>NC_136485.1:121810747-121900747 GCF_053919585.1 Euprymna scolopes | reverse complement strand
GTAACATAATAGGAATGCAACCTCTAGCGATAACTACATTTGAATTAAATAAAATATTGGGGCTTTTTTTTAAGGTCATATAAGAGCAGTATAAGTTTAATTATATCATGAAGGCCGTGCATAGCGTATATGTTATTGTTGGTTTCATATATGCAGAACATGGTAATTTGACTCTCTGGGAGACTATAGGAAAGTATTTTTATTTATTAACCATATGTAACATGTGTCATAATCGTTAATGCAATGTTTAGTTCAAAATACCGAGTAAGATCGCTCGATGTAAAGAAGGGAAAAACAGTAAAACCGAAAGAAACGAGATACATTAGACGTGGTTAAGTAGCTAATTTATTTCTTAATTTAGTAAATTACTATCAAAATATTCACACAATTGAGCTTAATAATTCCTGATTGCAATGTATTTTTTTTAAGTTTCTGTGCTAAAAATATATATCTATAATATAAAGCTGGACGCCTGTGTGTGTGTGTCTGGTCACGAATAGGCTCCTATATGGTTGATTATCATAGGAAACTGACCACATATAATGATAGAAGATGTATTGAGACACGGGAATGGGTATGTTTGCTATAGCATAATCATGATTCATAAAAATTTTGGGGTCTGCGTACGCGCCTGGTCACAAAGTATGGAAATAAAATAAAAAATATATTGAATAAAAAACGTTTACAGGTGTTTTTTTAATATAGATGCACATAATAATAATTTGATAAGTATGTTTTAACTTTAATAGGGATGGTATAATAAAATTGGAGGGTCTGTGTTCGCGTCTGGCCTTCATAGAATGTAAATAGGCACACACTTTAATAAAGACTTTTCATATCTGTCTGCGTAAGTATACTTTGATTATTATGTTTCAGTTTGAAGAAATATGGTATTATAAAATGTTGGGGTGTTCGTTCGCGCCTGACCCCCATAGAATGGAAATATGTCAAGAGGTTTAACAAGGTGTTTTAATATAGATCCACAGAATATTGTGATAAGTGTTTCAGTGTGAACAGGTATGGTATAACAAATTATATGGTTTATCTATTTTATTTTTACTTTCACCATATTTTGGTTTGGTTTTGACACCCCCTGTTGTGGTTGAAAGGTTGAACAATAATTAGTAAGGAAATACAATGAAGACGCAAACAACAAGATAACGCAATAATAAGTGTATTAAAGAAAAGGTATATTTACAATATGTACAATGACGGTGTCGAGTCAGAGAGCCTTGGTCGAGGACATGTACGCTCTTCGGCGTCACTTCCGGTGGCATTTGAGTAAGACACACCAAGGCCAACCTAGGCTTGCCATTTATAGTGTTATGTTATTCGCATATGCAAATAAGTGGTTGCCACCACAACACCCCCCTCCCAAGATTTGAAGTCACACAGACTTTAATATCTTTTTCTTTTTGGGGTTACCATTAATGGTTCATTCACTTTTCTTTTCCTACCTGATCTTCGGGGTTCAGGTGCATTTTGAGGCGGTTCCAAATTAAAAGATTCGTATATGATATCTATGGTGTCCTACTCTTCGACTGTTGTCGTATCATTATCATCTTGGATATGACGTTTTTTTATCTGATTTAGGTGCCTTTTATGTATATTCTGTGGACCTTTAATCATGTATGTACAATCACCAATGCGTTTATCCACTACTCCACATTCCCAGTAAGATGTGTTATTTCTGTAGCACTTAAAATATACTCGATCTCCCGAGTTATATTCCTTTCTTCTCGTGTGTGTAGTGTTTCGGATAATTGCCTGCCTTGGCAATAGTTTGTCAAACGCTGATTTTACCTTTCTGGCCAACATTAGATCAGCTGGTGATATGTTTGATGGTATACTAGGATGTGGTGTAATCCTATATACTTGCAAGAATTGTTGCAAAGCTTTTTCTGTTGGTGTTCCAATGACTTTCTTTAACGCTCGTTTTAGCGTGTCCACGAACCTTTCCGCGAAGCCGTTCGACCTTGGATGATACGGCGGAGTCGTGATGTGCTTCACTCGGAACGTGTCGCAAAATCCCTTAAACTCTGCGGATGTGAACTGCGTTCCGTTGTCAGTGACCAGTGTGTCTGGTACACCGAATCTTGCAAACAACTCGTGTAGGAACCCTATTGAGTTGTTCGTTGTTGCATACCTGCAACGCATTACCTCCGGCCATTTTGTGAAACTATCCACTACAATTAAATAATAGTTTTCACCTACTGGACCAGCGAAGTCCATGTGGATTCTCGACCATGGGTGGTCGGTTTTCGGCCAAGGTTTGTGTACTATCGGTGGAGATTTATCCGCTAACTCGCATCCTTTACATTTATCAATTGTTGTCGCTATGTCAGTGTCCATGTTACGCCAGTACACGTAGCTTCTCATTAACGACTTCATTCGATTTATCCCCGGATGCCCTGTGTGGAAATCTCTTAACATCCTATTCTGCAATGTTTTGGGTATTACCACTCTCTCGCTGTACAGTAACACATCGTAACATATGGAGAAAACTTCCTGCACCTTTGTGTCCGTTATAATTTTCTCTTTTATGTCCTTTATATATTCGTCTTTCTCGGCTTTCCTTTTAATGTCCGACAAAGTTACGGGTAGTTCCTTAATGATGTTTGCTACCATATTTTTTACTTCAACATTTGTCCAAATTGCTGCAATGACTGATTCTTCCAGATTGTGTTTCTGTGGTATCAGTCTTGACAGTCCATCCGCATGGCCAATCTTTTTTGATGCTAGATGTTGTTGCTGGAAATCGTAATTAAGTAGTATTGTACCTCAGCGCAGCAATCTATTTGCGGTGTATACCGGCAATCCTTTTTGATCCATAGATCGTGACTAACGGTCTATGGTCGGTTTCAAGTATGAATTGTCTACCATATAAATATTGGTGAAATTTAGTCATGGCAAAGATTATGCTCAACGCTTCTTTTTCGATCTGTGAATATGCCCTTTCGGCTGGTGTCAGCGTTCTCGAAGCGTGCGCTATTGGTTTTCTAGACCCATCCGGCATAATATGTTGAATGCATGCTCCTAAGCCGTAGGAGCTAGAGTCACTAGCGACGACTATTTTTAAGTTTGTGTCAAAGTGCGTTAAGAATAATTCGGATGTTAGTGCGCTCTTTATTTTGTCAAAAGCGGTTTGACATTCTTGCGTCCAGTTCCACGGTGTATCCTTTTTAAGCAGATTATTTAAGGGGGCTCGCAAGTTATGCATTACTTCAATAAAAGATTGGTAATAATTTGCGAGTCCAAAGAAACTCTGCAAGGTTGTTACATTATCGGGTGCTGGCATATTTTCATGTTTGTTTATTATGTGTCCAAGATACTTAATCTCGCTCATACAAAAGTCACATTTACTTTCTTTTACTTTAAAGCCGAATTCTTGTATTCGAGTAAATACTTGTTTCAAATGTTCCTTATTCTTCTAGGGATTTGCTCCTGACAACAATGTCGTCCAGGTATGCACATGCGCACTCAATACCACTTAGCATGGTGTCCATCGCTTGCTGAAAGATAGCAGGCGCTACTTTGATGCCAAAAGGCAATCGGTTGTATTTGTATAATCCCTTATGCGTATTGATGCATAGTATTTTTGAGCAATTCTCCTCGACCGGTATTTGCAAATACGCGTCGCTCAAGTCTATCTTGGAGAAGATATTACCCCCATCCAACTTCGTGAATATTTCCTCTGGGCTTGGTAGGGGGTAATGGTGATCTTTTTATAGGGAGTTGACCCCGGTCGAAAAGTCTGCGCACACTCTGACTTCGTCATTCTTTTTCTGTACGTATACGGTGGGGGCTGCCCACTCCCTGTGTTCTATTTTTGATAGAATTCCCGTCTGTTCCAATCTATTTAATTCTTTATCAATCTTTTCCCACCCAGCGAACAGAACATTTCGCTTTTTTCTAAAAATTGGGATGGCGTTTTCTTTAAGTTCAAACGAGGCCTTGAATTTATTGCAGCGACCTAAGTTAGTCGTGAACGCCTCAGGAAATAATTCTTTTAAATCGTCTTTTATATTTACTGTTGTTGGAGAAGAACATTCTCATTTTTTACAGAATGTATTGATTGGCTTATCCCATAGTCCGAATTTCTCAATTAAATCTATTCCAAACAGATTTTCACTATTTTTTAGTACGAATATTTTTACTTTCTTCGAAATCCCTTTCAATTTTATCGGGAGGACAACTTCTCCTTCAAATGTTATACCAACCCAGTTACCGTCCGGGCTGCTTTACTAGTTTTCATCATGGCCGGTTTTCCCAACTTTTTCCACGTATTCAGGTTTATTATAGAAACATCGGAGCCGGAGTCGAGTTGTAACTTTATTGATGTTTTAAATATTTCCACTTTTACGTATTTTCGCCGATCTTTGTCTAATTTTGTATTTGATTTTGTTTGCTTTACTCTCTTTCTGGTGTAATCTTTATATCTGCAGCAATCGCTTCTGTGTCCCACCTTCTTACAAATGTAGCATTTTTCCTTCTTACAAGGACAATCTGATTCCCAATGCTTTTCTGCACATCTCTTACAGTTATATCTAGGAAGAGGCTTGTTATATTCTGTACTATATTTATGGTTATTATCTTTGGAATATCCCGTTCCATTGCCTTTCTTTGTAAAGTTCTTAGTTAATGCGTATGGTTTTCTAACTTTTCTTACATATGCCACTCCGGATTCTTCTATATTTTTTTAATCCTTTTTTAGTGCAATGGCCCTTTCACAGTCCTCTGCTAGTTTCTGGAGGGGTAAACCTTGCTCAGATTCCAGCTTAGACAACACTCGTCTGCGTATTTCTGCATTTTTTCGTGGAAACTAACCCTTGAACGAAGATTAGACATTTAAAATCTTCTCCCTTTAGTTCTGCAAGCTTAAAATGATCGCAGTTTTTATTGACAACTGATGCGTATGTCAAATAATCTTGGTTGACCATCTTTCTTAGATTCATGCACAGCCATCTTTTATGAAAAAGAGATATATTTGGATTAAATAATTCTTTTAGTAATTTTACAGCTTCCATGAACTCTAATTCCGCAGTTGTTTAGGTAATGTGTAATCTACGAATTTGCTGTGTTCTGATGTACCCAATTTTCTAAGTAAGAGGCTCATTTTCTGACTATTTGGCCAATTTTTACAGTCCAGTTGAAAAACATCCTCGTATCTTGTGTAGTATGCTTCAAAATTCTTCTCTTCCTCAGGCACATAATGAAATGTGCCAATGCTATTAAAGATAGTTGTATGGGAGAAATTAACCCTATCGACATTTTCTCGATTACTCTGTAGTAGTTCCAGTGTTTTAGAAAAACGTTCCTCTTGTCTTTCTTCATATTCCAATTGTAGTTTCTTATGCTTTTCTTCCTGTTCCAATTGTAGTTTCTTATGCCTTTCTTCCTGTTTCAATTGCAGTTTTTTCTGCTTTAATTGTGCCATTTTCTGCTTTTTTTTCTTGTTCCTGCTGCCATTTCAATAATCTGTCATCTCTCGTTTCATCGTGGTAAGCCTGTGCCTGTAATTGCGTTTGCAAAAGCTCGTTTTGTGTAGCTTGTCTGCGTTCCTCCCCCTCAGCCTGTGCTTGTAAAAATTGCATGAACATTTTTCATAAGTCTTCCATGTTTATTTTTGTTTTTTTAGTGTGTAGTTAAAAAATATTGTACCATGTACCATATACACCGGTTTGGGTTACAACAAAAAAGCAAATTGCTGTAAGCTCCTGTTTTCAATAATAATATCGCTGCTTGCAATAATATATTTTTTTGCGAGTCACGCTGCAAAAAAAAATAAAACAGGTTTATCTGGAATCACGAAATGGAATTGACTTTCCGTTTTTACGCACTTACTAATAAGTAACTCTTTCCACAAAATAAAAGTTTTTTTTAATCGAGTCACAATTGAATAAATGCATGCAGTACATTTAGTTCTTTGAATTTTTTTTATCTAGTATTTTAGTAATTAAAATACCTCTTTAATTGAGATTGCCTTTTTCCCCGTGACGTTTTACTGTATTATCCGTTATTCAGTGACAACTTCAAGAAAAAAATCCTTTCCTTGAATTTTAGTTTTAGCTGTGGTATTTCCTTTTAGTACCGACGTCAACCAAAACATTAATTAAAAAGTCCTTTAGTTGTTGTTTTGTTTACGGAGAACAGTAATTAGAATCCACTGGTGAACTGTTTTCGTAGGTTACTTCCTTGATTTTCGTAATACGGGTCTGACCTGTCGTTTTTGCGACAGAACAAAGTTCGCTTTTCGTTTGCAAGTTGGTCCTTTAGTAAGATTTGTCGTGTAGCGAAAAACAAAAATTCACTTTTACATTCGTTTGCAAGTCAGATTACCAGAAAACGGCGTAAATTGTCGCTTTTGCCACGTTAGAGGTTTTTTTCACTTGAGTTTAAACTTCTCTTTAGCGTAAAATCCGTTTGCTCGTCAACACTTTGCATTCCTTAAAAAAATGGTCAACCTTTGCGTTGTACTTTTTTTTTTAAATAGTTCTTCGTAAAACTGTTATATTTGACGCTTCATATCTCGTCGCCAACTGTTGTGGTTTCAAGGTTGAACAATAATTAGTAAGGAAATACAATGAAGACGCAAACAACAAGATAACGCAATAATAAGTGTATTAAAGAAAATGTATATTTACAATATGTACAATGACGGTGTCGAGTCAGAGAGTCTTGGTCGAGGGCATGTACGCTCTTCGGCGTCACTTCCGGTTGCATTTGAGTAAGATACACCAAGGCCAACCTAGGCTTGCCATTTATAGTGTTATGTTATTCGTATATGCAAATAAGTGGTTTCCACCACAACACCCCCAAATTCGAAGCTATCTTTTTACAACCCTTCCTTTTCATAATCTATCATACTTTCATAAATTAGAGTCCATTTACTGTAGGATGCTTTTGAACCCATTCAACGTCGGGTAATTTGGCTAGTATATATATATATATATATATATATATATATATATATATATATATATATATATATATAGCAACACTGAAGCTATATTAAAAAATATATATATTTGAAATATTATTCCAGGTAAATTGATTATTTGATCGAGTTGATATCTAATCAATGAAGCTGTCTAAAGCCTCAATCACCGTATCGAGTGAATGCCGGAACTGGGTGCATGCCCTTTCCACAAGTTCCAGCGGGAGCTCGGCGAATACCCGGCAGATGCAGACAGTGAAGCTGGAATAGGTATTGTGAAAGGGCATGGTGATGATGATTTCAACGAAGAAAGAAATGAAGTAGCCAAGTGGGTGCAGATTGGGGAGGAGGTGGTCAGTTAGTTAAGTATTTAAACTGGTATCACTCGTTCTGAAGTCAAGCTTAGGTTTCTTTGGATTTTCTGCCGACGTTGTGTCCTTCTCAAACACCCAGGGTCTACCAGAGGCCAGGTGATTGCATCGAGTAATCTTCAGCTAGTTCACGTAACATGCTACTGTTGAATTTCAAGTTAACACTTACACGTTTATGTTGAAGTTACAGCTCACTTCGACAATGCTAAGTGGCATGATATTGCACTCACTTGAAACCACATACAAAGTTCATAGCTCTCGCTGAAATCCTTTTTATCTTCTGGCTCTGGAAACCCGCTGTAATTCCTTGCAATTTAGCGATTTATTTTTTATCGTGCTGTCATAACTGTGATCAGTAGAGAGCATTAGATGTACACCGGCGCATCTCTGAACTTGTTTGCTTACAACTGTGTCACTTTCAGAGATAATAGAATGCCTCTATACCGCTTAGAATATTTACACAACTTGCCACTATGTATATGTACTACAAAGAAAGCCGGTTTCATTCAACGGATATGGGCCCGTGTTGCTTTTTCTAGTGCGCCAATTTATTTTTACCATACACACACATACACACATATATATATATATATATATATATATATATATATATATATATATATATATATAGTACTGTTACGCTGTATTACAACTCCTCAGTTCGGCTAGACAGGAGACAATATATATATATATATATATATATATATATATACGTATACATATTAATATATATATATATATATATATATATATATATATATATATATACTACCGTATGTGTTTCTATAACTGTGTGCCAGGGCGTTATAGTCTGATTGATCCTGTGAGAGTGTGTCTTCGTTGTCGATAATAAAGAATATATACTGAACCGATCTAACTTCACCAGATTGAAAAACCGCTGCACTGATAAAAAGATCATCAAATATATTTTATAAATGGTACAGGTGTAAAAGTTATATATAAACTTCTAATATATGATCAGCTCAATATGTTCAGAAAAGGTTAAAATAAAAGGGACACACATTTACGTTAATGGCATTTCACTAAATATTTAGCCTGAGTACAAGTTGATTTAAAAATATTCAAATAACAAATAAGTAATACAGATTTGCACGAATATAAAACTATACATAATAATACCAAGTAATCATATATATTTAGGAGGAACTTGTAAAAATATATATGAATAAACGATAGTGTACACGCTATACTTAAGAGGGATAATAAAAATAATGTGGATCGTTAAAAATATAATGAAAAATAAAAAAAGGAAAGTACGGATTAGAAATATAGAAAAGTAATCAAAAATTACCTGGATAAAAAGAGGGGTATATCCGAAATATTGGATGCATATAAACGGAACAATGTATGCATAATAAAAAGTATAGAAAAAGAAGTATAAAAAACAAAATCAACAAAGGAATCGTATAAAGTTCTACAAAAAAATGTATGGTAAAGTAATAAACCAATCAAACGGTTCCCGTAGAAAACTGATACTGATATAATAGTGATGTGTGCCTACAGTAAAATTCAGTAATGGACCAAAGGAAGAGAATTTATTAAAATATTTTTAAACGTTTCTCATGAAACGTTGTTGTAAGCGAAACTGGATGTAAAGACAATCTGAACATAGAAGATAATCCAGTAACTCTCAGAATAAAATACTTTAAAAAAATGAAAACACTACGTACAAATATGAGTGCAACAAAAATCGTTTTGACATTTCTCTTACGAAAAATGTCGGATTGTACAAAATTTATTTTCAAAATCACAAGCTTTTTTAACAACGAGTTACATATAAAACAATAAATCCCAAACACCGAGTACAGCAATACACAGGAACAGAAAACATTTCAGATAAAAGTGGCAATTAAAAAGAAACGGTATAATCAAATTATAAGAAAGGGTGATCTCTTTGAGCAATATTTCAAAATGAATACATGTCTAATAGATAACAAGTAAAAACATATTAAGTTGGGTCTCAAATTAGCACGAGAATAAAACACAGTAGAAAAAGAAAAAGTGGAGAATAATAAAAAAAGAAATTAATAAGCAGGTTTATATTCTGAGTCTGTATAATACATGAGATAAAGAAGAGAACAGAGAAGTAAGATTAAATACAGGCAGCTAGTAAAAAGAAGAAAAAGGAACATAAACAAGGTAGAAAGTCAGTGTAAAAAAATAAAAAAATAAAATTTACAACACAATTGTCAACAACCAACCCACAGTAACAATTGCCTATCACATTAGTCAGAACAACTGCACGCGCGATATTAAAAATACTAAATATGACATATTTTCCAGAAAGCAAAAACCTTATCGTCCGTGTGTTTTCTTTAAATGTACTTTATTTCGAAAAGACAGTTAATATGTTTTTTAAATATAGTATATTAGTCTTTCTTGTGTGTCCGGTGTAATTTATTCTGGCATTTTCTCTTAGTTTACTTATTAATCTTTAGTCGTTTATATATTATGAGTTTTCTTTTGTGTATGTATCCGGGGACTTGTTTTTTCTCTTTCAGTTTAATCATTTTCCTTCCTACAGCAATCATATGATTTACACAGCGTTTTTCCTTTCACGTTGATTGGTTTCTTTTCTTAGTGTTTAACTGCACCCACAAATGTATGTTATACAGTTGGTCAATATAGCGAATGCATAGTTAATGAATGTATGTAATGCATATAACGTATATATTGATAATTGTATCTGATCGTCCAGTGAATTTGTGTACATCCCCTAAATATAAAGTTCGTTGTGTAACTCATGACTATACAGTAGCATATAAAACAATATCTGTATTTTTTTATCAAAGCGTTCTAGTTTTTCCAAATGCTAAGAAACAATATAAACTTAATTCCAATGTGTCTTGTGTTCCTTTGTGTCCTTTATGTTGCCACCTGCTTAAATTATTCCAGAGTTTATAATAATTTTTATGTGTCCGGTTACTTAAAATCTGTAAGGAGCCCAAGGCTAAATCTTGAAAAGGCCACATCCATCCAAAACTTTTGAACGTTTATAGAACCTTCTCGCGTATTACCTCATTTTAGGCAAGGACCAAACACGTCGTATGTCAACTATCGATTTCTCCGATCTAGTAGTTTATAAATCAGCTTCTATTTTTGTGTAATTCTATGATGTCTCTACTGAGTCCACTTCCTCGATCTTTGTTTTTCAACTTTATACTATTCGTTATTGTTTTGTAAATTCATAAAACTTTAATTGATATTATATTATTCCTAAAATCTTCATCAGTTTTCGAAACATTTGTTTAACTCTAATATATAAATAATCTAAAACATATTTGCATAATAATAATAATAATAATAATAATAATAATAATAATAATAATACTAATAATAATAATAATAATAAGGACACTACTGGCTGTCGATGAATAACGTATCAGTATTGTGGTCTGCAACCACCAGTCACTAACTGGCGATAATTAACTCATAAGCATTGTAAACTAGAAATCCCATACACTTGCTGAGGAAAATATGTTATGAGTATTGTGATCTGCAATAATTAGAGACTGCCCGGGGATAACTAACTGATTAGTGTTCTGATCTGCACTTACCGTACACAGGCTGGCGATGACACACTTATTAGTATTATGTTCTGCACCCACAATACACTGGCTGGCGATAAATAACTTGCTGTTTTTGTGAATTGCACCCGCTATATGCTTGTTTTTTACAATACGTATCATGTGCTGCTTATGTCTCACTTCCACTTATATATATATATACACACACACACACATATATATATACATATATGTGCGTGTATATTTATATATATATATGTGTGTGTGTGCATATTTATATATATATATATATGTATACATATATATATTCATAAGTATTTATATATGTATATATACATATATATATATATAGATAGATCATATAGATATACACATATCTAGGAATATATATATATATATGCATGTAGAGTACGTTTAAGTATCTAGTTTACTAGATGCTAATTCGATAAATCAACAATAGTGTAAGGATAATGGTCTATAATAGACAGAGATCTATCATGTTTCAGTTTGTACAAAAAAAATTAACGCTGTTTTTATCACGCGATCCGCATGCAAACAAAGTAGAATAAGTACCAGGTATTTCTGACAATACCACGTTTGTGTCTTATATAAATGTTTATGTTTGTATTGCGTGCAATAGCAATAGTATATTTTAAATCCTATCTCTCGATCATGATATTAGAGCTACTGTTTATTTTAGGATATCATTCTCTTTATAAAAGTAAAGCATGCTAAACACATGTTACGTGTTCGACAGAATATCTAATAAAAACGCTATCATACATTGATCTTTTATACATTTGTCATATGGACAACTTTTTTAAATTATTGAACAGGGCTTTGTATCGTTACTCTATTTATGAATCAAGAGGAAAACATAAACCGAAAAGGCAGTATATATATATAAAAAGGAACATGTTACAACAATGATGTTAACGATAAAACACAAGATTATAGCACTATTTGACAAAGTAAAACTATCCTACCACTGATGCCCGGCGTTGCCAGGGGGATTTTAGGTGTATGCTGAACAAAACAAAAAATAGTAGTAGGGCGGCAAGCTCGAACCCGTAATGTGAAGGAGTAAAAGAACGAGAAAGAAAATTGTTGTCTTTTCTGTTACGACCACCGACTAATCGGGAGTGACGCAGGTTTAAATTAAGGCTAGACAATCGAAAGAGGGGATGCCTTTCGAAAATGTCGGCGAAAAAAGCGACCCCTCCCTGTAGAAACGTGTTAGGTTATGCACGTATTAATCATGTAGAATATATGCATGAATATTATTACGCGTAATAGTTAACTCTAGATGATCATCCCATGAGAAAACCGAAAAAAACTAATGGGGATTAATTAAAATGAATGTTTAAACAATATGCAAATTAGCTCGATCTTTTGCTAGTGAATGCATTTGCACAACCCATATATAAGAAAGTTGTATTTTCTTTTTAAATAAATAGAAAACAAGTTTTTTTAATATTAATATACACACACACAAATCAAAAACAAATTCATAGTACTCTAGATAGAGTGATAGACTATCAGTTCCGTCCGGATTTGCTCAGGACCTATGTACTGTTCATAAGGTTATATATATATATATATATATATATATATGTATATATATATATATTAAAAAGCGTGATATGTAAAGTAATGCCTTTCTATATAATAGTCTTCCCTAACTACCATAGAGAAAAGACAGACATACATTTTAACTTTTATAGATATATAGATAGACTGATAGATAGACAGATTGGATGCAATATATAGTAATGATTTAAAAAGTATTAAAAAAAAAAGACCCATGCGCCACCACCGAGAATCGAAACCAAAACGTTCAGCTCACGATTTATTTTGCCTCTACCGCGAATCACTGGGCTATGAAAACATGTTTACTGCAATGCTAAACATTAATTCATGAATCAATAGTTACGTCGTTATGCATTCGTAATGCCGTCGTTCGACCTTCACCTGGAACAATTTCATTTTTTTAATTTTCACATTTTGCACGTATTTTTCCGAGCTAAAACCAAAATATAAAGTTTTGCATGGATGCAAGTACCTTATATATGAAGTGTCATGTCTGTAGACAAAAAAAACTCTAGGGGGAATTTTGTAGGACAAAATGTGTTAAACAAAAATATACATGTATACATAAATATATATTGAAACAATTTTGTGTTTACTATAAACTTTTTTAGGCAAATATTATGCAAGTTTAACTCATGTAGAATATCTGCATTAATATAATTGTCCATAATACGTAACTAAAGATGATCATCCCATAAGAAAATCGAAAAAAACTAATAGGGGATTTATTAAAATAAATGCTTTGAAGTATATGTAAATTAGCTAGATCGTTTGCTAGTGATTCAGTTCTTCGACGAATATATGAGAAAATTGGATTCTGTTTAAATGAATAGTAAACAGTGTTTTTAATATGAATATCAATACACACAAAAGAAAAACGAATTCATAGGAGTATAGAAAGATTTATTCCGATTTTCTATGTTGTTGCGTTTTTTATTTCGGTCTAATGTTTGAAGTCTGTTTTCTTATTATCTGTAATTTTCTAACTGATTTAATCATTCCTAAATCGATATCATATTAATTATGTTCATATTTGTTTTAATATATTGATATTGTGTTCATCACATTTCTGTAGACGATGAAAAGATTGCTTAATATTGTTTAACAAGTTTCATTTTTCGGTGACGTGCACATTTCTCAAATAATACTGCAACCTAGTAAAATAACATCCTACTATGAGACAGTGGTGAATTTGTTTTTCTTTATAAAGTAAAAAAGAAAAAAACGTTACATCTTATCTCTTCATTTTGGTTTAATTTGTTAAGAATATATATATATATATATATATATATATATATATGTGTGTGTGTGTATGGTTTAGGGTATCTTGTCATATCTTGATCACTTTCGGTTTTGCAAGTGTGTTTGTATCGGTGATGAATTTACTACGCAAATGCTTAAATAAAGAATCGAAAACAAAGTGCCCTCCTTATTCAAAGGCGATATGCTTCTGGATCACATCACTGAAATAAATAAATCAATTTTAAATACTATGTAAAAAGATATCGAAATTAAAATTATATCAAAGGGTTAGATATTTGCATCATACTAACTAAAGAGAGAACCCTCGATCGTTCAAGGTTTTTTTTTATCTGACATCATACCCAGATTTCTATTGATAATATTTCTAGAATGAAATCCGGTTTGGTTGACTTTACACATCGACATAGAAACGCCCATATTTACTATAAAGCTTTTTTGTCTAGAATAAAAAGCATTGTAAAATATGAAACTGTTATAATTAAATCCCGATATTTATATGTGTAAAACAGAAAATTATGCAGAAGTTGGATCATTGATAATTCGTATTAGGTTGAGAAAATTTTATTATTTCTGAACGATGAAGCCCAAAGCCTAAAACTTGTCCCTGTCGAGTTCGTGGATAGCATTTGCAAGAAAACAATGCTAACAAGGTCTAATTGCATTATTTTAGAGGACGATTTTCGTCAAGGACGTTTATGATAGGATTAGTCGCTCAGAGTCATTGTATCTCAAATTTGTGTTTTTCTAAAATACACAAGCAAACTAGACCTATTTTATCTATGATAAACGGTGCCCAAAATTCTTTGAATCGGTTGCTTTGGAAAAGTTAGTAACCTGTGCGGCACTAATGCACTACGCAATGCATGCGTTAATATTTTTGGTTGGTTCAATGTCTGCACTCGTATTATTCGTGTTCCGAGAAAAAATATGTGTGTTCTTTTATCTATTTACCAATGTACTATTGGATGATACAATACATATTTGAACATTGGCACAGGATTGATATTATCGTCTGCCGAAACAAGTCCCAGAGTTAATCAAAGACCACAAACAAGGTCTCGCTATGATATATTGTGATCAATAAAAAGGGTTAGATGCATACAAGAACCGCTTTGTTTCAAGTTTTCGAACGCTTGGACTATCAGGCAAATTCACTTAATTTATACAAGTATATAATATCATGGTAATTACATACACCTAGCCTATCAAATATAGTCTATATAATAGCGGACCTGAATCAAAATTTTGAGCTTGCTCTCACACTTATATATATATATATATATATATATATATATATATATATATATACATATATATATATATATCGAGTCGAAGATGTAATTCAGGAAAAAAAACAATAGCACTACCATACTTAACCTTTTTTGTACCAATGTTCCTTAAATGGAACATAGTTTTCAACATACTATAGAAATTGTAATTTTGCTTTAAATTCAATTTTTATAAGTTATTTCTATTAAAGTAGCTTCATTTTACTCCAGATTTATGAAAACTTTTATAAATTATTATTATAGTTTAAATAAATAGAATTTAAAATCGAGCTATAATCTCTGTTTTTCTGGATGAGAATTGGAAGGACTGAAATAACCATAAAGCAACCTGAGAGAAGTTTTTGATCAAGAGGATATCCTTCAGCAGCAATCAAGGTGTGCATGTATGCTGTTAAAAATATAATACATCTAACAAAAAATTTGATATGAGAAAAATAAAAAAAATGTTCCATTTATAAAACATTGGGAGGTTACTGCTCCAAAGGTAGCAACATATATCTTGTATTGTATTACCTAATACTGTACGTTTTATAAGGTATGCACTAAACATTTTAAAAATTATAGATATAAATTTTATATTTCTGACAATATTCATCTTTTTTTTTCATAGATGAATCCTCATAAATTTTATGGAAGAAAGACGGCAAGAGTTTCTACACTTGCTGAAGCTCGTGAGGTAATTGAGTAATCATCAGATCCTGCAGCCATTGTTGTGATACCTCCTACTGCAGGAGATGCAGAAAATCAAGAATATAATATCGAGGAACTTCCCGAAGACCCGGAAGTTGAGTATGAACCGGCTGGAGAAATTGAAATAGGAGAAAATACGGAAAGCGAGTCCGATCACGAAATCCTGCCACTTCAAAAAAAAAAAAAAAAAGGAAACAGAATAGTAACATTGTTTGGAAAAAGAGTGCTATATTTAGCAAACCAATGCAAGTTGGAAATGCCGTTATAGATCAGAAGCTTGAAAAACTTGAAGGAATGACACCTTATGAAATTTGGAAGCTACTATTTTCTACCGAAATGTTGCAACATATAGTTTTTCAAACTAACCTGTAGGCTAATAGGGATAAAAACGTTGAAAAATTCATAATATTAGAACATGAAATGGAACAAGTTTTAGGGATCATCTTGTTATCAGGATATCATCTTGTACCACAAGAGAAGCTGTATTGGTCAACTCAGCATGATTTTCGTGTAGAAATTGTTGCTAAAACTATGAGTAGAAACAGGTATCTTTAAATAAAAAAAAAACTACTCACACTTTGCTGATAATCTGAAGCTTACTGCAGGTAATAAAATGAGTAAAATTTCACCATTATATGATATGATGAATGAAAATCTTGTGAAATTTGGTGTTTTTCACAAACTGCTCAGTATAGATGAGTCAATGGTTCCATATTATGGACGTCACAGTGCTAAAATGTTCATCAGAGTGAATCCAATACGTTTCGGATATAAAATATGGTGTATTTGCGGCAATGATGGCTTTCCTTATCATATGAAAGTCTGCCAGGGAAAGGAGGATAACCCTAAAAACTTGCCCCTTGGTACTAGGGTAATCAACGGCATGGTAGATGTTATAATGTTGAATACGAATATTACTTGCCACGAATTGTACTTGGATAACTTTTTACAAGCTACAACCTACTGCCTGAACTAGGTGATAAAAGTGTTAGAGAAACTGGAACAGTAAGAGAAACAAGAACATCTAATGCAACGAAAAAGCTCATCTGCAGCAAAATTCTCAAGAAAAATGAAAGTGGAGCTTTTGATTATTGTTCTGATGGAAAAGTTTATGTTGCAAAATTGCATGACAACTCAATTGTAACAATCACAAGCAATTGGGAAAAACATAATCCTGTTCATAAGGTAAGACGTCGTGTCAAAGTTGGAGAAAAGCAGGTGACGCAACCGCATCTCGTACACTCTTACAATAAAGGAATGGGTGGTGTCGACCTAATGCATAGACTAACTGAATCTTATCGACCTAGTATACGGGGTAAAAAGTGGTACTGGCCACTCTTCATCAATGTAATAAATTTGTCAGTGATAGCAGCATGGAGGCTTCACTGCAAAACCGATCAAAAATACTATCTCATTTGGAATTTCGCAGTCAAATCACACTGTGTTTGCTAAAGGCAGGACCACAACGTGGAAGATATCTATGTCGGCTGGAACATTTTCCGCCAATGTAAGATTTGATGGATTGGACCATACATTAGGGTCCACAACACAAGGGAGATGCAAAGTGTGCAGCAAAAATACTAAAATATGTCGAGAAAGTGTAATATTCGGTTACATGCGGAGAGGGGAAAATTGTGTTTTGAAAAATATCAGAAGAAACAATGAAAACATATAAAATAAACAGTTCTTTTCTTATATTTTAGATCTAGTATATTATACATGGAATTTTATTTTATAGCTTTATAAGAGATCACTTATTTTACAAAGGAATAAATTGTAAGAATGTCAATGTCGTTCACCTGTAACCTCCCAATGTTCCTTAAATGGAACACACAATAAAATAAAAAATTGATATCGTATAAAGTTCAAATTTTATATATAAAGTCATTTAGCTATGGTGAACTCATATGTTAAAAATGAACGAAATTGTAAAGCAAATGCTATGGTCGGTCCAAAAAAGGTTAATGGGAGGTGCATTTCTAACTTTGCCGGGCTAATCAAGCTTCACACCCGAATTACTGAGCTTCAATACACTGACGTACACTATACACTAGACTTTACAAACGACAGCTAACAACTTTTCTAGAGCTTATATACAATATGGTCTTAGTATCAATATAGCAAATACTTCTTCACAATTGTCCTGCACCATAATCTGTTTCTGATTACACAAATACCATGATGTGCCAGGATGTATGAAATGTCAAGCAGTTTTCTCATCGAGGAAACGCCCTACTAAGAAATGGTACTGTTGAACACGACATTGCTAGCAATATCAGATTAGCTTATGCAACATATATAAAAATTCATGGAAGAATATTCAGCAATTGATAATCGTAACGGTCTACGAAGTTCATAAGCTTTAATCTGAACCTTGCTAATGCCTGCGTGATATACGTACTATTTAAACAATAATAGGTATGGTAGAACTGTACACAATCTATTACTATGCTTTTATGATAACGACACTAGCAAGCATAGAGCAAATATTAACTGATATAAACAGCCTGAGAACAATTATATATTAAAAAACGGATATCACGTATAACACACTCTATTTCTGTCTTTTTCTTTCTCCACCTTATCCTTTTTCACACACAGCACTTTCAAGCAATTGTGTAAGAGACTATCTTATCAAACAATATATAAAAAAAACGACGAGACAATTTTTTTTATTTGAGAATAGAGCTTTGGTCAATGTTTGTAAAATATCATCTGCGTTAACCCTTACATATACGAAACGAAACATATTTCCCTCGTTATCATTGACCATATATCGCATCCACTGTTTTCGTACGTCATACCATACGATATTTCCATTTTTCATGTAAAAAAAGTGTTTTCTATATACACTATCTGGGAATGAATTTGCTGCAAGCATAAAATTTCCTCATCAGCTTATTATTTAATATAAACATTAACTATTTTTTGCTGTTTTACAAATATTCCTAGTGTATGCACATCTATCACTGTGTCCTTCTTTAGAATATATGTTTTTATTGAAATTTATTAGTACTAAGATGCATGTAGGTTTTAAATATGTTGCACCATTAAAAACCGACATAATATGCAATGCAATCAAATTTAATTTGATGCAAGTAATGACGAATTTATCAAAACATTAATATATTATATTTACTTCTTTTATCGCGCTGGAATATTAAAATCTATCGTCGATTTCATGTTGAAAGATATTGTATTCTGTCTCTGTCTCTCTTTGTCTACTATATTCTCTCTCTACCTCACTCAACCTCACACTTCCGATTCTATACATTTGTAAAAAAAAAACTCATTGAAAACACCAGTCGAAAATGGCATAGTCTGTCACTTAATCACTCAAAGAGATATGTCATATGCCTAAATAGATATATTTAAAAAGGAATAATTTAGTTTTAAAATCTGCTTTTAATATATATGAAGGTTTTGTTTCATTTTTGAGGTACATAGATCTAATTAAAGTTTATTAACTTATATTAAGTCTCGTTTTCTATTGTTCTTTTTATCTATGTATTTGACAACACATATCTCTAGCGTCTTTTTGTTGTTTCTATGTAGTGTGATACCGGAAATATTTGTTTCACATCTCCAACCTCATTAATTAATTTCAGTATTCATAGTATCTTTCTAGCGTGTATATTAAGCTTTCTATTTACTTTCCCTTCCAATGCGTATTCTTACAAAGAGGATTACATACAATACTTTAATAAATTGTGTGTCTTATTACATGATTTATTCAGGTACAAAAATCGCTATATAATAAATTATTTATTACTGCATTCTATGAAGATACACGGCGTATCTCGTTATCAACATTTCAATACAAACACAACCACACCCCCCACACCCACGACCACCCACATATATATATATATATATATATATATATATATATATATATATATATATGATTGTTGAGCTGGATTAAATCCGACGATATGAAATAAAATGGAGGTGGAAGGACCTGGATACTCAACGTTTCGCTCGATTTATGCGGGCTTATTTTATCAATGACCATCCCTCTTGAAGAAGCCCACATAAATCGGGCGAAACGTTGAGTATCCAGGTCCTTCCACCTCCATTTTATTTCATATATATATATATATATATATATATATATATATATATATATACCTATGTTTACCCATTTTATTTTATTTTCCCCCTTCCTTCCTCCCTCTAAATATTCCATAATAGTTGTAAATCAGTCGTTCTCATTTTTATCATTAATTTTATTTTATTTTCTATTTTTTTTTTCTTTTTTTTAAAAAGATCGTTTGCCCCTGACGATGATGGAGAAAACGTCTAAAGTCCCAAAGAATTCTGTTTTCTCTCATATATATATATATATATATATATATAAATATATATGTATATACATATATATATATATATATATATATATTGTTGCAGACTGTCTACTAGTGGTGTATAAATCCCAAGAGCGATACGAGCCTCCGAATCTTGTATGAAAGTGACACAATGTTTAAGGAACTATATTGGTGATGCGCAATTCTACAATACATGTTCTCTGGCAATCCAAGTTATTACACGAGAACCATTGCGATGATTTACAGATTGCAAATATTGACGGTTTAGCGGATCAGTGCATAGCTGAACGGATCACACGGCCCACGGTTATGGGGTTTGGTGTTGTTTAAAGTGAGAGGAACATAATGCCAATTCACATCTAAGAAAACGGTTTGAAAGTCAACACCAAAGTGTATCCAGATGATCTGAAGAGCGTGGTGATCTGCTGGTGTAATCAGTTGGCTTGTGACAGATCGTGTCTGTGGAAGCAGGACTCCGCGCCACCCTACAAACTCAAAGAACCTCAGAAAGGACTTATCCTGATTTGATGAAATTCAAAATAGACTTTCTAGCCTCGTAGAGGATGCCATTTTCTCTCCCCTGCAACCTCTTTTTCACAAAAGAGACGTTGCGATTTTGTCTCTGCGTTATCGTTATTTTCATCGCAAGTGCTGGTCTGGGTTCTAATTTATTGTCCCCCCCTCGCCAAACTTTCACAAGAATCACCCGTCTTGCAGAAAACACTATCAATAATTCCACCCACTCTTTATCTGTGCCTAAACCGAAACGTAGATTCCATAAATAAAGGTTCTTTCTTCGAACTGCATGGCTATGGAATTGTCTTCTGTTTTCCTGTTTTTCAGCTTACTACAATAAGGCTGTCTCCAAGTCTAACCTCATCATGTTTTTGATGAGCCGTTCTATATAAGCTAATAAATTTACTAAATTTCCATTACTAACGATTATTATATTATCCAATTGTCTACTGTTCACTCTTTAACTTTTATCGTCAAGTGGCCGCTTGACATTGATAAGTGGTGATGCCTATGTAAAAAAAGGCTTAGATTCAGAAGAAATGCTACGACTTTGTATTCGCCTGTCACTGCACCCTTCTCCACCGATCTGAACCTGTTTTGTCATACATCAAAAACATCAGCAACACCACCTCCAAAAAAGTCATAGGTTTCCGTATTGCCCCTCTCACTGAGTGTTCGCCGATACACGTGGAAAAGGCATGCTCTTAGTACCAGCCCTGTGTCGAGGTGGTTATTGAGTATATGTCAGCTGTATTACATAATCAAGTAACCTGAATTTATTTTTAATAAAAGTTTTTGAATAGACCTGTTTCGTTAGGGTGTCAATTTTATCGTTCACCACAAACACACCCCCCACACCCCCCCCACACACACATATATATATATATATATATATATATATATTGCTGCTTTGAACATGTCTTTCCTTGCTTAAATGTAAAACCTATGTATGGAATTTTTAAATATTACTTTAGTTTCCCGCGTATATTTTATAGGTATTTGTTTCTATGTATTGTCCTGTTTATATAAAGTTTAGCCCACCTTTATTATTAATTCTGCTTTTCCAACGGCTTCAATTACCTTAGATTAAACTGGCTTCCATTAAGAGCGGTGCATATCATATGAATCGACAGGATGAGGAATAGTCGGTCTCGCCTTACTTTATATATCAGATGACGTAGACAGAAAAAGAAGGCATTAGAAGATCATGTCTTGTGGGATTCAGTTTTTCGTCCTTCATGCGATAAAGGACGTATTATTTCTACAAATTGTATGCAGCGAACATTCATTGCCATAAATAATAGGCTCTGTAAGTCAGCTATTAAGGAAAATGGAATTAATGGTATTGTTTAAGCAATACTTGATGTTATTTCAGGCATTATGGTGATGGAATACCCCCAGTAGGGACAGACCCCTAGATAACTTCTGGATAAAGAGCACAATATCCCCCTATGCGAAAAGGAAAAAAAGTCATGAAATAGTCTTTACGTGTTTTCTTTATTTTAAATACGACCATTTAATTTACAATAGATGTAATGTCTACAGAAGAATACACGAGAAGGTCAAATCTCGCACCGAAATGATCTAAAATAGCAACAATATAATTGCTGTTATGAAATATTCATAGACGATTTGAAAAGTGTAAATTTTTGTAAAGTAAGAATGTATTCAGTTACTACATGTTTTTTTTTCAATCCCTAATTCCTAGCTGTTACGTAAAGATATGTCTTGTTAGTTGTGAACGTGATTAAAATAATTTATCTTTTTATTAGTCCTCCGAAAAAAGAAGGGATTACCTGTAAATTCACCCTTGTCCGTTGGTCCGTTAGTCCGTCCGCAGTTGTCTCAATAACTACGCCTTGGGATTTTTTGAAACTTTGCATTGACATTAAACATTGTATGAGTAAAAATAGCATAAAGATTATCGGGTAAATTCCGTGCCCCCGTAGGTGTGCCTGTCGGGTTATAATGGCTAAAATTGGCACTTTTGTGCTTATTAAAAAAAATAATGACTAGGATCTTCATAGAACTTTCTGAAAACTCATAACTAACTGATTTTTATACAGTTTTGTCTGTTTATACTTTGCAATAACTCTTGTATTCTGACACAGGGTCTCTGTTATGGCTAATAAAACACTGTATTTTTGTGACTATTTTACCATATTTATCCAAAATATTATGCGTATGTTTACTTAGCAGTTCTGCATGGTGCTAAACTCAAATTCAAATATGTGAAGGCCTTGTGAGTTTTAGGGTATAAATCAAGAGGCCGAATGATGAACTTAATCATTTCTTTTTTGCCTTGTGTAGAACTCAAATTTACATACGCTATGACGAAAAACTGCACCGTGTGTAAATTTTCAACAGGATTTGACGTTCTCTGGTGCCTTTTGAGGTTAAATAGGGGATCCAAATGATAAACTGCGTCATTTTTATCCCTCGTTCACTGTGCACTTACATGCTTCACTTTTTATGTTTTAAACAACTTAAACTAAAGTGAATCTGTTTCGAAGCTCACAGACTGTCTCTGCTTTAAGGTAATACGAATATGTTTCGGATTAATATAATATATGAATAGTGTTAATTGTGTTTTTATTTTATCCAATTGGCCAACAGTAAATGCTCGAGCGGTGATCAAACCTTTTAAAAAATCCGAGATAAATTTTTCATTATGCGGATAAACGTTTTACACATTTCTTGCTTTTGTCACGAATTTCGACAATTCTTCTTACAGAGAATCTTCCTAATGCATGATATTCACAGTCAAGAAGAAACGGAAGTGATTTAAATTGGTTAAGACCGGCATTTATGTTGAACATATATCTTAAAAAGTCACGAATTCCTTCTAGCATTTCTTCAATACGAATAAAACGATTCAATAAAACAATGATCATTTCATTATAGATGATGTTCAAAATCGATCATTTCCAATGTTATACAAAACACCACTGTGTAATATAATGCAATCATATCTTTCAAAATTCGTTGTCGTGGTTTTCGTTCTGCCTGTAGAAGTAATGTAATTGTATGTCCTACAAGAGAATTTGACAGGGAAATGCTTGATATGATGTGTTATCATTAAGCACGGTTTTGCAATGTTTTTTTGCGTATACTGAACTAACAGAGTGTACGTCGAGCGAAGGAACTAAATTATAATTAAGCAAAATGAGCATTAAATATAAATCGTGTTTATCTTCTTACATACTGTAGCTTACTGGTTTGTGTATATATATATATATATATATATATATATATATAGCTGAACGTCTGTGTGTGTCTGGTCGTAAATAGGCTTCTATGTGGTTGACTATTATAGAGAACTGACACATATAATGAAAGATGTATCGAAACACATGAATGGGTATGTTAGATCTGGCATAATGATGATTCATTAAAATTGTGGGGTCTGCGTACAAGCCTGGTCCACAAAGTATGGAAATAAACAACTTAAAAATTAAAAAAAGACGTTTACAAATATAGAAATAGAAAATGTAACCATTAAAAACCGTTTGCAAGTGTTTATGATAGAGATATACACAATAATACTTTGATAAGTATGTTTTCACTTCAATAGGGATGATATAATAAAATTGTGGGGTCTGCGTTCGCGCCTGCCCTCCATAGAAGTAAAATAAGCACAGACTTTAACAGAGACTTTTCTTATCTATCTGCGTAAGCATACTTCGATAATTATGTTTCAGTTTGCAGTAACATGCCATAATAAAATTAGGGGGCGTTCGTTCGCGCCTTACCGCCATAGACTGGGATTATATCCCAAAGTTTTACAATGTTTTTTAATATAGATTAACAGAATATTGTGATACTTGTTTCAGTGTGAACAGGTATAGTATAATAAATTATGGATTTTATCTATTTTATTTTTACTTTCATCATATTTTGCTTTGGTTTTGATACCACCAAATTCGAAGCTATCTCTTTATAACCCTTCCTTTTCATAACCTATCATACTTTCATAAATCAGAGCCCATTTCTTGTTGGCTGTTTTTAAACCCAATCAAAGATGAGTACTTTTGCTAGTATATATATGTATATATACACATATATATACACATATATATATATATATATATTACTGCTTTGTACATGTCTTTCCTTGCTTAAATGCAAAACCTATGTTTGGAATTTTTAAATATTACTTTAGTTTCCCGCATATATTTTATAGGTAAGTGTTTCTATGTATTACCCTGTTTATATTAAGTTTAGCCCACCTTTATTATTAATTCTGTTTTTCCAACGGCTTTAATTACCTTAGATTAAACTGGCTTCCATTAAGAGCGGTGCGTATCATATGAATCGACAGGATGAGGAATAGTCGGTCTCGCCTTACTTTACCTATCAGATGACGTAGACAGAAAAAGAAGGCATTAGAAGATCATGTCTTGTGGGATTCAGTTTTTCTACCTTTATGCGATAAAGTATATATATACTGTGTAAGCAAAATCAAGTCTTCAAAAAATGTGTTGATAACAAAAAAAGTGTATTTCATTTTACGTTACCATTGTTTCCATGCCCGGTCGACAATTTCAACCATTATATCGTTTGAAAATGTTCAAAAACCGGCATTTCTTCAGAATTTATTAATTAAAACACTCTTGAGAATAGAACACTATTTAAAGAAAAAGAAAAGAAAGAAACGTTCTCTTAACGGAAAAAGAAGCATGTGAGAGACATTTACCCTTGAGGTAACCTCCGTGGAAAGCCCATTAAAATATAATATATCACCTTATTTCTTAAACTTACTTAAGAACAAAGTCATAATAAGTTTCCACAAAAAAGTCTTAGCTATTTAATACATATATATATATATATATATATATATATATATATATATATATATATATATATATATATATATATATCCCATTCGTTGAGTTCCTACATCAGATTTCACTATTTCTTTATTTCACATAATTAATTATTTTAAAATATTTTTTTTAAATTTATATTTTTATATTTATAATATGGCCATAACAACTTTGCAATAACGTTACGGTTAATTTTAGTTTCGTATTTTCCCATTAGTGGAAAGTAATGTTTACAAATTATTGATTGTTTTGATACTTAGATTTAAGACTACTTAAGGTTTAATATAGATATGAGAATAAACAAAACGACGGAATTATATATCTTAACCCTTATAGTAACTTTCGTGTAAATGATTATAATCTATTCATCGATATTGAATGTTTAAAAATGCATTATCATTCTATTTAATTATGTTTCCATATCGTTAATAAAAAACATTTACGAAAGGAAATTATGTTGTTAATTGATTATAGTTTATTCTGTTGGAATATACACACATATATATATATATATATATATATATATATGTATATATATGTACATATATATATATGTGTGTGTATATACATGTATATATATATGAATATGTATATGCATATACATGTGTATATATATGCATATATGTATATATTTATGTTATTATATTAATGTATGTATATATATATATATTTTTTATTACCGTATATTTCTGTTAAGTTACCTTATTGTTTAAGCTACTTGGCCGTCTGTAGCATCCTCAGGCTTTTACAGAAATGTGCGCTATTTCGGGATGAGGAGAGTGAAAGAATGAATGAGGTCAGGGGGTGCGAGGACGGTGGAAGAGATAGAGGAAGGGAACAAGAGGGGAAGGTGGGGACACTTGATATGTCGATGATGTTTTTGTTTTGGGGTTTAAGGAATTTGTAGGGGAGGGTCTGGGAATATTATTTCTGGCATGGCTGAGGTCAGAGGGATACAAGGAGGGAAGGGGAATATGTGTGGTGGAAGGAGGGGGCTACTTTAAAATCCGAGTCTTAATGTTAAAGTTTTTATGCGTCTCTTTGGTGAGATGATTTCTTGGTAAATATGTCTTGACCTGTTGGGTGTTCCCTTATGTTTGGAGGCGGGGTGGGGCTATGATTCGGTTTATTTATTTTTAGTTTTTATTTTGTTGTTAATTGCTTGGAGGGGGGTTAGTTAGCGGTCGCGGGCACGGGTACACACATGCGCGCGTACATACATATATAATTAAAAGAAACGGTCACATGTACAAATATATATGCAAATATATACACACATGTGCACCTGCTACAGACGGCCAAAAACGGCCAAGTAGCTGGAACAATAATGCAACTTAACAGAAAGATACGGTAATAAAAAATAAAACGCATATCTGCTCTACAACGGTATTGGGCACTTTCTTCAGTTTTTATTAATTACCATTTCCACTAAATAAATATGTATATATATATATATATATATATATATATATATATATATATATATATATATATATATATATATATAAGAATTCTGTGGTAAAAGAACACACGCTACTTGATCATGTTGCCCATTTACTTTTACTGTTTAAGTTACGGTGATGGGTTGTACTCATTGCAGGAGGAAGCCTGTACTGTAAACCGGCGTTTAATAATAAAATACCTCGTTCAGACATCTCTGTAGTGTTTGCAAATTATTTATTTACCGTATTATCCGTCCTGCTCTTTGTAACTGTCCTTTCAAACTTATGAACATATATCACTCTTTACAGGAAATTTCTCTTTTCACTGTTTTACAAAAATCTTCTGGTTTTTGATTTGTGTTATATTTTCCCTTATTCTCACTGATTACTATTATCACACAGTTGGGAGTGATATGCACTCATATATATATATATATATATATATATATATATATATATATATATATATATATATATATATATATATATATAACACCTTGTTCTTGAACGCTCTTTTAAATAAAAATCGCTCTAGAGAAAACATGTAAACTAAAATGGTTTTCTGAATAGTGTACAACTTACGAAACTGCAATCCTGTTATCCTATATCTGCTTTATCACTCGAGGGATATTCAGAGTTAAGAGAAAAATAAATCCAGCTATAGCTTCGAACTGTCTTAATTCTACTCGATTCCTAACACGTCGTTATAGATTACCCAAATACCTGATTGTTCCTATTGAAAATGCGTTTGTTTCTGGATTTTGTGTGATAAATACCCCTCACAAAATTTTATTATCCAAACGTTTTTACAGTTTGCATATGGTGTAGTCTGACTCCTCTAGTTTTCAAACCTCTCTGGTGGCTCATGTATGTTTTGTGTCATACGTTAGATGTGTCTGTGTGTGTTTGTGTGTGTGTTTTTATGAATAGTTTAGTTTTTGCGATTTGTCACATTGCTTATGCAGTTTATTTGTTGTGCAGACAGTGCAAAAAGTTTTGCATGCCTTTTAATGTGCCCCTGAATACATCCCTTTAAAACACGGAAGATATTTGCAATGGATTTAAAAACAATTCACGAACACCAGTTATAACACATCGAGTCTAACGTAGAGCATCTTTTTCCAAGTGTACGCTCAATGATGCGGGCATTTCTTGTTTATTTTCTTTGTTTTTTTTTAAGGAAGAAATTAGTTATATGTTTCCGTAAAGTACGCACGTATATAATAAAAAATAAACCCGTGTACTAGATATGGTTTCAAAGAAACATATGATAATAGTAGCGATGATAGTGACGATGTTAGTTCACTTAAATTAAAATATTTTTCGATATTCCGAAAAGTTTTTTAAAAAGCTTTTGTATATTTTATTAGTAGATTTTATCTAAATGGCAGCTGTTACGCTCCTCCTATTTCTATGGATATTTTTGTAAACATCTTGTTTATATGAAGAATGTAATTTAAACAGTGTGTCAAGAAAGCAGCTGTTGAAATTATCCTTAGATTTTTTATGTTGTTGATTTTCTTAAATCCTCAAAACTATAATTCGTTTTATGGCGATTTGGATTTTAAAGTTTAACAGACTTTCTCTTTCGAAACTAAAGAAACTTCTGATACGAATCGGTATAATGAACAATAGGAGTAAATATTGAAATTGTTACCACTCGTAGCTATCAAATTGAATAACATTCCAAAAGAGTCGGACTTATTTTTTATGAGGTGCTCTCCGATTTTC
The DNA here is from genome assembly GCF_053919585.1 of Euprymna scolopes. Lineage (NCBI taxonomy): Eukaryota > Metazoa > Mollusca > Cephalopoda > Sepiida > Sepiolidae > Euprymna > Euprymna scolopes. Next base: position 121,872,216 of record NC_136485.1, on the reverse strand, counting down.
TTCCAATTTATGTTAAATATGCAGAATCTAAATACATAAAAATATAACGTATTTTAACTTATATTGTATTTAATATGTTCCTAGAATGTTATTACGTATCTAAATCGGATGAAGACACAATTATTTAGATATATTTTTGTTTATTTTCTTTACAAGGTGGACAACACTTATCAAGGCCCGGAAGCCACTCAGGGATAAGAATTATTGCACGTACAGAACGTTTATGTGGAGATTTAATAAAATATTTACTTAAGGGCGCGGTTCATCAGGAATTTGCTTATGTTGGACTTGAAAACATCCAGGTTGTAGTCAGGTTCAAAGCAGGCAGACGGAACAAAATTCCGCAGGCGTGCAGTTCTAAGAAAGAAGCTATGTTTATGGAAGCTACGTTTTGATTTAGGTACAGATAAAGAGTGGGGAAAATTTTTGACGGTGGTTTCAGCTAGACGGTTGTTTTTCGTAAGAGATTGGCGAGGGTAGACAGGAGATTGGAGTTGAGACGAGCACCTGCCATGGGAATAACGATGAAACAAAGATAGGCTCGCAACGTCTCTTCTGTAAGAGAGAGGTTGCAGGGTAGAGAAAAAGGCATCAACCACTAAGACATGAAGTATATTTTGTACTCTGTCAAGGAAAGATAGGCTGTTTTTAGCAGTTCCTGCCCAGATATATCAGCAGTATTCCATCCTTGGACGTACTTGGCTTTTATACAGATACAGAATTGCATCAGTAGTGAGATATCGTCTGCAGCGGTAGAAGGATCCCACTACCTTTCCATCGACCTTGGCAAGCTTGTAAAACATTGGGTTTGTCCTAGACAGGATCCATCCATTTCAATTGATGCCACATGGGGATCACATCGTTGATGATGTAAAGATTTGGTTTTAGATGCATTAAAGGTAACCAGTCACATTCTCCCCCATTGAACCACGCGCACAAGATCAGAGGAGAGAGAATCAGAGAGAACTTCTTCATTCACAGCCTTTGATGTGTTGCAATAGATGGTTGTGTCATCAGCAAAGATGTCAACGAATGATTTAAGAATGTGTTTAGGGAGATCATTGATGTAGATCAGGAAGAGAGTTGGGCCCAGGGGTGACCCTTGGAGGTCTCCAGCATTAATATTGTCGGCCTGTGATTTTTGTCCATTGACCACTACTCTTATGAGCCTATTAGAGAGAAATGATTTAATGATAGAGAAAACATTTCAAGTTATGCCGTAGCTGGACATCTTGTGAATAAGATCTTTATGCCAAACCTTGTCGAGGGTTTTTGATATGTCAAGAGCACTTTCCCTAGACAGGAAGACTTTGTCAAGAGATTCACTAATCCTATGAGATATAACCGTTAGCACATCTACGGTAGATCTTGGGGAACGGAAACCATGTTGCGTGTCACTAAGAAGGTATTTCTGCTGAGGTGGTTGAATATTTCGCTATTTTATATGGATTCCAGAAACTTACTCATGACACACAGAATACTTAATGCGTCTGTACTGAGAGGGAGATGCATTATTTCCTGAATTCTATAATACAGCACATACTGATGAGCTTTTCCAGGGTGTTGGAAAGCACTTCTCCTTAAGGCAACGCTTAAAGAGTTTCGTAAGTATGGGAACAAGATCTGATCGAAGCTTTTTTAGCATTATAATTGGGATGCCGTCACGGCTAGTTGCTTTACTGGAATCAAGGTTCTTGATGAGCTTGGCGACCTCATGCACAGATATTCATATGTTACCTAGCATCTTCTGTGTTATAGGGAGAAATATGGGGAGTTAATTGCCTCCGTCCCATAGGGTAGAATTTGCTGCAAAGATCTTGGCAAATAGTTTGGTCTTATCTGATGCTGACGAGATGACCTGTGGTCCATTGATAATGGTTAGGTAGAACACACTTCTGTTCAGGATCCTATGTGTTTTTTGCCAAAACTGGTGGGAGCCAAGTCGCTGATCAGCTACTTTGGATTTAACGGACTGGCCATATAGCTCTCTTGCTTTTTTATCACTATTTTACATTGGTTGCATTTAATATTTAGGGCTCCAAATTTAATCACAAAACTAAGTGGACTCTTTACGACAATCGGTGACTTTGACACATTGGATGCCGGAAAAGAATCACAACATTCCCCGAAGTAGAAATTGCAAAAAGAAAAGTTTATGGCAAATGTTTGGTGTTATGCAGCCGTTCCTATCAATCACAGTGTCGTGAATACGGGCAAAACGATTACGGCGCAAAGTGCAGCCGACAAATTGAGGAAATGCACCAGAAACTCACACGTATATGCCTGATATTGCTCAATATAAAGGGAGGCATTCTCCTTAATAACAACGCTAGCCTGCATGTTGCCTAAATGATCCTGCGAAGCTGAACAAATTAAGCTACGAGACTGCACCATCTGCCATATTCACCGACCTCTCGCCCACCGATTATCACTTTTGCAAACATCTCGAAAACTACTTCCACGTAAAATGCTTCAAAAGCCGAAATGATGCTGAATCAGCATTCAGTGACCTCATAGTTTTCAGAAGTCCGGATTTCTATGCTAATGGGATAAATAAATGCATTTCTTCTTGGTAAAAACGTGCCGATTCATATGATGCTTTGAGTAATACAGTTCATTATAAAAGGAGTTATAATCTTTTACAGTTGAACGTAAAAAAAAACGGCATTGTTTTTTAAACAACCTACTATGTGTGCTGTTTATTCCACAATTTTTGGTCGGTTAAAAAAACTTGTACGAGTAGATTTACCTTCGCTTTATACTGCTATCAGCGACAATAAATCTTATTCCATGGTAAAACTTAGGACAAAATGCACTCCAAACTTACTCAGGTGTCAGCTGCTCATCAATTTATGGGTGTATCATTTTCACTTTCTTTTTTTCAAATTTAAAGCGCATTTTCGAATAAAAAATATGTTTCTGATTGTAAAGAAAATAAATATATTTTCCAGTGGATAATAAATATAATAATATAAAGAGAATAACATATTTTAATTAGATACATAATCAGACTGAACAACATGAATTATTAAAAGGAAAGTGTGAGCTAAATATACAGGCTGACCCTAACAAACGGGTCCCAGCTCTAATTAGGCCCCGTTTCTTAGTATTTTGAATATATATATATATATATATATATATATATATATATATATATATATATATATGCAATTTTGAATTATAAATGTATAGCATATAGTCATGCATAACCACACGTTTTTATCGCTTTTCTTCTCGCCTCTTATCTTCTATCTTCTATCTTCTCCTATCTATTCTATCTTCTATTTTCTTCTATACTTCTGCTATACTTCTATCTTCTATCTTCTTCTTCTATTTTTTCTATTCTATCCATCATATTTTCTTTCTATTCTATCTTCTTCTATTTTATCTATCTATCTATCCATCAATCTTCTTCTTCTATATATCTATCTATCTTTTTTCTTCTATCTATCAATCTTCTTCTATTATTCTATCTTCTTTTTCTATTTTCTTCTTCTATCAATCTTCTATCTATCTATCATCTGTCTGTTCTATCTATCTATCTATCTTCTATCTATCTTCTTCTATCTATGAGTTTGACAAAAATAAAATAAACAAATCACAACATTACATTCAAATGTAATGTCCCCGCACTTCAGCACAGGATCTGACGTGTGCTATAAGCCTACTAACCTTACAGTTCCTTGATATTAGTACATTTTTATATTTTTCCGGTGAGAGTTCACTGCCACAATCCCTTAGAATCATTGAAAGTTGTAACATCTTTCCTCTCTATTCGATTCATATTCCGCCCGCGACCACTTAAGACCGCTGCGCATATGTATACTGTGTTTACATACGTCATTTTCTAATTATCTGAGAATCCCTGATGTGGCACTACATTTTCATCACATGCGTACATATCAGTATCAGCTTGTTCTGTAGTGTTACAGAAACTAAGTACACACTTGATTGTTTAATTCTCCATAACATCAGGTATTCTCTAGTACATTTTTAGTGATCTTTATTTAATGTTGCTTATCACAATTGTTAAAATATCCATAAAAAGTTATCACTGATGAGTTACAGTGTCGGACTGATATCTTCTGTCTTCTGGTTGAGATTCATATAGATATCTGTAGAGTTGATCTCTCTTCATGTGCTGACTCAAAATGCTGTCATCTCTGATTACTGACTTTAGTTTATTCCATCCCAAATTTCTCTGTGAAGCTCTAAAATAGGTAACCACTACCTATTATTAGAACACGTATAGAAGCGATATATCATAAATGGCTGCTTTTTTATATAGGCATCACCATTTATCAATGCCAAGAGGCAACTCGAGGATAAGGGTTAAAGAGTGCACATTAGAAATTGAGCAATATAGTAATCGTTAATATTAGAAATTAAGTAAATTTTCTAACTTATATGGACCGGTTCATACAAAACTTGTTTACGTTAGACTTGAAGACAACCATCTGGTAATCAGCTGGAAAAGGGGAAAACGGAGGATAATTCAACAGGCGTGCAGTTCTAAGAAAGAAGCTTTGTTCATGGAATCTAAGTTTAGGTTTAGGCACAGATAAAGAGTGGGGGAAATTAGTAATAGTATTTTCAGCTAGACGGGTGTTTCTTGTGAAAGTTTAACGAGAGGGGGCAATAGATTAGAACCCAGACGAGTACTTGCGAAAATACATTTTTTATATCAACTTTGTTTCCATTAGTAGCAAAGAGTGACCAACAAAATTATGTTTCCTTACAAAGAGAAAATGTTATATATATAATAATATAAATATAGTATTAATAAATGTTACCATAGTCGATAAAATTCACTTTTATGGTAGAAAAGTTCATTGGTTTGTATTTTTAAGTTGTTTTTTAAAAAAACATTGCTTTTTTAATTCACGAACCGGTTTACAAAAAAATCAAAATGGCAGCGACTGAAAGTGAGAGCCCCTTTTTCAATTTGAAAGAGGGACACTTGAGCATTCTGTATTTACAATTTAAGAGGGTTCCGTCAACGTAAGGAATATATATCAAAATATTTTAATGTTTTCCGTTATTTTGTGCTTAAGGAATATTCGATTATGGCATGCGTAGTTTTTATAAAAATTCATGTAAGTAGTTATCGCCTCAAATTTCGTTTTAATTTTGGTTCGCTGAAATTATTTAAAGTAAAGAGCATTAAAACTTAAAAAAACACAAACATTAACTGCACTTTTATTGACTATGGTAACATTTATTTCTTGTATACTTATTTTTTCGGGTAGTCGTTTGTTGGTTTTCTACTAAACACACTTACAAAATAATATCGACGAAATATCGAAAAGCAATGAAGCAAAAACAGTTTTGAAAAAATGATGAAGCTTTACTTACTTAAGTAAAATACTCCGAAACAGCAAAATGGGATATTAAAAAAGTAAACACGTAATTACTTTAAGGAGAAAACGGCGCCCTTTTCAAGCAGAACAGCCATGTTTCAGTTTTACATTATTGAACAGTGTAGTATTTCGCCGTCGGGTTCAGGGTTGTAATATTTTAATGTAAAGAACACGCAGAAAGGGTTGTAATCAACTGAATTATTTCTAGTACACTGACAAAAAATACTTAAACAGATATATAAATAAAAATAACATTTTTATATAAATGTTTTTAAAAAGACACGTTATCACGTGAGCAAGATTTTTTCTTCGTTTTACATGGTAACAAGTAACATTCCTATGTTTTATTATTTATCTATTTCCGAACGAGTAACACGTTCAAGTGGAGAAGAAAAAAAAACAGAGTTATGCAAAATTTTTGTTGAGAAGTGTCTAATGTTCCGACATTTTTAGGCTTTCACTTTGATGAAAACGTCAATTTATGAGGTGAATTTATTCGACACAATATGATTCAACTAAAAAAAAAAAAAAAAAAAAAAACTTAACGTGAGTCAGGATTAAAGTTAAGGTGTGATTGTGGGCCCTCACACCTTTTAAAAAACCTTGATAAGATTTGTGACATATTTACATTCTATGGAGGTCAGTATACTTACGCAAATAGATATGAAAAGTCTTTGGTAAAGCTTGTGCCATATTTCCATGGAGTACAGGCGCAACGTAGACCCCACATTTTATTATACCATCCCTATTTAACTTGAAACATACTTATCAAAGTATTCTTATGTACATCTATAACAAAACCCCTTGTAAACGGTTTTTTCCTTTATTATTTCCATACTTTGGGGGCCAGGCGCGAACGCAGACCCCACAATTTGTATTAACCAACGTTCTGCCAGATCAAAAATACTCATTTCTGATCCTCGATACATCTTCTATTATTATATGTAATCAGTTTTTTTTTAAAATAGTCAACCATGTAGGAGCCTATTCGTAACAAGCCACACACATACACACACACGCACACACACACATACATCCAGCTTGTTATTATAGATATATCAGTATGTGTGTGTATTTTCTTTATTTTGATAAACATTATTGGTTCATACGTATATACATGTCTATGCTCCGACTAATTTGGGCGAGCAAAGTCCTCATGTCAAATATTTTTTAAAACAAAAAGTAAATCAGTTCAAAACAGATTAGACTTCGAAGATGGTCTTTTTTCAGTAGAAACAGGTATGCATATGTGTAGCCAGTAATGTTTTTAGGAATAAATGGACTATAAATCCGTTCTGCTTGTTACGTTTTTGTAAACCCAAGATTTTCACTGTATGATTGGGCGATGCAATATATATCTCTGATTTCGATGTAATTATACATTTTCTTCTACTTTCCCGATTTCCATACAATTACCGATTCCCATATCAATAACTGTAACTCCTAAAGACAGTCAGACAAAAGATAATTACCTGATGAATAATAGTACTCCTTTTCAAAAATCTTTATGCCACTGATTTAAGCTTTTTGTATAGAATATTTGGATTAATTTCATTTTTTTCTCATCAAAGGAATACTTTTTCGGAAAAAAAAGTTATTTGAAATGCTAAAATTCAGATATATACAATATGTACAATGTTTTATATATATGTTGCAATTTGGTTTCACCAGTTTATGTTTAAAATAAAATCTACATAAAATATATAAAATAGATAATTGCATTTTTATCTCGTGATTCACTTATAAAAGTAGAATATGTATTGATAAACTTGTAGACAAGTAATAATTTTTATGTTTTTTTCCGACAGAATCAGGATCTTGTCGACGTAGTAATTACATTGTACAAATCTAAGGCAACTATATATTACATTTTATTACCCATTTTAATCCCACATGATCTCTGATACCCATACAAATTGAGATAACTTGGGTTGTTGAAGTAAAAATTGTTGTTAAGATGATTGTTTATATTAGAATAAACTAGAAAAAATAGTATTTATATAATAATATAAATAAAAAGGTATTGAAATAACACCGCTTTGAAAATAGCTTTACTTCAAGAATCTGACGTCGAGGTTACTTCGAGCTGAAGTGTGTGTAAGGAGGATACGTGGTCAGTGAGAGTTTAGTTTTGTTTTTGGAGCCAACGAGAGAGGATGGATTTTCTTAAACGACCGGGGAAGCGGTCGAGGCAACGGTTTTAAATATGTTTTTTAGAAGAGTGGTTGTAATTTCTGAATGATTGCACGATTCTGGAATAAAAACTTCTATGCATATATATTATATTATTAACGTTTTGCGTTAGTCTCTTTTTGAAAGAACTTTAAACTCTTTATTTTCGTCCAATGATCGAAACAATTAAATCGGCCAACATGGAAACCCTTGTAAAATGTATGATCCCATTTTGCGTTTTTACATTCCACCATTTATACCGTACAACGATTTAAAAGGCACTAATGAATAGACGACCACATGCATACAGATTTTATAAACAAATACTTATTTAAACATACAAGACTTTGTTAAAGTGTGTGCCATATTTCGATGGAGAGCAGGCGCGAACGCAGACCCAACAATTTTATAATACCATCCCTATTTCTGTTGAAACTTATCAAAGTATTCTTATGTACATCTATATCAAAAATACTTGTAAACGTTTTTTTCCCCATACTTTTGGGGTCAGGGGCGAACAGAGAGACCCCACAATTTTTATGAACCACCGTTCCTCCAGATCAAACATACCCATTACTGATCCTCGATATATATTCTATCATTAGTAATCATTTTTTTTTAAAATAGTCAACCATATAGGAGCCTATTCGTAACCACACACACACACACACACACATACACACACAGACGTTCAGTTTATATTATATATATATATATATGTATATATATATATATATATATATAATGTTTTGGATGCATGTAACTGAGTCTGACAACATAGATTTATTAGAAAACAATAACGCTAGATGTAGCAATGACACTGGAAATAATGTGATCAGAGATTTCCTGGAAAAAACGAGATTCGGAGGACAGCATGGCTGTAAATAATATGCATAATGAACACGTTCAAATCTACAACCGTAAATTTTTGCCATAACGGACGGTGATTTGGGGGCTTTAGTCTCGTTAGAAAAGAATTACGTTTGACAATACCTTTGTCTATTTACGTGATATTTCTGTACGCGCTACAGCTTATCAGAATAATTTTGTCCAGTGCCCGTGCAGCTGTTCTAATGGTATCTAATCAGTTTGGCACTTCAAGAATGTTCGATAACAAAGGCCACGAACTTGTTCGATGAAAGAACGAACTTACATTTCATTACCGTGAAAATGAAGTCTACTTCTATTGCTTTCGTTGCTCGTTGGTTTCATGGCCGTATTAACGAATCGTGCTTTAACCGATAATAATAAATTGAGATAGAAACAATGTCTTAGATTTCACCAGTTCCAACTTGTTCTGCCTGGTTATGTGTCAAAAACAAGAACACTCACATTTCATAAATATGTGAAACTCATATTTAAAAACCGTTCATCTGAATTCTCAATTCATAATCAAAAGCTTAGCAATATGCCGATATGATAGTCGATTATCTTGCATAACTATCAGAATCAGAAAAAGAGATTTTTCCGAACTGACTTTCGGTCAACTCTATCTATGCAAGCTTAAATTCATTCATTAAACGTTTGACAGTCATATATGGTTAAAACTCCGCTGAGAGACGCCAAATAAATTCCTTCATTACTGTGCCACTCATGTATTTCAAATTAAATTATTATATAACTGTACGATATTCACCTTTCCTTATTTACTCGTTAATAATTGATCATTGCTTGGTTACAGATTATCTAAAATATTAAAAATAAAATATTATATATAAATTGCACCATAATATTTACAAAAGATTAGAAAAATCATGATCTTGAACATGAAATGAATTTTTTTAACAAAACCTTAAAACATTTCTTCGTATATGATTCCAATGATAGATATGTTAACTTTAGAAGGTTTGCATTTTGACATAAATTCATGAGCTGAAAACATTATTTTAAAGTAAGAACGCATTTCATTTTAAGTTAAATGGTAGATTTATTACCGCGAAACAGAAATAAATCCTAAATATTTATGATATCGTGATTTAAATACATAGTTTAATATGTTTATACCGAATTATTTCAGATAAAAAAATGTAATTTATGATGATTGATCTGTCAGAGATAATGAAGTATGATTTAGTACAGTTTATAGATATTCTGCAACAACATCCAACTAAATCTAAAGATAGCGGCCAAACTGCAGTATATTTTTCACTGCAATCTTTTAAAAGTATTCTTGATAAAATCTGTTTTATGTTTGAACATAAAGGAAAAATCAAAGAATAAGGACAATTTATACTCATATACTTTTATATAAGAAAATTACTCGTTCGCAGGTGCAATACGGTGTTCTAATAAGATTAATATAAAACTGAATATGAATTGTTATCAAATATCGGATTACTATACATAATTCTGAAAATAAATTATCAGCGGTCTTACATTGTAAATAAGTAACAAACCCAGAATTCATATATTTATTCACAAAAAATCGACAAATATAAATTAATATTTAATAATAGCGATAATAAAAATATATTGAAAAAGTAGTGTTAGATATACATCGGACAATGTGCTGGTCGAGTAATATTATACTTGTTATGAATATTTAAAAATTAGAATTACACTAAAAATGTTAATATAGCAAAATAAATATTTACCCTAAAAATATTTATGTAAAAAATGGTTTAATAAAAGAAGAATGTAAGAACACAAACGATAATTTATAAATAGCTTGACCACAATAGTCTTACATTGCATTGCATAGCGAGTACTAGAAATCTGAAGACTCATTAAATGCCACACGTTTTTATAAATGAAAGTGTTTGATAAAACTCGAAAAACATAGAAATCCTCAGAAGGCAACAAACTTCAGATTTTTTTTACCTTTATCTTTCTATAAAACCGTGAAACCTGAAATGTTAGTTTGCATGTTTTTTTTTGCATATCTTTCCATTTTAGCAAAGCATTCATACATGTTCATATTATTTCTTGAATACACGCACCTACGTACACACACCCACATTTATTCGCTAAAATCCATCCATATACACGCACACATGTATACATATAAAAAACACAGGTAGACATATACACAAAAACATACACACACATACAGACGTAGCATATCTACACACATGTACACACATCTAATGGTGGAGAATCTCCAAGTTATTAATAATAATAATCTAATACGTGTTATTGTGCGTCCGGTAGTAATATTTCTTTGAATAGAGTATGAAGCTGTAAACGTCAATTTATTTGATGTTTCTAAAATACGGTTTTGTCTTAGGAAATTCTACCTCTTAATAATGAGATGTGACTGAACGTTCAAACTACACACGCATATCATAAGTTTGAATTAAATACAAGGTTCTAGATTTATTAATATTATCGATTGAGCTATTCGGGAGAAACAGAGTAATATTATTATATATTTTGCTAAAAAAATGGAGATAAAAATGTGATTTCCTTTTAAAGACTCCCGTATCTACGCATACGTATATATATATATATATATATATATATATATATATATATATATATATATATATATATATATATATATATATAAATAAATATATATATATACCTATCCGTGCATATATATATATACATATATATATATATATATATATACATATACATACCTATACATTCATGTAGAAATAAAGAACTAGCAAGAGAAGGACTTTTGGCTCCTGAGAACTAACACATGACGTAAGAGGATACAACTTAATAGAACCTTAATTTTGATAGAAAATATTGCATTCCATCATTAATAATTAGTGCTGTTTATGTATTATTACATGAAGTATTTTTGTATAACCGTAATTAAATTAATATATTTATAATTTGTTTTCATTGATATAAAATGCCAGCTATTAGTATTTACAATCGCCAATATATGAGGATAGAAACACATTTAAACAACAATCTAGTAAACACTGTATATATATGTGTATATATATATGTATATATATATATATATATATATATATATATATATATATATATATATATATGATGAAAATAATAGAAATAGTATTCCGACAAAATAGAGAAAATAAAAAGGAACACACCGTATTATGTGTTCATCAACGTTTCGTCTTTATTTCGAGACTTCCTCTGGATGAATGAGATAAAGAAACCAAAAATATACCAGTACAAAATATTTGAAAATGTTTCACGTGCACAGTGTGACGCAGTTCTTTTCAGAGAAACGGAAAATTGATGTTGGAAATTAAAAATATAAATAGAAGATGCGTACATACAAACGACAAATAACCATAAAATTCGCGTATATGCCTGACGAGTCCTAGAGTGGATTAAACGCGGAATATTCAGTGTAGTTTAATCGCCATATATATTTTACAACTTACTAATTATATATATATATGTACATATGTTATGATATTAACATTAATAAAGATGGTAAACCAATATTGAAATATTATGAGAAAAAAAACATTCCGTAGACTCTTATACATAATTAAAATAAAAATGAAATATAATGTTATCCTATCTATGTTGAGGATCACGTCAACGCATCCGGTCGATATTAGACATTATAAACAAAGGAAAGAATAGATTTAAGAACAAAAAAAAAGACTAAAGGGGGTTAAGGACTTTTTACTACAGGTTTTATGTTTCAATCGAAAGTTAATAAGAACTGAAACAAGAAAGGATAAAAAATATAACAGTAGGAGAAAACTGGAGTTCATACATGCCCGTATAATGTACGGACAAATATAATTAACAAGCGGGTATATAAAAACAGTATTCTTTATTTTAATTAGGTTATTGTTATGACTTGCAATAAGCCACAAAGAAAACAGAACAACGGAATAGAGTTTACACAATGCTTTACTGGAACAACAACGTAAAAAGATTACAACTGAAAAGAGTAGTAACCGTCACCGAGCAGCCGAGGGTCGCTCTGGTGTTTAATCCACACCTATGATCACAAGGTCTATGGTTTATATAATCGATAGAACAGTCAATTTGGAGGATTATTCCCCACACAACACCCCCTCTCAAGCTGATTTCCGCGGTTGTGAAAATCAGTATTTCTTCCTTTTGGGGCAGACCACCAAGTTGTCTGTGCGATTCCTCTTTCTGCCATAGCGTCTTGGTTCTGACATCCTTTTTGGAGGGTCTATGTCAAAATAGTCATACACACTTTCAATCGCCTCACTGCCGTCCTGCAGTGGTTCTTCTTAATCCTCGCAGAAACGTTTCCTTATTTGGTTTAGGTGTCTCTTATGTTGAAACTTTGGGCCCTGAATGATGTATGTAACATGGCCGATTCTTCGTAATTCGTGCCCTGTTCCCAAAAAGAAACTTTTTTTTTCTAAAATGTCTAAATACACGTAATCTCCGCTGTTAAACCGCCTCATTGGCATTGTAGAGGTTCTGTTCTCATGTGTTTGGGTAGCAGTTTATCAAATACATATTTTCTTTTCCGTCCGAACATGATTTCTGCTAGGGATCCCGCATCTGGTTTGTTTGGATTTCTTGTGATATGTAAACCTGCAGAAATTGCTGAAGGGCCTTTTCTGTCGGTGTACCGGGCATTTTCAATGCTTTTTTAAGCGTATTGACGAAGCGTTGTCCCTGGCAGTTGCGTCTAGCGTGGTACTGGGGTGTCGTAGTATGCTTGAATTGATACGTCTCGCAGAATTCTCTGATCTCTGTCAAGGTGAACTGTGTAGCGTTGTCGCTAACAGTCGACAACCCCAACCCGCGCAAAAAAATTCCAATAAAAAATTGTCGTTGTTGCCGTGGTCGGTTTTTTGCATCTTAGTACCTCTGGCCATTAAGATTAAGAGTAAACTACTATCAGGTAGTAAAATCCTCCACATGTCCCGCATAATCCATGTGGATCCTCGACCATGGTTGTTTTGCCTTGGGCCACGGTTTATATGTTATCGGTGGTGCTTTTGCAGCCAAAGCATCGCTTTTACATCTGTTAACCATGTCTGTAATATTTTGGTGTATTGCTGGCCAATAAACAACCGTTTCACTTTATAAAAGTATTTCGTTGCAAAAAATAAATAAATAAATATACGTCCGAACTGGTGTCACCCAGTTCTAATTTCTGCTTCGTGGTTTGAATGAAATTGTCATTTAGGGATTCTGAAGTGTGACCGGCAATTCGCGGATAATATTGTTTACCATGGGGTTTACATCACTATTAATACGTAGTGTCGCGATGACTGAATCTTCAAGAGGTTCCATTTTGGCAGGAATCAGTCTCGATAGACTGTCTGCATGCAGCAGAATATGCCCCCCATTTTATTAATCAATGCGCAGTAAATGTTGGAAGTCCCTTTTTTTATCAAAAAAATGGATATCAACGGCTTACGGTCGGTTTTTAGAAAAAATGCCTTCCATACAAGAACGGTGGAATTTTGAAGTTGCAAATATAATTCCTAGGGCCTTTTCCTCGATCTGATAATAATTATTTTCCGCTGACAAGAGAGTCCGTGATGCGAACGCAATAGGCTGTTTCGAGCCATTCGGCATTCGATGTAGCATGCACGCCTCAGCGTCATATTGTTTGGCAAAGATCAAAGTGTAGTATCTGTTCTTCAGATGCGGCACTTCCATTTCTCGTTCTCTTTCTGTGGAGGAGAAATCCTTAACGACTGAGACAATTTTTATTTTTGTACCTTTTCTCCACGTTAAAAAAAACGCCCCTGGTGTCTAACTCTGTCCCGTGGGGAGGCATTGCAAATAGGTACTACTATGTCCAACTACGTGATGAAATGCGCTAGGAATAATTTTGATGTCAGGATTTTTTTTATTTCTTGGAATGATGTCTGTCAATCTTCTGTCCACTCATAAGCCTTATCCTTTTTGAGCAATTCATTAAGTGGTGCGCGCAATTTGTGCATACTTAGGATAAACCCCCGGTAATAATTTGGCAAACCTAAAAAACTCTGCAATTGATTCATGTTTACTGGTGCCGGAAATTCTTTAATAGCGGTCGGTCTACCTGGGTCTGGGCGTCTGCCATCTTTATCAATTATTTGACCCAGATCTTGTATTATTTATGAAAAGAACTCGCATTTATCTGCGTCGATCTTAAATCCATAATCTTGTATTCGACTGAATACTTGTCTGATATGTTTTTCATGTTCCTCCCTGCTTTTGCTCGCTATGATAATGCCATCAAGATATGCGATTGCTGTGTCCAAGCCGGACAGCATAGAATCCATTACTTGCTGGAATAATGCCGGTTCCACCTTGATACCAAACGCGAGTCTTTCGTATCTGTATAAAACTCGATGATTGTTAATACAGAGAAGGTTAGCGCTTTTGTCGTTTACCGGCATCCGTAGGTAAGCATCGCTTAGGTCGATCTTAGAAAAAAAATAATTTCGTGAACATTACTTCTGGACTAGGTAATGGATAGTGAAAATATTTTAAGAACCGCTGAGTCCGGTCGCGAAGTCGGCGCAAACTTGATTTTCCCTGGACCTTTTCTTTACGTAAACTGCCGGAGCATCCCTCTCACTATATTCAATTTTTGTCAGTATAATGGTGCTTTCTAATCTGTCTAGTTCCTGATTTATTTTGTTCAAAGAAGCGAACGGGGCATAAGGTTTCTTTTTAAACACCGGTTGTGTGCGAGGTTTCAACTTAAAACCTGCGGCTATTTGTGTGCATCTCCCCAGGCCAGGAGTAAATACGTTTGTGAATTCTTTTCTCAGACAAGTTATAAGTTTCTCCGTTTCTGCGTGTATCAATTTTCTTGAAGAATGTGGATATAGGAATATCTCAGAGACGAAACTCCTCCATGCTGTCAGAACCGAACAGGTTCCCACTATCTTTTAGCACATACAATCTTACTTTTTTTGTTTTCCCCGTAAAGTGACATTTGTAATTAATTCACATTCAAAATGAATTTTTGTACCTTTAACGGTCCTCGCCGTTCTGGTAGTATTTAACACAGTTGGCTTTCGTAATATTTTCCACGTTTTGAGATGTATTATGGAAAGATCCGATCCACTGACACATTGAAATTTAATAGCCTTGCCGAAAATGTTAACCGTTACATATTTGCGTAGATTTTCATCTACGGCGTACTTAGTTCTGCTTTTACGTACACGGCTTCTATTCTGAGTTTTCCTACAGTGTGAACTTTTATAATCGTTCTTATTGCATAAATGGCATGGTTTTGTTAAAAATGGGCAATCCATTACCCAACGTATTCCACCAAATCTGAAACAAGCGCTCGGTACTTTTAGTTTTTCTGAGTTTCGGTGGTGTGTGTCTGTGTGCCATTTCGACAGTTTTTTTTTCTTAATTACTTTTTTATAGCTGCGATGCCTGCTTCGATATTTCTTGCATCTTTTTTTATAATTTCCACTTTTTGTCAATCCTCAATCAATTTTTGAAGTGTTATGTTAGGTTCATTTTCTAATTTTGTAAGGACTCTGCGCCTTATTTCCGCCTCTTTTCCAGGGGTTATATCCCTTGCGAAAACACAAGACATTTAAATTGTCTGATTTTAGTGCAGACAATTTAAAGTCATCACAGTGTTCGTTCACTACAGTTTCGTTGGCGGAAAAATCGTCATTATCGTCTTTTACAACATTCAAACATCGCCCACGCTTATGGAACTGAGACGTTTTCGGCGAGAAAAGTTCTGTTAACAAATTAACCGTCTCATTGAAAGATAAAACTGCTGTTTTCCGAGGCAAGATGTAATCCACGTATTTATCATGCTCAGTCGTTTCTAATTTTCGTAGTAGAAACCGGGTTTTCTTGTGATCAGACCAGTTGCTACAGACAATATTAAAAAAAAAAATCTTCATAACGCCGAAAATACGCTGTGAATGATTTTTTTCATTTCCTCCTATTTAAAATTGGTTATCGCGGTCCATATTGTATTCTGAGAAAATGTTGAATTGTTTTCCGCGTTTGCATTATTCTTAATCATTTCTGTAAGCAATTCCTCTGTTCGTAATTGACGTTCCGCTAACTGTTTTTGAACTTCCGTTTGTTGTTCCTCGGTTCGTATTTGACATTCCGTTAACTGTTTTTGGCAATGCCTTGTACTGTTCCTCGAATCGTCACTCACGCTTTATGGCATCAATATGCAACTTTGTCAAATGTTCCGACGCTACTTTCCATTCGTCCATTTTGCTTCGTCAGCATTAGCAATTGCAAAACGCTCGTTGAATTTTACAAAACCGTTTTATTCTTTCTTATTTCTTGCTCCAGACAAAGCGAACAGAAAAAACATAAATATATTAAAAGTTCATTGTTTAAAGAAAATACATCAAGTGTATATTTTTCTCCAGAGAGAATAAAAAACGAGTAGAAACAGGTATCTTTAAATAAAAAAAAAACTACTCACACTTTGCTGATAATCTGAAGCTTACTGCAGGTAATAAAATGAGTAAAATTTCACCATTATATGATATGATGAATGAAAATCTTGTGAAATTTGGTGTTTTTCACAAACTGCTCAGTATAGATGAGTCAATGGTTCCATATTATGGACGTCACAGTCCTAAAATGTTCATCAGAGTGAATCCAATACGTTTCGGATATAAAATATGGTGTATTTGCGGCAATGATGGCTTTCCTTATCATATGAAAGTCTGCCAGGGAAAGGAGGATAACCCTAAAAACTTGCCCCTTGGTACTAGGGTAATCAACGGCATGGTAGATGTTATAATGTTGAATACGAATATTACTTGCCACGAATTGTACTTGGATAACTTTTTACAAGCTACAACCTACTGCCTGAACTAGGTGATAAAAGTGTTAGAGAAACTGGAACAGTAAGAGAAACAAGAACATCTAATGCAACGAAAAAGCTCATCTGCAGCAAAATTCTCAAGAAAAATGAAAGTGGAGCTTTTGATTATTGTTCTGATGGAAAAGTTTATGTTGCAAAATTGCATGACAACTCAATTGTAACAATCACAAGCAATTGGGAAAAACATAATCCTGTTCATAAGGTAAGACGTCGTGTCAAAGTTGGAGAAAAGCAGGTGACGCAACCGCATCTCGTACACTCTTACAATAAAGGAATGGGTGGTGTCGACCTAATGCATAGACTAACTGAATCTTATCGACCTAGTATACGGGGTAAAAAGTGGTACTGGCCACTCTTCATCAATGTAATAAATTTGTCAGTGATAGCAGCATGGAGGCTTCACTGCAAAACCGATCAAAAATACTATCTCATTTGGAATTTCGCAGTCAAATCACACTGTGTTTGCTAAAGGCAGGACCACAACGTGGAAGATATCTATGTCGGCTGGAACATTTTCCGCCAATGTAAGATTTGATGGATTGGACCATACATTAGGGTCCACAACACAAGGGAGATGCAAAGTGTGCAGCAAAAATACTAAAATATGTCGAGAAAGTGTAATATTCGGTTACATGCGGAGAGGGGAAAATTGTGTTTTGAAAAATATCAGAAGAAACAATGAAAACATATAAAATAAACAGTTCTTTTCTTATATTTTAGATCTAGTATATTATACATGGAATTTTATTTTATAGCTTTATAAGAGATCACTTATTTTACAAAGGAATAAATTGTAAGAATGTCAATGTCGTTCACCTGTAACCTCCCAATGTTCCTTAAATGGAACACACAATAAAATAAAAAATTGATATCGTATAAAGTTCAAATTTTATATATAAAGTCATTTAGCTATGGTGAACTCATATGTTAAAAATGAACGAAATTGTAAAGCAAATGCTATGGTCGGTCCAAAAAAGGT
The DNA here is from genome assembly GCF_053919585.1 of Euprymna scolopes. Taxonomy (NCBI): domain Eukaryota; kingdom Metazoa; phylum Mollusca; class Cephalopoda; order Sepiida; family Sepiolidae; genus Euprymna; species Euprymna scolopes. The sequence continues at coordinate 121,853,993 of NC_136485.1, read as the reverse complement.
TAATGGGAGGTGCATTTCTAACTTTGCCGGGCTAATCAAGCTTCACACCCGAATTACTGAGCTTCAATACACTGACGTACACTATACACTAGACTTTACAAACGACAGCTAACAACTTTTCTAGAGCTTATATACAATATGGTCTTAGTATCAATATAGCAAATACTTCTTCACAATTGTCCTGCACCATAATCTGTTTCTGATTACACAAATACCATGATGTGCCAGGATGTATGAAATGTCAAGCAGTTTTCTCATCGAGGAAACGCCCTACTAAGAAATGGTACTGTTGAACACGACATTGCTAGCAATATCAGATTAGCTTATGCAACATATATAAAAATTCATGGAAGAATATTCAGCAATTGATAATCGTAACGGTCTACGAAGTTCATAAGCTTTAATCTGAACCTTGCTAATGCCTGCGTGATATACGTACTATTTAAACAATAATAGGTATGGTAGAACTGTACACAATCTATTACTATGCTTTTATGATAACGACACTAGCAAGCATAGAGCAAATATTAACTGATATAAACAGCCTGAGAACAATTATATATTAAAAAACGGATATCACGTATAACACACTCTATTTCTGTCTTTTTCTTTCTCCACCTTATCCTTTTTCACACACAGCACTTTCAAGCAATTGTGTAAGAGACTATCTTATCAAACAATATATAAAAAAAACGACGAGACAATTTTTTTTATTTGAGAATAGAGCTTTGGTCAATGTTTGTAAAATATCATCTGCGTTAACCCTTACATATACGAAACGAAACATATTTCCCTCGTTATCATTGACCATATATCGCATCCACTGTTTTCGTACGTCATACCATACGATATTTCCATTTTTCATGTAAAAAAAGTGTTTTCTATATACACTATCTGGGAATGAATTTGCTGCAAGAATAAAATTTCCTCATCAGCTTATTATTTAATATAAACATTAACTATTTTTTGCTGTTTTACAAATATTCCTAGTGTATGCACATCTATCACTGTGTCCTTCTTTAGAATATATGTTTTTATTGAAATTTATTAGTACTAAGATGCATGTAGGTTTTAAATATGTTGCACCATTAAAAACCGACATAATATGCAATGCAATCAAATTTAATTTGATGCAAGTAATGACGAATTTATCAAAACATTAATATATTATATTTACTTCTTTTATCGCGCTGGAATATTAAAATCTATCGTCGATTTCATGTTGAAAGATATTGTATTCTGTCTCTGTCTCTCTTTGTCTACTATATTCTCTCTCTACCTCACTCAACCTCACACTTCCGATTCTATACATTTGTAAAAAAAAAACTCATTGAAAACACCAGTCGAAAATGGCATAGTCTGTCACTTAATCACTCAAAGAGATATGTCATATGCCTAAATAGATATATTTAAAAAGGAATAATTTAGTTTTAAAATCTGCTTTTAATATATATGAAGGTTTTGTTTCATTTTTGAGGTACATAGATCTAATTAAAGTTTATTAACTTATATTAAGTCTCGTTTTCTATTGTTCTTTTTATCTATGTATTTGACAACACATATCTCTAGCGTCTTTTTGTTGTTTCTATGTAGTGTGATACCGGAAATATTTGTTTCACATCTCCAACCTCATTAATTAATTTCAGTATTCATAGTATCTTTCTAGCGTGTATATTAAGCTTTCTATTTACTTTCCCTTCCAATGCGTATTCTTACAAAGAGGATTACATACAATACTTTAATAAATTGTGTGTCTTATTACATGATTTATTCAGGTACAAAAATCGCTATATAATAAATTATTTATTACTGCATTCTATGAAGATACACGGCGTATCTCGTTATCAACATTTCAATACAAACACAACCACACCCCCCACACCCACGACCACCCACATATATATATATATATATATATATATATATATATATATATATATATATATATATATATATATATATATGATTGTTGAGCTGGATTAAATCCGACGATATGAAATAAAATGGAGGTGGAAGGACCTGGATACTCAACGTTTCGCTCGATTTATGCGGGCTTATTTTATCAATGACCATCCCTCTTGAAGAAGCCCACATAAATCGGGCGAAACGTTGAGTATCCAGGTCCTTCCACCTCCATTTTATTTCATATATATATATATATATATATATATATATATATATATATATATATATATATATATACCTATGTTTACCCATTTTATTTTATTTTCCCCCTTCCTTCCTCCCTCTAAATATTCCATAATAGTTGTAAATCAGTCGTTCTCATTTTTATCATTAATTTTATTTTATTTTCTATTTTTTTTTTCTTTTTTTTAAAAAGATCGTTTGCCCCTGACGATGATGGAGAAAACGTCTAAAGTCCCAAAGAATTCTGTTTTCTCTCATATATATATATATATATATAAATATATATGTATATACATATATATACATATATATATATATATATTGTTGCAGACTGTCTACTAGTGGTGTATAAATCCCAAGAGCGATACGAGCCTCCGAATCTTGTATGAAAGTGACACAATGTTTAAGGAACTATATTGGTGATGCGCAATTCTACAATACATGTTCTCTGGCAATCCAAGTTATTACACGAGAACCATTGCGATGATTTACAGATTGCAAATATTGACGGTTTAGCGGATCAGTGCATAGCTGAACGGATCACACGGCCCACGGTTATGGGGTTTGGTGTTGTTTAAAGTGAGAGGAACATAATGCCAATTCACATCTAAGAAAACGGTTTGAAAGTCAACACCAAAGTGTATCCAGATGATCTGAAGAGCGTGGTGATCTGCTGGTGTAATCAGTTGGCTTGTGACAGATCGTGTCTGTGGAAGCAGGACTCCGCGCCACCCTACAAACTCAAAGAACCTCAGAAAGGACTTATCCTGATTTGATGAAATTCAAAATAGACTTTCTAGCCTCGTAGAGGATGCCATTTTCTCTCCCCTGCAACCTCTTTTTCACAAAAGAGACGTTGCGATTTTGTCTCTGCGTTATCGTTATTTTCATCGCAAGTGCTGGTCTGGGTTCTAATTTATTGTCCCCCCCCTCGCCAAACTTTCACAAGAATCACCCGTCTTGCAGAAAACACTATCAATAATTCCACCCACTCTTTATCTGTGCCTAAACCGAAACGTAGATTCCATAAATAAAGGTTCTTTCTTCGAACTGCATGGCTATGGAATTGTCTTCTGTTTTCCTGTTTTTCAGCTTACTACAATAAGGCTGTCTCCAAGTCTAACCTCATCATGTTTTTGATGAGCCGTTCTATATAAGCTAATAAATTTACTAAATTTCCATTACTAACGATTATTATATTATCCAATTGTCTACTGTTCACTCTTTAACTTTTATCGTCAAGTGGCCGCTTGACATTGATAAGTGGTGATGCCTATGTAAAAAAAGGCTTAGATTCAGAAGAAATGCTACGACTTTGTATTCGCCTGTCACTGCACCCTTCTCCACCGATCTGAACCTGTTTTGTCATACATCAAAAACATCAGCAACACCACCTCCAAAAAAGTCATAGGTTTCCGTATTGCCCCTCTCACTGAGTGTTCGCCGATACACGTGGAAAAGGCATGCTCTTAGTACCAGCCCTGTGTCGAGGTGGTTATTGAGTATATGTCAGCTGTATTACATAATCAAGTAACCTGAATTTATTTTTAATAAAAGTTTTTGAATAGACCTGTTTCGTTAGGGTGTCAATTTTATCGTTCACCACAAACACACCCCCCACCCCCCCACACACACACATATATATATATATATATATTGCTGCTTTGAACATGTCTTTCCTTGCTTAAATGTAAAACCTATGTATGGAATTTTTAAATATTACTTTAGTTTCCCGCGTATATTTTATAGGTATTTGTTTCTATGTATTGTCCTGTTTATATAAAGTTTAGCCCACCTTTATTATTAATTCTGCTTTTCCAACGGCTTCAATTACCTTAGATTAAACTGGCTTCCATTAAGAGCGGTGCATATCATATGAATCGACAGGATGAGGAATAGTCGGTCTCGCCTTACTTTATATATCAGATGACGTAGACAGAAAAAGAAGGCATTAGAAGATCATGTCTTGTGGGATTCAGTTTTTCGTCCTTCATGCGATAAAGGACGTATTATTTCTACAAATTGTATGCAGCGAACATTCATTGCCATAAATAATAGGCTCTGTAAGTCAGCTATTAAGGAAAATGGAATTAATGGTATTGTTTAAGCAATACTTGATGTTATTTCAGGCATTATGGTGATGGAATACCCCCAGTAGGGACAGACCCCTAGATAACTTCTGGATAAAGAGCACAATATCCCCCTATGCGAAAAGGAAAAAAAGTCATGAAATAGTCTTTACGTGTTTTCTTTATTTTAAATACGACCATTTAATTTACAATAGATGTAATGTCTACAGAAGAATACACGAGAAGGTCAAATCTCGCACCGAAATGATCTAAAATAGCAACAATATAATTGCTGTTATGAAATATTCATAGACGATTTGAAAAGTGTAAATTTTTGTAAAGTAAGAATGTATTCAGTTACTACATGTTTTTTTTTCAATCCCTAATTCCTAGCTGTTACGTAAAGATATGTCTTGTTAGTTGTGAACGTGATTAAAATAATTTATCTTTTTATTAGTCCTCCGAAAAAAGAAGGGATTACCTGTAAATTCACCCTTGTCCGTTGGTCCGTTAGTCCGTCCGCAGTTGTCTCAATAACTACGCCTTGGGATTTTTTGAAACTTTGCATTGACATTAAACATTGTATGAGTAAAAATAGCATAAAGATTATCGGGTAAATTCCGTGCCCCCGTAGGTGTGCCTGTCGGGTTATAATGGCTAAAATTGGCACTTTTGTGCTTATTAAAAAAAATAATGACTAGGATCTTCATAGAACTTTCTGAAAACTCATAACTAACTGATTTTTATACAGTTTTGTCTGTTTATACTTTGCAATAACTCTTGTATTCTGACACAGGGTCTCTGTTATGGCTAATAAAACACTGTATTTTTGTGACTATTTTACCATATTTATCCAAAATATTATGCGTATGTTTACTTAGCAGTTCTGCATGGTGCTAAACTCAAATTCAAATATGTGAAGGCCTTGTGAGTTTTAGGGTATAAATCAAGAGGCCGAATGATGAACTTAATCATTTCTTTTTTGCCTTGTGTAGAACTCAAATTTACATACGCTATGACGAAAAACTGCACCGTGTGTAAATTTTCAACAGGATTTGACGTTCTCTGGTGCCTTTTGAGGTTAAATAGGGGATCCAAATGATAAACTGCGTCATTTTTATCCCTCGTTCACTGTGCACTTACATGCTTCACTTTTTATGTTTTAAACAACTTAAACTAAAGTGAATCTGTTTCGAAGCTCACAGACTGTCTCTGCTTTAAGGTAATACGAATATGTTTCGGATTAATATAATATATGAATAGTGTTAATTGTGTTTTTATTTTATCCAATTGGCCAACAGTAAATGCTCGAGCGGTGATCAAACCTTTTAAAAAATCCGAGATAAATTTTTCATTATGCGGATAAACGTTTTACACATTTCTTGCTTTTGTCACGAATTTCGACAATTCTTCTTACAGAGAATCTTCCTAATGCATGATATTCACAGTCAAGAAGAAACGGAAGTGATTTAAATTGGTTAAGACCGGCATTTATGTTGAACATATATCTTAAAAAGTCACGAATTCCTTCTAGCATTTCTTCAATACGAATAAAACGATTCAATAAAACAATGATCATTTCATTATAGATGATGTTCAAAATCGATCATTTCCAATGTTATACAAAACACCACTGTGTAATATAATGCAATCATATCTTTCAAAATTTGTTGTCGTGGTTTTCGTTCTGCCTGTAGAAGTAATGTAATTGTATGTCCTACAAGAGAATTTGACAGGGAAATGCTTGATATGATGTGTTATCATTAAGCACGGTTTTGCAATGTTTTTTTGCGTATACTGAACTAACAGAGTGTACGTCGAGCGAAGGAACTAAATTATAATTAAGCAAAATGAGCATTAAATATAAATCGTGTTTATCTTCTTACATACTGTAGCTTACTGGTTTGTGTATATATATATATATATATATATATATATATATATATATATATATAGCTGAACGTCTGTGTGTGTCTGGTCGTAAATAGGCTTCTATGTGGTTGACTATTATAGAGAACTGACACATATAATGAAAGATGTATCGAAACACATGAATGGGTATGTTAGATCTGGCATAATGATGATTCATTAAAATTGTGGGGTCTGCGTACAAGCCTGGTCCACAAAGTATGGAAATAAACAACTTAAAAATTAAAAAAAGACGTTTACAAATATAGAAATAGAAAATGTAACCATTAAAAACCGTTTGCAAGTGTTTATGATAGAGATATACACAATAATACTTTGATAAGTATGTTTTCACTTCAATAGGGATGATATAATAAAATTGTGGGGTCTGCGTTCGCGCCTGCCCTCCATAGAAGTAAAATAAGCACAGACTTTAACAGAGACTTTTCTTATCTATCTGCGTAAGCATACTTCGATAATTATGTTTCAGTTTGCAGTAACATGCCATAATAAAATTAGGGGGCGTTCGTTCGCGCCTTACCGCCATAGACTGGGATTATATCCCAAAGTTTTACAATGTTTTTTAATATAGATTAACAGAATATTGTGATACTTGTTTCAGTGTGAACAGGTATAGTATAATAAATTATGGATTTTATCTATTTTATTTTTACTTTCATCATATTTTGCTTTGGTTTTGATACCACCAAATTCGAAGCTATCTCTTTATAACCCTTCCTTTTCATAACCTATCATACTTTCATAAATCAGAGCCCATTTCTTGTTGGCTGTTTTTAAACCCAATCAAAGATGAGTACTTTTGCTAGTATATATATGTATATATACACATATATATACACATATATATATATATATATATTACTGCTTTGTACATGTCTTTCCTTGCTTAAATGCAAAACCTATGTTTGGAATTTTTAAATATTACTTTAGTTTCCCGCATATATTTTATAGGTAAGTGTTTCTATGTATTACCCTGTTTATATTAAGTTTAGCCCACCTTTATTATTAATTCTGTTTTTCCAACGGCTTTAATTACCTTAGATTAAACTGGCTTCCATTAAGAGCGGTGCGTATCATATGAATCGACAGGATGAGGAATAGTCGGTCTCGCCTTACTTTACCTATCAGATGACGTAGACAGAAAAAGAAGGCATTAGAAGATCATGTCTTGTGGGATTCAGTTTTTCTACCTTTATGCGATAAAGTATATATATACTGTGTAAGCAAAATCAAGTCTTCAAAAAATGTGTTGATAACAAAAAAAGTGTATTTCATTTTACGTTACCATTGTTTCCATGCCCGGTCGACAATTTCAACCATTATATCGTTTGAAAATGTTCAAAAACCGGCATTTCTTCAGAATTTATTAATTAAAACACTCTTGAGAATAGAACACTATTTAAAGAAAAAGAAAAGAAAGAAACGTTCTCTTAACGGAAAAAGAAGCATGTGAGAGACATTTACCCTTGAGGTAACCTCCGTGGAAAGCCCATTAAAATATAATATATCACCTTATTTCTTAAACTTACTTAAGAACAAAGTCATAATAAGTTTCCACAAAAAAGTCTTAGCTATTTAATACATATATATATATATATATATATATATATATATATATATATATATATATCCCATTCGTTGAGTTCCTACATCAGATTTCACTATTTCTTTATTTCACATAATTAATTATTTTAAAATATTTTTTTTAAATTTATATTTTTATATTTATAATATGGCCATAACAACTTTGCAATAACGTTACGGTTAATTTTAGTTTCGTATTTTCCCATTAGTGGAAAGTAATGTTTACAAATTATTGATTGTTTTGATACTTAGATTTAAGACTACTTAAGGTTTAATATAGATATGAGAATAAACAAAACGACGGAATTATATATCTTAACCCTTATAGTAACTTTCGTGTAAATGATTATAATCTATTCATCGATATTGAATGTTTAAAAATGCATTATCATTCTATTTAATTATGTTTCCATATCGTTAATAAAAAACATTTACGAAAGGAAATTATGTTGTTAATTGATTATAGTTTATTCTGTTGGAATATACACACATATATATATATATATATATATATGTATATATATGTACATATATATATATGTGTGTGTATGTACATGTATATATATATGAATATGTATATGCATATACATGTGTATATATATGCATATATGTATATATTTATGTTATTATATTAATGTATGTATATATATATATATTTTTTATTACCGTATATTTCTGTTAAGTTACCTTATTGTTTAAGCTACTTGGCCGTCTGTAGCATCCTCAGGCTTTTACAGAAATGTGCGCTATTTCGGGATGAGGAGAGTGAAAGAATGAATGAGGTCAGGGGGTGCGAGGACGGTGGAAGAGATAGAGGAAGGGAACAAGAGGGGAAGGTGGGGACACTTGATATGTCGATGATGTTTTTGTTTTGGGGTTTAAGGAATTTGTAGGGGAGGGTCTGGGAATATTATTTCTGGCATGGCTGAGGTCAGAGGGATACAAGGAGGGAAGGGGAATATGTGTGGTGGAAGGAGGGGGCTACTTTAAAATCCGAGTCTTAATGTTAAAGTTTTTATGCGTCTCTTTGGTGAGATGATTTCTTGGTAAATATGTCTTGACCTGTTGGGTGTTCCCTTATGTTTGGAGGCGGGGTGGGGCTATGATTCGGTTTATTTATTTTTAGTTTTTATTTTGTTGTTAATTGCTTGGAGGGGGGTTAGTTAGCGGTCGCGGGCACGGGTACACACATGCGCGCGTACATACATATATAATTAAAAGAAACGGTCACATGTACAAATATATATGCAAATATATACACACATGTGCACCTGCTACAGACGGCCAAAAACGGCCAAGTAGCTGGAACAATAATGCAACTTAACAGAAAGATACGGTAATAAAAAATAAAACGCATATCTGCTCTACAACGGTATTGGGCACTTTCTTCAGTTTTTATTAATTACCATTTCCACTAAATAAATATGTATATATATATATATATATATATATATATATATATATATATATATATATATATATATATATATAAGAATTCTGTGGTAAAAGAACACACGCTACTTGATCATGTTGCCCATTTACTTTTACTGTTTAAGTTACGGTGATGGGTTGTACTCATTGCAGGAGGAAGCCTGTACTGTAAACCGGCGTTTAATAATAAAATACCTCGTTCAGACATCTCTGTAGTGTTTGCAAATTATTTATTTACCGTATTATCCGTCCTGCTCTTTGTAACTGTCCTTTCAAACTTATGAACATATATCACTCTTTACAGGAAATTTCTCTTTTCACTGTTTTACAAAAATCTTCTGGTTTTTGATTTGTGTTATATTTTCCCTTATTCTCACTGATTACTATTATCACACAGTTGGGAGTGATATGCACTCATATATATATATATATATATATATATATATATATATATATATATATATATATATATAACACCTTGTTCTTGAACGCTCTTTTAAATAAAAATCGCTCTAGAGAAAACATGTAAACTAAAATGGTTTTCTGAATAGTGTACAACTTACGAAACTGCAATCCTGTTATCCTATATCTGCTTTATCACTCGAGGGATATTCAGAGTTAAGAGAAAAATAAATCCAGCTATAGCTTCGAACTGTCTTAATTCTACTCGATTCCTAACACGTCGTTATAGATTACCCAAATACCTGATTGTTCCTATTGAAAATGCGTTTGTTTCTGGATTTTGTGTGATAAATACCCCTCACAAAATTTTATTATCCAAACGTTTTTACAGTTTGCATATGGTGTAGTCTGACTCCTCTAGTTTTCAAACCTCTCTGGTGGCTCATGTATGTTTTGTGTCATACGTTAGATGTGTCTGTGTGTGTTTGTGTGTGTGTTTTTATGAATAGTTTAGTTTTTGCGATTTGTCACATTGCTTATGCAGTTTATTTGTTGTGCAGACAGTGCAAAAAGTTTTGCATGCCTTTTAATGTGCCCCTGAATACATCCCTTTAAAACACGGAAGATATTTGCAATGGATTTAAAAACAATTCACGAACACCAGTTATAACACATCGAGTCTAACGTAGAGCATCTTTTTCCAAGTGTACGCTCAATGATGCGGGCATTTCTTGTTTATTTTCTTTGTTTTTTTTTAAGGAAGAAATTAGTTATATGTTTCCGTAAAGTACGCACGTATATAATAAAAAATAAACCCGTGTACTAGATATGGTTTCAAAGAAACATATGATAATAGTAGCGATGATAGTGACGATGTTAGTTCACTTAAATTAAAATATTTTTCGATATTCCGAAAAGTTTTTTAAAAAGCTTTTGTATATTTTATTAGTAGATTTTATCTAAATGGCAGCTGTTACGCTCCTCCTATTTCTATGGATATTTTTGTAAACATCTTGTTTATATGAAGAATGTAATTTAAACAGTGTGTCAAGAAAGCAGCTGTTGAAATTATCCTTAGATTTTTTATGTTGTTGATTTTCTTAAATCCTCAAAACTATAATTCGTTTTATGGCGATTTGGATTTTAAAGTTTAACAGACTTTCTCTTTCGAAACTAAAGAAACTTCTGATACGAATCGGTATAATGAACAATAGGAGTAAATATTGAAATTGTTACCACTCGTAGCTATCAAATTGAATAACATTCCAAAAGAGTCGGACTTATTTTTTATGAGGTGCTCTCCGATTTTCTTCCAATTTATGTTAAATATGCAGAATCTAAATACATAAAAATATAACGTATTTTAACTTATATTGTATTTAATATGTTCCTAGAATGTTATTACGTATCTAAATCGGATGAAGACACAATTATTTAGATATATTTTTGTTTATTTTCTTTACAAGGTGGACAACACTTATCAAGGCCCGGAAGCCACTCAGGGATAAGAATTATTGCACGTACAGAACGTTTATGTGGAGATTTAATAAAATATTTACTTAAGGGCGCGGTTCATCAGGAATTTGCTTATGTTGGACTTGAAAACATCCAGGTTGTAGTCAGGTTCAAAGCAGGCAGACGGAACAAAATTCCGCAGGCGTGCAGTTCTAAGAAAGAAGCTATGTTTATGGAAGCTACGTTTTGATTTAGGTACAGATAAAGAGTGGGGAAAATTTTTGACGGTGGTTTCAGCTAGACGGTTGTTTTTCGTAAGAGATTGGTGAGGGTAGACAGGAGATTGGAGTTGAGACGAGCACCTGCCATGGGAATAACGATGAAACAAAGATAGGCTCGCAACGTCTCTTCTGTAAGAGAGAGGTTGCAGGGTAGAGAAAAAGGCATCAACCACTAAGACATGAAGTATATTTTGTACTCTGTCAAGGAAAGATAGGCTGTTTTTAGCAGTTCCTGCCCAGATATATCAGCAGTATTCCATCCTTGGACGTACTTGGCTTTTATACAGATACAGAATTGCATCAGTAGTGAGATATCGTCTGCAGCGGTAGAAGGATCCCACTACCTTTCCATCGACCTTGGCAAGCTTGTAAAACATTGGGTTTGTCCTAGACAGGATCCATCCATTTCAATTGATGCCACATGGGGATCACATCGTTGATGATGTAAAGATTTGGTTTTAGATGCATTAAAGGTAACCAGTCACATTCTCCCCCATTGAACCACGCGCACAAGATCAGAGGAGAGAGAATCAGAGAGAACTTCTTCATTCACAGCCTTTGATGTGTTGCAATAGATGGTTGTGTCATCAGCAAAGATGTCAACGAATGATTTAAGAATGTGTTTAGGGAGATCATTGATGTAGATCAGGAAGAGAGTTGGGCCCAGGGGTGACCCTTGGAGGTCTCCAGCATTAATATTGTCGGCCTGTGATTTTTGTCCATTGACCACTACTCTTATGAGCCTATTAGAGAGAAATGATTTAATGATAGAGAAAACATTTCAAGTTATGCCGTAGCTGGACATCTTGTGAATAAGATCTTTATGCCAAACCTTGTCGAGGGTTTTTGATATGTCAAGAGCACTTTCCCTAGACAGAAAGACTTTGTCAAGAGATTCACTAATCCTATGAGATATAACCGTTAGCACATCTACGGTAGATCTTGGGGAACGGAAACCATGTTGCGTGTCACTAAGAAGGTATTTCTGCTGAGGTGGTTGAATATTTCGCTATTTTATATGGATTCCAGAAACTTACTCATGACACACAGAATACTTAATGCGTCTGTACTGAGAGGGAGATGCATTATTTCCTGAATTCTATAATACAGCACATACTGATGAGCTTTTCCAGGGTGTTGGAAAGCACTTCTCCTTAAGGCAACGCTTAAAGAGTTTCGTAAGTATGGGAACAAGATCTGATCGAAGCTTTTTTAGCATTATAATTGGGATGCCGTCACGGCTAGTTGCTTTACTGGAATCAAGGTTCTTGATGAGCTTGGCGACCTCATGCACAGATATTCATATGTTACCTAGCATCTTCTGTGTTATAGGGAGAAATATGGGGAGTTAATTGCCTCCGTCCCATAGGGTAGAATTTGCTGCAAAGATCTTGGCAAATAGTTTGGTCTTATCTGATGCTGACGAGATGACCTGTGGTCCATTGATAATGGTTAGGTAGAACACACTTCTGTTCAGGATCCTATGTGTTTTTTGCCAAAACTGGTGGGAGCCAAGTCGCTGATCAGCTACTTTGGATTTAACGGACTGGCCATATAGCTCTCTTGCTTTTTTATCACTATTTTACATTGGTTGCATTTAATATTTAGGGCTCCAAATTTAATCACAAAACTAAGTGGACTCTTTACGACAATCGGTGACTTTGACACATTGGATGCCGGAAAAGAATCACAACATTCCCCGAAGTAGAAATTGCAAAAAGAAAAGTTTATGGCAAATGTTTGGTGTTATGCAGCCGTTCCTATCAATCACAGTGTCGTGAATACGGGCAAAACGATTACGGCGCAAAGTGCAGCCGACAAATTGAGGAAATGCACCAGAAACTCACACGTATATGCCTGATATTGCTCAATATAAAGGGAGGCATTCTCCTTAATAACAACGCTAGCCTGCATGTTGCCTAAATGATCCTGCGAAGCTGAACAAATTAAGCTACGAGACTGCACCATCTGCCATATTCACCGACCTCTCGCCCACCGATTATCACTTTTGCAAACATCTCGAAAACTACTTCCACGTAAAATGCTTCAAAAGCCGAAATGATGCTGAATCAGCATTCAGTGACCTCATAGTTTTCAGAAGTCCGGATTTCTATGCTAATGGGATAAATAAATGCATTTCTTCTTGGTAAAAACGTGCCGATTCATATGATGCTTTGAGTAATACAGTTCATTATAAAAGGAGTTATAATCTTTTACAGTTGAACGTAAAAAAAACGGCATTGTTTTTTAAACAACCTACTATGTGTGCTGTTTATTCCACAATTTTTGGTCGGTTAAAAAAACTTGTACGAGTAGATTTACCTTCGCTTTATACTGCTATCAGCGACAATAAATCTTATTCCATGGTAAAACTTAGGACAAAATGCACTCCAAACTTACTCAGGTGTCAGCTGCTCATCAATTTATGGGTGTATCATTTTCACTTTCTTTTTTTCAAATTTAAAGCGCATTTTCGAATAAAAAATATGTTTCTGATTGTAAAGAAAATAAATATATTTTCCAGTGGATAATAAATATAATAATATAAAGAGAATAACATATTTTAATTAGATACATAATCAGACTGAACAACATGAATTATTAAAAGGAAAGTGTGAGCTAAATATACAGGCTGACCCTAACAAACGGGTCCCAGCTCTAATTAGGCCCCGTTTCTTAGTATTTTGAATATATATATATATATATATATATATATATATATATATATATATATATATGCAATTTTGAATTATAAATGTATAGCATATAGTCATGCATAACCACACGTTTTTATCGCTTTTCTTCTCGCCTCTTATCTTCTATCTTCTATCTTCTCCTATCTATTCTATCTTCTATTTTCTTCTATACTTCTGCTATACTTCTATCTTCTATCTTCTTCTTCTATTTTTTCTATTCTATCCATCATATTTTCTTTCTATTCTATCTTCTTCTATTTTATCTATCTATCTATCCATCAATCTTCTTCTTCTATATATCTATCTATCTTTTTTCTTCTATCTATCAATCTTCTTCTATTATTCTATCTTCTTTTTCTATTTTCTTCTTCTATCAATCTTCTATCTATCTATCATCTGTCTGTTCTATCTATCTATCTATCTTCTATCTATCTTCTTCTATCTATGAGTTTGACAAAAATAAAATAAACAAATCACAACATTACATTCAAATGTAATGTCCCCGCACTTCAGCACAGGATCTGACGTGTGCTATAAGCCTACTAACCTTACAGTTCCTTGATATTAGTACATTTTTATATTTTTCCGGTGAGAGTTCACTGCCACAATCCCTTAGAATCATTGAAAGTTGTAACATCTTTCCTCTCTATTCGATTCATATTCCGCCCGCGACCACTTAAGACCGCTGCGCATATGTATACTGTGTTTACATACGTCATTTTCTAATTATCTGAGAATCCCTGATGTGGCACTACATTTTCATCACATGCGTACATATCAGTATCAGCTTGTTCTGTAGTGTTACAGAAACTAAGTACACACTTGATTGTTTAATTCTCCATAACATCAGGTATTCTCTAGTACATTTTTAGTGATCTTTATTTAATGTTGCTTATCACAATTGTTAAAATATCCATAAAAAGTTATCACTGATGAGTTACAGTGTCGGACTGATATCTTCTGTCTTCTGGTTGAGATTCATATAGATATCTGTAGAGTTGATCTCTCTTCATGTGCTGACTCAAAATGCTGTCATCTCTGATTACTGACTTTAGTTTATTCCATCCCAAATTTCTCTGTGAAGCTCTAAAATAGGTAACCACTACCTATTATTAGAACACGTATAGAAGCGATATATCATAAATGGCTGCTTTTTTATATAGGCATCACCATTTATCAATGCCAAGAGGCAACTCGAGGATAAGGGTTAAAGAGTGCACATTAGAAATTGAGCAATATAGTAATCGTTAATATTAGAAATTAAGTAAATTTTCTAACTTATATGGACCGGTTCATACAAAACTTGTTTACGTTAGACTTGAAGACAACCATCTGGTAATCAGCTGGAAAAGGGGAAAACGGAGGATAATTCAACAGGCGTGCAGTTCTAAGAAAGAAGCTTTGTTCATGGAATCTAAGTTTAGGTTTAGGCACAGATAAAGAGTGGGGGAAATTAGTAATAGTATTTTCAGCTAGACGGGTGTTTCTTGTGAAAGTTTAACGAGAGGGGGCAATAGATTAGAACCCAGACGAGTACTTGCGAAAATACATTTTTTATATCAACTTTGTTTCCATTAGTAGCAAAGAGTGACCAACAAAATTATGTTTCCTTACAAAGAGAAAATGTTATATATATAATAATATAAATATAGTATTAATAAATGTTACCATAGTCGATAAAATTCACTTTTATGGTAGAAAAGTTCATTGGTTTGTATTTTTAAGTTGTTTTTTAAAAAAACATTGCTTTTTTAATTCACGAACCGGTTTACAAAAAAATCAAAATGGCAGCGACTGAAAGTGAGAGCCCCTTTTTCAATTTGAAAGAGGGACACTTGAGCATTCTGTATTTACAATTTAAGAGGGTTCCGTCAACGTAAGGAATATATATCAAAATATTTTAATGTTTTCCGTTATTTTGTGCTTAAGGAATATTCGATTATGGCATGCGTAGTTTTTATAAAAATTAATGTAAGTAGTTATCGCCTCAAATTTCGTTTTAATTTTGGTTCGCTGAAATTATTTAAAGTAAAGAGCATTAAAACTTAAAAAAACACAAACATTAACTGCACTTTTATTGACTATGGTAACATTTATTTCTTGTATACTTATTTTTTCGGGTAGTCGTTTGTTGGTTTTCTACTAAACACACTTACAAAATAATATCGACGAAATATCGAAAAGCAATGAAGCAAAAACAGTTTTGAAAAAATGATGAAGCTTTACTTACTTAAGTAAAATACTCCGAAACAGCAAAATGGGATATTAAAAAAGTAAACACGTAATTACTTTAAGGAGAAAACGGCGCCCTTTTCAAGCAGAACAGCCATGTTTCAGTTTTACATTATTGAACAGTGTAGTATTTCGCCGTCGGGTTCAGGGTTGTAATATTTTAATGTAAAGAACACGCAGAAAGGGTTGTAATCAACTGAATTATTTCTAGTACACTGACAAAAAATACTTAAACAGATATATAAATAAAAATAACATTTTTATATAAATGTTTTTAAAAAGACACGTTATCACGTGAGCAAGATTTTTTCTTCGTTTTACATGGTAACAAGTAACATTCCTATGTTTTATTATTTATCTATTTCCGAACGAGTAACACGTTCAAGTGGAGAAGAAAAAAAAACAGAGTTATGCAAAATTTTTGTTGAGAAGTGTCTAATGTTCCGACATTTTTAGGCTTTCACTTTGATGAAAACGTCAATTTATGAGGTGAATTTATTCGACACAATATGATTCAACTAAAAAAAAAAAAAAAAAAAAAAAACTTAACGTGAGTCAGGATTAAAGTTAAGGTGTGATTGTGGGCCCTCACACCTTTTAAAAAACCTTGATAAGATTTGTGACATATTTACATTCTATGGAGGTCAGTATACTTACGCAAATAGATATGAAAAGTCTTTGGTAAAGCTTGTGCCATATTTCCATGGAGTACAGGCGCAACGTAGACCCCACATTTTATTATACCATCCCTATTTAACTTGAAACATACTTATCAAAGTATTCTTATGTACATCTATAACAAAACCCCTTGTAAACGGTTTTTTCCTTTATTATTTCCATACTTTGGGGGCCAGGCGCGAACGCAGACCCCACAATTTGTATTAACCAACGTTCTGCCAGATCAAAAATACTCATTTCTGATCCTCGATACATCTTCTATTATTATATGTAATCAGTTTTTTTTTAAAATAGTCAACCATGTAGGAGCCTATTCGTAACAAGCCACACACACACACGCACACACACACATACATCCAGCTTGTTATTATAGATATATCAGTATGTGTGTGTATTTTCTTTATTTTGATAAACATTATTGGTTCATACGTATATACATGTCTATGCTCCGACTAATTTGGGCGAGCAAAGTCCTCATGTCAAATATTTTTTAAAACAAAAAGTAAATCAGTTCAAAACAGATTAGACTTCGAAGATGGTCTTTTTTCAGTAGAAACAGGTATGCATATGTGTAGCCAGTAATGTTTTTAGGAATAAATGGACTATAAATCCGTTCTGCTTGTTACGTTTTTGTAAACCCAAGATTTTCACTGTATGATTGGGCGATGCAATATATATCTCTGATTTCGATGTAATTATACATTTTCTTCTACTTTCCCGATTTCCATACAATTACCGATTCCCATATCAATAACTGTAACTCCTAAAGACAGTCAGACAAAAGATAATTACCTGATGAATAATAGTACTCCTTTTCAAAAATCTTTATGCCACTGATTTAAGCTTTTTGTATAGAATATTTGGATTAATTTCATTTTTTTCTCATCAAAGGAATACTTTTTCGGAAAAAAAAGTTATTTGAAATGCTAAAATTCAGATATATACAATATGTACAATGTTTTATATATATGTTGCAATTTGGTTTCACCAGTTTATGTTTAAAATAAAATCTACATAAAATATATAAAATAGATAATTGCATTTTTATCTCGTGATTCACTTATAAAAGTAGAATATGTATTGATAAACTTGTAGACAAGTAATAATTTTTATGTTTTTTCCGACAGAATCAGGATCTTGTCGACGTAGTAATTACATTGTACAAATCTAAGGCAACTATATATTACATTTTATTACCCATTTTAATCCCACATGATCTCTGATACCCATACAAATTGAGATAACTTGGGTTGTTGAAGTAAAAATTGTTGTTAAGATGATTGTTTATATTAGAATAAACTAGAAAAAATAGTATTTATATAATAATATAAATAAAAAGGTATTGAAATAACACCGCTTTGAAAATAGCTTTACTTCAAGAATCTGACGTCGAGGTTACTTCGAGCTGAAGTGTGTGTAAGGAGGATACGTGGTCAGTGAGAGTTTAGTTTTGTTTTTGGAGCCAACGAGAGAGGATGGATTTTCTTAAACGACCGGGGAAGCGGTCGAGGCAACGGTTTTAAATATGTTTTTTAGAAGAGTGGTTGTAATTTCTGAATGATTGCACGATTCTGGAATAAAAACTTCTATGCATATATATTATATTATTAACGTTTTGCGTTAGTCTCTTTTTGAAAGAACTTTAAACTCTTTATTTTCGTCCAATGATCGAAACAATTAAATCGGCCAACATGGAAACCCTTGTAAAATGTATGATCCCATTTTGCGTTTTTACATTCCACCATTTATACCGTACAACGATTTAAAAGGCACTAATGAATAGACGACCACATGCATACAGATTTTATAAACAAATACTTATTTAAACATACAAGACTTTGTTAAAGTGTGTGCCATATTTCGATGGAGAGCAGGCGCGAACGCAGACCCAACAATTTTATAATACCATCCCTATTTCTGTTGAAACTTATCAAAGTATTCTTATGTACATCTATATCAAAAATACTTGTAAACGTTTTTTTCCCCATACTTTTGGGGTCAGGGGCGAACAGAGAGACCCCACAATTTTTATGAACCACCGTTCCTCCAGATCAAACATACCCATTACTGATCCTCGATATATATTCTATCATTAGTAATCATTTTTTTTTAAAATAGTCAACCATATAGGAGCCTATTCGTAACCACACACACACACACACACACATACACACACAGACGTTCAGTTTATATTATATATATATATATATATATATATATATATATATATATATATATATATATATAATGTTTTGGATGCATGTAACTGAGTCTGACAACATAGATTTATTAGAAAACAATAACGCTAGATGTAGCAATGACACTGGAAATAATGTGATCAGAGATTTCCTGGAAAAAACGAGATTCGGAGGACAGCATGGCTGTAAATAATATGCATAATGAACACGTTCAAATCTACAACCGTAAATTTTTGCCATAACGGACGGTGATTTGGGGGCTTTAGTCTCGTTAGAAAAGAATTACGTTTGACAATACCTTTGTCTATTTACGTGATATTTCTGTACGCGCTACAGCTTATCAGAATAATTTTGTCCAGTGCCCGTGCAGCTGTTCTAATGGTATCTAATCAGTTTGGCACTTCAAGAATGTTCGATAACAAAGGCCACGAACTTGTTCGATGAAAGAACGAACTTACATTTCATTACCGTGAAAATGAAGTCTACTTCTATTGCTTTCGTTGCTCTTTGGTTTCATGGCCGTATTAACGAATCGTGCTTTAACCGATAATAATAAATTGAGATAGAAACAATGTCTTAGATTTCACCAGTTCCAACTTGTTCTGCCTGGTTATGTGTCAAAAACAAGAACACTCACATTTCATAAATATGTGAAACTCATATTTAAAAACCGTTCATCTGAATTCTCAATTCATAATCAAAAGCTTAGCAATATGCCGATATGATAGTCGATTATCTTGCATAGCTATCAGAATCAGAAAAAAGAGATTTTTCCGCACTGACTTTCGGTCTACTCTATCTATGCAAGCTTAAATTCATTCATTAAACGTTTGACTGTCATATATGGTTCAAACTTCACTGAGAGACGCCAAATAAATTCCTTCATTACTGTGCCACTCATGTATTTCAAATGAAATTATTATATTACTGTACGATATTCACTTTTTCTTTATTTACTGGTTAATAATCGATCATTGCTTGGTTACAGATTATCTAAAATATGAAAAATAAAATATTATATATAAATTGCACCATGATATTTACAAAAGATAAGAAAAATCATGATCTTGAACATGAAATGAATTTTTTTAACAAAACCTTAAAACATTTCTTCGCATATGATTCCAATGATAGATATGTTAACTTCTGAAGGTTTGCATTTTGACATAAACTCATGAGCTGAAAGAATTGTTTTAAAGTAAGAACGCATTTCATTTTAAGTTAAATGGTAGATTTATTACCGCGAAACAGAAATAAATCCTAAATATTTATGATATCGTGATTTAAATACATAGTTTAATATGTTTATACCGAATTATTTCAGATAAAAAAATGTAATTTATGATGATTGATCTGTCAGAGATAATGAAGTATGATTTAGTACAGTTTATAGATATTCTGCAACAACATCCAACTAAATCTAAAGATAGCGGCCAAACTGCAGTATATTTTTCACCGCAATCTTTTAAAAGTATTTTTGATAAAATCTGTTTTATGTTTGAACATAAAGGAAAAATCAAAGAATAAGGACAATTTATACTCATATACTTTTATATAAGAAAATTACTCGTTCGCAGGTGCAATACGGTGTTCTAATAAGATTAATATAAAACTGAATATGAATTGTTATCAAATATCGGATTACTATACATAATTCTGAAAATAAATTATCAGCGGTCTTACATTGTAAATAAGTAACACACCCAGAATTCATATATTTATTCACAAAAAATCGACAAATATAAATTAATATTTAATAATAGCGATAATAAAAATATATTGAAAAAGTAGTGTTAGATATACATCGGACAATGTGCTGGTCGAGTAATATTATACTTGTTATGAATATTTAAAAATTAGAATTACACTAAAAATGTTAATATAGCAAAATAAATATTTACCCTAAAAATATTTATGTAAAAAATGGTTTAATAAAAGAAGAATGTAAGAACACAAACGATAATTTATAAATAGCTTGACCACAATAGTCTTACATTGCATTGCATAGCGAGTACTAGAAATCTGAAGACTCATTAAATGCCACACGTTTTTATAAATGAAAGTGTTTGATAAAACTCGAAAAACATAGAAATCCTCAGAAGGCAACAAACTTCAGATTTTTTTTAGCTTTATCTTTCTATAAAAACGTGAAACCTGAAATGTTAGTTTGCATGTTTTTTTTTTGCATATCTTTCCATTTTAGCAAAGCATTCACACATGTTCATATTATTTCTTGAACACACGCACCTACGTACACACACCCACATTTATTCGCTAAAATCCATCCACATACACGCACACATGTA
This sequence comes from Euprymna scolopes, assembly GCF_053919585.1. Taxonomy (NCBI): domain Eukaryota; kingdom Metazoa; phylum Mollusca; class Cephalopoda; order Sepiida; family Sepiolidae; genus Euprymna; species Euprymna scolopes. The sequence continues at coordinate 121,832,584 of NC_136485.1, read as the reverse complement.
TACATATAAAAACACAGGTAGACATATACACAAAAACATACACACACATACAGACGTAGCATATCTACACACATGTACACACATCTAATGATGGAGAATCTCCAAGTTATTAATAATAATAATCTAATACGTGTTATTGTGCGTCCGGTAGTAATATTTCTTTGAATAGAGTATGAAGCTGTAAACGTCAAATTTATTTGATGTTTCTAAAATACGGTTTTGTCTTAGGAAATTCTACCTCTTAATAATGAGATGTGACTGAACGTTCAAACTACACACGCATATCATAAGTTTGAATTAAATACAAGGTTCTAGATTTATTAATATTATCGATTGAGCTATTCGGGAGAAACAGAGTAATATTATTATATATTTTGCTAAAAAAATGGAGATAAAAATGTGATTTCCTTTTAAAGACTCCCGTATCTACGCATACGTATATATATATATATATATATATATATATATATATATATATATACATATATATATATATATATATATATATATATATATATGTGTGTGTGTGTGTGTATATATATATACCTATCCGTGCATATATATATATATACATATATATATATATATATATATATATGCATATACATACTTATACATTCATGTAGAAATAAAGAACTAGCAAGAGAAGGACTTTTGGTTCCTGAGAACTTACACATGAAGTAAGAGGATACAACTTAATAGAACCTTAATTTTGATAGAAAATATTGCATTCCATCATTAATAATTAGTGCTGTTTATGTATTATTACATGAAGTATTTTTGTATAACCGTAATTAAATTAATATATTTATAATTTGTTTTCATTGATATAAAATGCCAGCTATTAGTATTTACAATCGCCAATATATGAGGATAGAAACACATTTAAAAAACAATCTAGTAAACACTGTATATATATGTGTGTATATATATGTATATATATATATATATATGATGAAAATAATAGAAATAGTATTCCGACAAAATAGAGAAAATAAAAAGGAACAAACCGTATTATGTGTTCATCAACGTTTCGTCTTTATTTCGAGACTTCCTCTGGATAAATGAGATTAAGAAACCAAAAATATACCAGTACAAAATATTTGAAAATGTTTCACGTGCACAGTGTGACGCAGTTCTATTTCAGAGAAACGGAAAATTGATGTTGGAAATTAAAAATATAAATAGAAGATGCGTACATACAAACGACAAATAACCATAAAATTCACGCATATGCCTGACGAGTCCTAGAGTGGATTAAATGCGGAATATTCAGTGTAGTTTAATCGCCATATATATTTTACAACTTACTAATTATATATATATATATATATGTACATATGTTATGATATTAACATTAATAAAGATGGTAAACCAATATTGAAATATTATGAGAAAAAAAACATTCCGTAGACTCTTATACATAATTAAAATAAAAATGAAATATAATGTTATCCTATCTATGTTGAGGATCACGTCAACGCATCCGGTCGATATTAGACATTATAAACAAAGGAAAGAAGAGATTTAAGAACAAAAAAGAAGACTAAAGGGGGTTAAGGACTTTCTACTACAGGTTTTATGTTTCAATCGAAAGTTTATAAGAACTGAAAACAAGAAAGGATAAAAAATATAACAGTAGGAGAAAACTGGAGTTCATACATGCCCGTATAATGCACGGACAAATATAATTAACAAACGGGTATATAAAAACAGTATTCTTTATTTTAATTAGGTTATTGTTATGACTTGCAATAAGCCACAAAGAAAACAGAACAACGGAATAGAGTTTACACAATGCTTTACTGGAACAACAATGTAAAAAAGATTACAACTGAAAAGAGTAGTAAACGTCACCGAGCAGGCGAGGGTCGCTCTGGTGTTTAATCCACACCTATGATCACAAGGTCTATGGTTTATATAATCGATAGAACAGTCAATTAGGAGGGTTATTCCCCACACAACACCCCCTCTCAAGCTGATTTCCGCGGTTGTGAAAATCAGTATTTCTTCCTTTTGGGGCAGACCACCAAGTTGTCTGTGCGATTCCACTTTCTGCCATAGCGTCTTGGTTCTGACATCCTTTTTGGAGGGTCTATGTCAAAATAGTCATACACAGTTTCAATCACCTCACTGCCGTCCTGCAGTGGTTCTTCTTAATCCTCGCAGAAACGTTTCCTTATTTGGTTTAGGTGTCTCTTATGTTGGAACTTTGGGCCCTGAATGATGTATGTAACATGGCCGATTCTTCGTAATTCGTGCCCTGTTCCCAAAAAGAAACTTTTTTTTTCTAAAATGTCTAAAATACATGTTATCTCCGCTGTTAAACCGCCTCATTGGCATTGTAGAGGTTCTGTTCTCATGTGTTTGGGTAGCAGTTTATCAAATACATATTTTATTTTCCGTCCGAACATGATTTCTGCTAGGGATCCCGCATCTGGTTTGTTTGGATTTCTCGTGATATGTAACCCTGCAGAAATTGCTGAAGGGCCTTTTCTGTCGGTGTACCGGGCATTTTCAATGCTTTTTTAAGCGTATTGACGAAGCGTTGTCCCTGGCAGTTGCGTCTAACGTGGTACTGGGGTGTCGTAGTATGCTTGAATTGATACGTCTCGCAGAATTCTCTGAACTCTGTCAAGTTGAACTGTGTAGCGTTGTCGCTAACAGTCGACAACCCCAACCCGCGCAAAAAAATTCCAATAAAAAATTGTCGTTGTTGCCGTGGTCGGTTTTTTGCATCTTAGTACCTCTGGCCATTAAGATTAAGAGTCAACTACTATCAGGTAGTAAAAATCCTCCACATGTCCCGCATAATCCATGTGGATCCTCGACCATAGTTGTTTTGCCTTGGGGCACGGTTTATATGTTATCGGTGGTGCTTTTGCAGCCAAAGCATCGCTTTTGCATCTGTTAACCATGTCTGTAATATTTTGGTGTATTGCTGGCCAATAAACAACCGTTTCACTTTATAAAAGTATTTCTTTGCAAAAAATAAATAAATAAATAAATAAATAAATATACGTCCGAACTGGTGTCACCCAGTTCTAATTTCTGCTTCGTGGTTTGAATGAAATTGTCATTTAGGGATTCTGAAGTGTGACCGGCAATTCGGATAATATTGTTTACCATGGGGTTTACATCACTATTAATACGTAGTGTCGCGATGACTGAATCTTCAAGAGGTTCCATTTTGGCAGGAATCAGTCTCGATAGACTGTTTGCATGCAGCAGAATATGCCCCCATTTTATTAATCAATGCGCAGTAAATGTTGGAAGTCCCTTTTTTTTATCAAAAAAATGGATATCAACGGCTTACGGTCGGTTTTTAGAAAAAATGCCTTCCATACAAGAACGGTGGAATTTTGAAGTTGCAAATATAATTCCTAGGGCCTCTTCCTCGATCTGATAATAATTATTTTCCGCTGACAAGAGAGTCCGTGATGCGAAAGCAATAGGCTGTTTCGAGCCATTCGGCATTCGATGTAACATGCACGCCTCAGCGTCATATTGTTTGGCAAATATCAAAGTGTAGTATCTCTTCTTCAGATGCGGCACTTCCATTTCTCGTTCTCTTTCAGTGGAGGAGAAATCCTTAACGACTGAGACAATTTTTATTTTTGTACCTTTTCTCCACGTTAAAAAAAACGACCCTGGTGTCTAACTCTGTCCCGTGGGGAGGCATTGCAAATAGGTACTATTATGTCCAACTACGTGATGAAATGCGCTAGGAATAATTTTGATGTCAGGATTCTTTTTATTTCTTGGAATGATGTCTGTCAATCTTCTGTCCACTCATAAGCCTTATCCTTTTTCAGCAATTCATTAAGTGGTGCGCGCAATTTGTGCATACTTAGGATAAACCCCCGGTAATAATTTGGCAAACCTAAAAAACTCTGCAATTGAGTCATGTTTACTGGTGCCGGAAATTCTTTAATAGCGGTCGGTCTACCTGGGTCTGGGCGTCTGCCATCTTTATCGATTATTTGACCCAGATCTTGTATTATTTATGAAAAGAACTCGCATTTATCTGCGTCGATCTTAAATCCATAATCTTGTATTCGACTGAATACTTGTCTGATATGTTTTTCATGTTCCTCCCTGCTTTTGCTCGCTATGATAATGCCATCAAGATATGCGATTGCTGTGTCCAAGCCGGACAGCATAGAATCCATTACTTGCTGGAATAATGCCGGTTCCACCTTGATACCAAACGCGAGTCTTTCGTATCTGTATAAAACTCGATGATTGTTAATACAGAGAAGGTTAGCGCTTTTGTCGTTTACCGGCATCCGTAGGTAAGCATCGCTTAGGTCGATCTTAGAAAAAATTAATTTCGTGAACATTACTTCTGGACTAGGTAATGGATAGTGAATATATTTTAAGAACCGCTGAGTCCGGTCGCGAAGTCGGCGCAAACTTGATTTTCCCTGGACCTTTTCTTTACGTAAACTGCCGGAGCATCCCTCTCACTATATTCAATTTTTGTCAGTATAATGGTGCTTTCTAATCTGTCTAGTTCCTGATTTATTTTGTTCAAAGAAGCGAACGGGGCATAAGGTTTCTTTTTAAACACCGGTTGTGTGCGAGGTTTCAACTTAAAACCTGCGGCTATTTGTGTACATCTCCCCAGGCCAGGAGTAAATACGTTAGTGAATTCTTTTCTCATACAAGTTATAAGTTTCTCCGTTTCTGCGGGTATCAATTTTCTTGAAGAATGTGGATATAGGAATATCTCAGAGACGAAACACCTCCATGCTGTCAGAACCGAACAGGTTCCCACTATCTTTTAGCACATACAATCTTACTTTTTTTGTTTTCCTCGTAAAGTAACGTTTGTAATTAATTCACATTCAAAATGAATTTTTGTACCTTTAACGGTCCTCGCCGTTCTGGTAGTATTTAACACAGTCGGCTTTCGTAATATTTTCCACGTTTTGAGATGTATTATTGAAAGATCCGATCCACTGACACATTGAAATTTAATAGCCTTGCCGAAAATGTTAACCGTTACATATTTGCGTAGATTTTCATCTACGGCGTACTTAGTTCTGCTTTTACGTACACGGCTTCTATTCTGAGTTTTCCTACAGTGTGAACTTTTATAATCGTTCTTATTGCATAAATGGCATGTTTTTGTTAAAAATGGGCAATCCATTACCCAACGTATTCCACCAAATCTGAAACAAGCGCTCGGTACTTTTAGTTTTTCTGAGTTTCGGTGGTGTGTGTCTGTGTACCATTTCGACAGTTTTTTTTTCTTAATTACTTTTTTATAGCTGCGATGCCTGCTTCGATATTTCTTGCATCTTTTTTTATAATTTCCACTTTTTGTCAATCCTCAATCAATTTTTGAAGTGTTATGTTCGGTTCATTTTCTAATTTTGTAAGGACACTGCGCCTGATTTCCGCCTCTTTTCCAGGGGTTATATCCCTTGCGAAAACACAAGACATTTAAATTGTCTGATTTTAGTGCAGACAATTTAAAGTCATCACAGTGTTCGTTCACTACAGTTTCGTTGAGGGAAAATCGTCATTATCGTCTTTTACAACATTCAAACATCGCCAACGCTTATGGAACTGAGACGTATTCGGCGAGAAAAGTTCTGTTAACAAATTAACCGTCTCATTGAAAGATAAAACTGCTGTTTTCCGAGGCAAGATGTAATCCACGTATTTATCATGCTCAGTCGTTTCTAATTTTCGTAGTAGAAACCGGGTTTTCTTGTGATCAGACCAGTTGCTACAGACAATATTAAAAAAAAAATCTTCATAACGCCGAAAATACGCTGTGAATAATTTTTTTCATTTCCTCCTATTTAAAATTGGTTATCGCGGTCCATATTGTATTCTGAGAAAATGTTGAATTGTTTTCCGCGTTTGCATTATTCTTAATCATTTCTGTAAGCAATTCCTCTGTTCGTAATTGACGTTCCGCTAACTGTTTTTGAACTTCCGTTTGTTGTTCCTCGGTTCGTATTTGACATTCCGTTAACTGTTTTTGGCAATGCCTTGTACTGTTCCTCGAATCGTCACTCACGCTTTATGGCATCAATATGCAACTTTGTCAAATGTTCCGACGCTACTTTCCATTCGTCCATTTTGCTTCGTCAGCATTAGCAATTTCAAAACGCTCGTTGAATTTTACAAAACCGTTTTATTCTTTCTTATTTCTTGCTCCAGACAAACCGAACAGAAAAAACATAAATATATTAAAAGTTCATTGTTTAAAGAAAATACATCAAGTGTATATTTTTCTCCAGAGAGAATAAAAAACGCCCGATTTTAGCAGCGAAAACCACAAGTGACGAATTCTTTTTTCCAAAAGTATAAAAAATAACTTTCTAAGTCGCGACGAACGTGTTTTTTTTTTGCAAAAGTTCAGCGCTATCTTTGAAAGTCGTGATGAACTTTTCTCCTTTTCAACACTTTTTTCCGTAATAATGTACGTTTTTTTAGCTACCGTGAACCTTTCAGTTGCAAGTGTTATGTTAGACACTTCCTTAGGCTTGATAACATTTGAGTACGACGTCGTTAGTAGTTTTGGAATACTATTTCAACGCGAGTATTTTTTTCAATGTTGTTACTGGTTCCGATGTTAGTATGCTCTTGAAGCCAATGTAGCCAGTGTTTAGTTTTTAAGGACACTGTGTTTAAACGTGAGTACGTTCTACGAATCTACTGTCGCCAGTGTTATAGCTTGCAATAAGCCAAAAAGAATACAGAACACCGGAATAGAGTTTTAACAATGTATTACTGGAACGACAACGTAACAAAAAATTACAGCTGAAAGAGTAGTAAACGTCACCGAGCAGGCGAGGGTCGCTCTGGTGTTAATATTTATTTGCATAAATATACACAAAATGTGGTACAAGGCCAAAAATAGGGGGGGGTAATGTGGACCTATCTAACATAAAGTTAACTTAACTAGACTCTTTCACCAGAATACCAGAATCACTCTATGGGAATCCTAATTATAACCCGAAAAATGATATATACATGATGTGGGGGGGTTGGAACTAAAAATGTTATATACAAAAAGAATGAAATATTTACAATGAAAAAATAGTAGTTAGTAAAAGAGCCCCCCCACTACTAATTGTGGCAGATAGAAAGCCTTGTCAGTCGAAAAGACGCAGGTCCACACGAAAACTGATTTTATTGAATAAACACCACAAAGACGACCTGCATCACTGACAAAGCAGTCCATCCGTCACCTAACTGGGGTCGGGAATGGGGGTTATCGAACCTAAGGTGGGGAAAAAGGGGGGGACAAGGGCAAACTAAAAGAGGGACTGGGACGATGAACACTTACATACTCTAGCTAAGTTTAAAAAAAATCAAACAATAAAGCCTAACTAACCCATACTAAACTAATCGGTCCTATACTGATGTCTTGTTAGTTCAGGATACCCAAAATCCTTTTTGACCTAAATCAAATCAGAAACGAATTCAAGGCCAGCTCCAGTCACTCTACACAGTCGCGAAGCTTTCACCCACCTTTCGTTGAAATTCACAGGAGTGAGTTTCACCTTCTCCAGCTTTATTCGCATTTTCAACCGATGCTTGAACATGAGAACAAGCTGGGGAGCAGTGAAGGTCTCATCTCCGTAAACCTACTTCTGTCGTGTCGACCAAATCACGCCTCTCATAACAGCTAGCAAACACAGAAAAACATAACGTTCCTCTTTGGCGCCCAATTGCAGCACGGGGAAATCGCATCCAGCACAAAAAAAACGCCCGTTCAGTATGCGAACCGTGAAGCTCTCAACTAACTCACATAACGGTCGAACGATAGCGCAGCGGAAGAAAGCATGGCTTAGGTCTTCCTCCCATTCTCCGCATCGGACACAACTAGGTGTCGTTGTAAAACCCGCTATGAAAAGTTTTTTGTGAACCCAGAGGGCATCTCGGATTACCAGCCAGGTGAGCGATGCCTCGTAGTTTTCGGAACAGCTCAGCCCGGGCGCCCAAGGCCATATCGAGCGACGCTCCTCATTCGTGAAACCGAACTCCTCAATCTTTTCGTCTCGGACAGATCCCCTCACTAAAACATTATATAGCGCTTTGCGAGACAACAGCCGGGTGTCAGAGAGGATTTCATTCACCCGTTGAAGGAACCTCAACGCCCGTCGACACTCGCGATAGAAATGGCATTCGTTTTGGGGCCTCTTGCGTGCCTCCCCCTCAGCCGAATGCACACTCTCCAAAGCCGGAAAGGCTTTCTTAGTGTCTTCCATCCAGAAGACACCGTTCCCTAAGTCAGGTGTACACATTCGGTCCAGGTATATCAGCCTTAGAGTGTGTCTACGTATTTTGATATTAGGCATACCCAGACCACCTTCAGATGGATGCAGGCAACAGATCTCCCGAGCAACCATGGCTTGCTTTCCGCGCCATAAGAACGCGAAAAGAGCACGCACTAGTTCAAGTAGTGAGGACTCTGGGAGTGGAAGCACTGATAGACGGTATAGGATAAGGGGGTAGATATGAGTATTGCATACCTCCGCCCGACCCTTTAAAGTTAGATTTCTCAAAGACCACAAATGAGCTGTGGTCTTGACCGCTTTCAACACTTCCGACCAATTTTTCTCCAGCTGGATGTCGGGGCCAAACCAGACGCCGAGTAGCTTGCAGGGCCCATCAGTCCAACCAAAGGGCCCCTGAAGGGGCGTTCCCCTCCAGGCACCAACACGTAAGCCAATAGACTTAACGTGGTTGATTATGGGCCCGGTTACCTGTGCATACCGTCTTTTTTTCCATGTCGACGACTCTAATCTCGGCATTGCTCGTTACAAGCACAGTCACGTCGTCAGCATAGGCGGTATACTTTACTGGGGTAGAACCACCTGGCAAAGTAATCCCGCGAAGGACCGGATTCACCCTAAGCTGGCGCAAAAAGGGCTCAAGCGTGATGACATACAGCATGGGTGATAACGGACAACCTTGACGGATAGATCTTGTTAACCTGAAGGGCTTCGATCTCACCCCATTCACCTCCACCATAGCACCGGGTTAGCATACAAGAGGCGAATCCATGAGCGAAACTGGGGTTCAAACCCAGCCGAGCAAAGAACAGCCCCTAGGTAACGATGGCCCACCATATCGAATGCTTTGGACTGATCTAAATTGATCAGCGCGGCTTCTGTGTCGACTTTCTCTATGATCAAGCGTATCGCGTGCAAATATTCTTGAATCGTCCGGCCCTTAACAGAACACGTCTGTTCGGGACTTATGAGACGATGTAAAACAACCTGCAGACGATTTGCTAAGATCTTGGACAAAATCTTTAACTCTGTGTTTAACATCGTTAAGGGCCGGAAATTGCTAATCCCATCCCCTCCATTTTTATCTTTGCGAAGCAATTTAATGATCCCCCTGGTAAAGTACTGAGGTATAGACCCGTTCCTAAACCAGGAGTTGAAGAGTGTGGCCAGCAAAGGAATAAAAATGGGCGACAGCCTCAAGTACACCTCGTAAGGCAGACCATCAATCCCAGGGGTCCTGTCTAGCCCGACTTGTTTCAGAGCCTCAAGGACTTCTTCCTCTTTTATGCTACCTTCACATGTAGCTGCTTAGCTCGCTTCAAGGCGAGAAAAGTCAGCTAAATACGTGTCAAACTGTTCAATCTCCAGACCGGGCTCCATGGTAAAAAGCTCCTGCAAATGAGCTCGAAAACCCTCCAGGATTCCATCATTTGATGTTACGGTTCGTCCGTCCGGCAATGTGACACTGGCGATGTGTCGGTCAGTCGCACGTCGACGCTCCTCCGCACGCATTGACGCGGCCATGTTTGTTGCCTCGTTCGGCACTCTTTTTAACCTAGCCCTAACTACTAGACCCTGGTCCTTCCTGTTATCCAGGGAGTCCAGTTCAGCCTTAATTAACGTATAACTATCACTATCCCCCTCCTCCACCGCCCTTTTTAATCAATCATCTAGTGCCGCTTTCGCTGCTCTAGAACTAAGATTGAGTCGATGACTAAAATCAGCAGCGAAGGACCTAATTACTTGTTTAAGTTTTCCCCACCACTTATTCCCGATAATGGCTCCCGTCAATTCCCTCTGTATTGTTAGTAAAAGCTGTTCCCGGAAGCCCTTCACGTCGAACAACGACGTGTTGAACTTCCAGTAACTAGCAATCCTAGGTTTAACGCTATCTAAGTTTACCCGAACCCGGACTAACCTATGGTCCGAATAAACTATGTTATGAAAACTTGGACAGTCTAAAAGCCCTAAGTCGACTCTCCTAACTAAGAACCGATCGATGTAACTCGAAAGTTGCACCGGATCGGAGCCGCGTCTACCTGTCCAAGTCCAAACTACATCCCCGGGCTTTTCGTTTCGAAATTTATCGACAAGATCAAACTTGTCAATAAAGTCTCGAAACGCCTTAGCATCCCGGTTCTGGTTAATAGCCCTTGAAGTATTACCCCCCACGATCTACATCGGGATCCAGGACCACGTTCCAGTCTCCCGCTAAAACTATCCGCCGAGACGAATTCATGAAGGGCTCGATCCCCCGGAAAAAGGAAACCCTCTCGCCATGGCTATTAGGAGCATAAACCCCAATAAATCGAAATGCCACATCCTTTACGGTAACATCCAGCACGTGCACTCTTCCCTCTGGATCAGCATAGACTGGATCACACGAAGCATCAAGAGTGCGTCTAACTAGCCAGGAAACACCCCTCGAGTGGGAATCAAAATGTGCCGAATAGAGCTGAAAGTCCCTAAGCAGCACACCCTGATAATCACTGGGAATGAAGTGAGTTTCCTGTACACAGCATATATCCACCCCGAGGCGTTGAAGGTCGCGTGCAACTCGAAGTTTACGAGAGGCGTCCCTCAACCTTCGGACATTCAAAGTAGCTAACCTTAAAGCCATAGTGATCTATCTAGGGTTGGGTATCCTTAACAAACATGGACGGTGCCAAGACACCGACAGCTGTCCCCAATGATCCTGAGGTCATCTCATTAGTGATGGCCCCATCAGGGGACAGACCACCGATGTCTAGAGGAAATGTTAATTTAATCGCTCTATAAAGTGAAGGGTGGATTTTTATGGGGACCAGTCCAACACAGTTTCTCCATTTTAAGTATGTCGGAGTCGCTAAAAAAGGCTGCTGGAGGAATGATATTAAAAGCAGAGTTTGCTTCCTCCAGCATAGTCCAAACTCCTTTGGCCTCTTCACGACTTCTGACCACAGTTAAAAGTCTTTTGGCATTAGGAAAATTTTCTGGGTTTGTAATGTCCAGTTTGCTTATCTGCTTCACCGCGTAGAGGTTTCGGTAGTCTTTTCTATAATCTCTATATTAGCCGTGATCTTACACACGTCTTTGCCCTGAAAAAAAAGGGGTCTTTTCTTTTTTTGGTCTTTTTCCACGGAGGGACTTCTTTGTCTTTTCTTTTCAGAAGTAGAAGGGCGAGGTGATGGAGGAGGGGGCATGTCAATTTTCATAGGGGAAGCGGGGGGAGTTTTGGGGTGTATTGTTTGGGGAGCAGAATGGAGACGGTTTAGGGGACGGTTTAGGGGTCTTTTTGGATGAGGAGCCAAGGGTTGTCAACTTTGGGTCTCTTTTTGATACGTTTGCGGGAGAGAGGGGTGGCGCTTTACGGGGTGATCTTTTCTCTTTTGGAGGAGGGGCAGGCTTTTCGGAGAAGAGAGATTCGGGGAAATCTAATAGTTTTTCTTTTTCTTTTTCTTTTTTCTTCTCGCTTTGCTTGCGCTTTTCATCAAGTGAGTCCTTTATTTTTATCAGGGCCTTAAACTTATTGCCCTCCGGGTCTTTACTGGTCCTAATGTCTAATATCTGCTCTTTGGTCAGTTTATCCGCGTACGTTTTACGAGGCGATTTAGAAAACGGTACCAGTGTCCATTCTCTCTTTTTAGGCGATTCCATCTCGGAGTTGAATTTTTTCTCGAATTCTTCTGTTGTGATTTCTTTAATCACTTCAATTTTTTCGCTTGTATTTGGCGTTCTAGCCTCAGGTTCGAGGTGCCCAACAGTCACCTCTTTAGGGTTTGTTGTGTTTGTCACATTGGTTTTGTTCTTTTTTGGACAGGTGTAGGTTAAGTGACCTACTTCACTACAAATCCAGCATGTCGGCCTCCTCCCTGTGACCACAATGGGGAGTTTTTCAGCTCCCGCTTCCAGGAAGTAGGGTATTTCGAGGAAAGCTTCTTTTTTTAATAGGATGTCGAAGGACCAGACTCCGTTGTACTGGTCCACCTCTATACCAGTAATATCACCGAATTTCAGGAGGTAGGCAGCTAGATATTCACCTGGGACCGCCCCTGGAACTTCGAAAATGGAAACAGTTGTTCTCCTCCGTCCTAGGTACTCCATTCTTAAAATGTAGTCTTGTGTAATGATTTCCTTTTTGGTTAGTGCGACGCATTCTTCTTCTGTTTTAAACAGGGCGGCCCAGGTATTGTAGCCTCTGCATTTCGTTACACGATCCGCACGCATTCCTGCCGTTACCAGTAATTTAGTTACAGTTTCCTTAGTTGACCTGATCAATTTTTTGGTCTTGCGATCTACCACAAAAAGTGAGATCGTTTTCTTGGCAAATTCCTGTAGCCGTGGTGCTTCCAGAGTAACTCCTGTTTCTGTAACATATTGCAGACATTTCCTTGCTTCCGTTAAAAAGTTGTTAACATCAATTTTAACTTTGGGTGGTTTCGCCCACCCATTCTTTTGTTCGCCACTTTTGTCCTCTTCCGACGGCACATTGCTGGCGGACGCCATGGCCGACGGGTTAGAGAGGGGAAAAAATAAAAAAATAATAAAAAAAAATAAGGTAAAAGTCCCCTTCAAAAATAACAGCAGGAAGATAACATCAATAACAACTTTAACAAATAAAACAAATTTAACACGGCAATAACAATAATAATAACAATATGTAAAACAATCGCAGGGAAAATAACAAACCAACGTGACGATCGGTCGTTCTGGTGTTGACTCCACACTTGAGATCAAAAGGTCCATGGTTTATATAATGGATAGAACAGTCCATTTGGAGGGTGATTTCCCTCACTATTCTTATTTAAAATTAAAATTTTGTATTCTAAAAGAATAAACACTATTTAACTTAAATAGAGGTTGGAAGGGACACTATGCTATGATAATATAATATTTTTAGATGGGAGTGAACTGGAAATAATAACGAAGGTTAATAAAATTATTTCTGCGTGTCGTGTTATAAATTCATACAAAATTTCAATCTTTCCTAAAAACGAAATAAACAACACATTATATAAATATCACATACAAATATATAGTTGGGAATGAAAATTAAAGAGAAGAAAACATGTTGAATCTTATGCCACATTTATAGAGGTTTAAAGATCACATTTCTAGACCTCGTGAAATATCTGTCGTATAAATATATTTTTACAAGTATAAAAAACAGCCTAAGAAATATCAATCTTATACACGGTGTGTTGCTTCAGTGTGTCTACTTTACTTTGCCGAAATCCAAGCAGATAAAAAGAAAACGACGTGTATGAAAAGAAGAAATGAATTTGATTTTCTAGGGATTACGTTAAACTGTAATATTGACGAGTTTTTGTTTCTTGAAAACTTTCATAATTCTTCTACATACACTCACACATACGAATATATATATATATATATATATATATATGTATATATACATATCTTTATATATGTATCTTTATATATATCTTTATATATATATATATCTTTATATATTTACATATATATATGCATATATATACATATACATACATGCATATATGATGTGTGTATACAGATTTTATATAGAATATTGAGAGTATAGCATTATTCGCGAAGTTGACATATACTGCCTAATCGTTGTGTGATTAAAAGCAGCTACAGTGTATGACAATGGCCAAGTATGTCTCATTAATAGCCAGTGTTCATGTTTCATTTAATTTTTATCTGCATTGTGCATGTTTCTGTGTGACATTTTCAGAGATGATAACAATCTGCAAATGTCATGGAATATTGGTTATTCAAATTATACCTACGTATCTATAAATTATTTTTCCTATCGTTGCTTCCACCTTTACTTCTTGTGTTTACTTCAAGAATAATTTACTGTTCTGATATTTCATTGTTTTTCACTACATGTCTATTCATATACTGACCTATAGTTTTTAAAGTTCAACGTTCAACTATATTTCCCTTACTTTGCTTAAATCTCAGTTCATTTATATGCGATTAAATGTTACTTAACTTCATTATTCAACCTTTTTTTGGACTTTATATTTCATATCCTTGTTTTGATGGTGTCATATGTATCCAATAATTGTCCGTCTATTTCCTCGGCATTCGGCTTTATATCTTTCTACCCCCCCTAAATTTCATTACATTCGTTTTTATTCATCTATTCCTGCCTATGCAAGATGGTACTATTCATATCATACTCTTATCTTTTTAGACTTTTTTTATCGAAACATAAAAATAAAGCAAATGTAGCAAAACACACAGTTTTATAGGCGTGGATACATACAACAACAGAACGAATATAAACATTCACACGTATAGAATGCGATCATTGTCATAGTAAATATGAGAGATATCGTTTAAATATAAACCGATACAAATATCGAATTTTATAGAGACAAAGCGACATGAATTAGTTTCCGAAATTTCTGTGCAGACATTTAAAATTATTTGAGACTTTCGAAAATGAAGTATAGTATTGCTGTAAATAATAGAAATGCAGACATTAAACATTATTTGAGAGTTTAGAAAATGACGTATGTTATTGCCATACATTTAGGAAGTAACTGCCAATTTTCTTTATAATTTAAAGTTCGAAGAATCAATTAGAGCAGGATTTAATATATTCCCTACTACAGTCTTATTGTCACGGCGTGTAAATTTCCAAAATGCGCTTGGACGTTATGCCAATTCAGTAAAAAACGGTATGCAATAAAAGTATGAATTAAACCGGGAACAAATGCAACAGAAACGTATAGTCTTGAATGATCAGGATAGGGGTCGGAAGAGCAAGGAAAGTCAGAAAACCAGAGTTGATTAGCTGAATAAAGAATGTCATTAATAAAGATCCTCGTATATTATTTAAATGGAATCCATCATTGAGATGATTCTTATTTTTATCAGATTATTTATTGCGGATTATTATCCTCATCTTTCTTAGTTGTTGTTTCACGACGTTTCTGCCAACTATTCCTCAGACCTTCGTCAGATCTTCGTAAGGTGGTAACCGCGACGACATAGAGACTCCGAATCTCCTAACTGCCTTCTAAGCAATTACTGCCATCCATAGCTGTTGTCGTCTCACAACGTTTTTTTTGCCAAGTAATACTCTGGCCGGCTTTGGGTAGGATTGAAACCGCTATCTTCAGAAAATTCTCACATCGAACCGTAGAGATCTAACGTCTCTATCTTCGGGGTCAATTCAGAAACACTTGGTTCTGATTGCAATGCAAGGTCAAGACGACCAAGTTACAAGATATTGTCTTCAACATATACGACACCTAGCATTCTAAAAATGGTCCCCCATCCTGTACTGGATAGTATCACTTTTGCTTAACTTCGGGGTTTATGTAGGCAACAAATATGTATCCCTCATGAAAAAAGAATTTAATCCATATAAAATGGATTTTTCATTTAATCTCAAAATGAACGTTAATAATACGTGATAATTTACAATATTTAAAAACTTCCTTCATCAATATATATATATATATATATATATATATATATATATATATATATATATATACATATATATATAAATTTGTTATCTGCTTATGTATATATATATAAATATAAACTATATATGTATATATATATATTATTAATGTTATATATATGTATAGATTTATATATATACATATTTAGTAATGTTATAATTATTGTTGTTATCATTATTATTGTTTATTATTAGTGTTATTGTTATTATAATTATTGTTATTATCTTCGATATGTGCGCGTCCTAACAGATATATCAGAGGTAGCCTATGAACATTGAACAAAATGCTAAAAACCGTTGCTTGTAATAAGACCCGTTTAATTATCAAACGCCTTTTCATTACATTGTATTGAGAAGATAATTTGCCCTCACATCAGTGAGGAGGCCGACACGCGAACAAACCTTTGATAGTGAGGCCGCGCAACGGTGTGTATGCTCTCCTGATAAACAAATATTATATGCAAGACGGAACACCTCCTAAACATGAATATATAACGTGTACAAAAAGAAAAAAAGATATGCTATGAGATATCCCCCATAAAAAAGCCATCCTATAAACGTAGCTGTGGAAAGCCCTAGAAAAACGTTTATTAATATCAACTTTATCCGAAAAGTAAACAGCTGAAAAACATCATTATATACAAACCTATAAGGTAAACTCTTTCTTCATATACAACATTTTCATTACGAGTTTCTGCTACAGTTCCGGTAGTAAGTGGTATCCTCGCGCTCTCTCTCTCTCTCACTCTCTTTGTCTTTCTCTCTTTCTCCCTCTCTCTCTCTTTCTTAATAAGTAAATTATCTTAAATCGTATTTATACGAAAAACAAATGATTGGTTCAAAAACTTTTATAAAAATATATGCTTTCTTCATCGAAACAAAAATGGCGAGGAATAAAGTTTTTTGGAGAAAATTAAATTTTATTTTATTTTTTTTAATCACAGAAAAAGTTTTATATCATTAGATTTTTATGGAAGAGAATTCATGCATTTATATTTCTGGAGAAATGTTGCTCAAAATAATGGATTTTAATAGATTCTAATTCGTTTTTAAAAAATGGTGTACTACTATCTCTGTGGTATTATATTTAGAGTGGGCACATTCACTTAATCGTTAATGGTGTTTTCACATCAAAAATGTTAATAGTCCTATTAAGATTAGAATATATTTATATTGTTGTGCTATAATAATTCAAGGCGTATGTATATAACACTAATCATAAAAAATAGTAATACCCCTATTAAGGTAAAATATGTTTATATATTTTTTGTTATGATAATTCATGGCGTATTTTTCTCGAATGATTTTTCAATGTCCTTTTCCAGTAGAAAAGAAGCAAATATTTCTAATGACACGACATTTTAAGAGCACACGACCTGTATATATGATTAAAATAATTCTTTCGTAAATAAAATGGATCGTAAAGTTGGTTAAAGTAATTCTGCAAAGAGTACTATTACAAAACAACTTTCAAAACGTAAAACTACCCTGGAAATATCGAAAATGAAAGGAAGGTACAATCAAACTGTGAAGACCTTTGTTAAGCACCCTACAATGGTACGTAAGAGAGCTGATAAAGGTAAATCTATAGTTGTTTCATGTCTTTCTCTGCTCCAAACGTGAAGTTGTTAAGAACCCTGGGCAGAATAGTCCTGAAGTCTAATAGCTAGCTTGATAGAAGAATGTCTCAAAGATACTCGATGGCGCCTTCTGAAAAAAAGAGGCAAAATCGGTTAAATCTTTGACAAAGCTTCCATTTATTTTGTTCATGGGTGCAGTGCGTGTAACTCTTTATGACCCTGATGGCTGGAGCAAGGAGTACG
Organism: Euprymna scolopes; assembly: GCF_053919585.1. Taxonomy (NCBI): domain Eukaryota; kingdom Metazoa; phylum Mollusca; class Cephalopoda; order Sepiida; family Sepiolidae; genus Euprymna; species Euprymna scolopes. Next base: position 121,815,050 of record NC_136485.1, on the reverse strand, counting down.
TCCGAGCTGAACGACAACTTCAGCAGCGTTTAAGGCACCAACAAGGTTATAGTTGCATAATTATCTGGGCTGAAACAATCGGAAGTATTTTAGTTGGCCTATGAAGAGTCCCAGAAGACGCAAAATTACGTGAAATACTTACATGCTTTTTTTCTGAAAGAAGCACTTTGAACCATGCTGCAGAAGCATTATTTTTATGCAGGATAATGCTCCCTCGCATGCAGCAAACAGCAGCAAAGAGTATTTGCATCAACTGACGTTCCCTGTGTTACGGAAGATGGAGTAGCCTGCAAATTCACCAGATTTGAACCGAATTGAGAACCTTTAAAGTATCCTGAAGCGACGCCTCTATAAAAGTGGACGCCAATTTAAGAGCAAAGATGAATTTTGGGATGCTCTCCGACGTATCGCGAAGAATAATTGTTGACGAAATCACAAATTTGACTAATTCTGTGGGCCAAAGTCTTTTACAAGTTTTTTTAAATAAAGGATCGCATCTTCCCTACTGATTATGGAAACGTAGAAAGTGGTATGTAGTTATTGAGCTCTAAGGATTTCCCAATTCATTTAATGATTGAGAATTATTTCAATAAACAATTAATGTGTATATTGTGTATTTTTCTAAACCTCGTAATAACTTGAGACACTGAAATAAACAGATATTGCTATCTTCTGCCAAACATTCGCTTATACTGCTATAAATACTTTTATTTTCTGACTGGGGTAGGTGAATAGTATTGTAAGCTCTTTCTCAAAGTTTCATGGATTTTTATTTATTCGTTCCTTAGATATTTAAAAAAAATGTAACATCGTTAATAATTTGATACGCAGTGTAGAACACGCATGAAAATATAGCACTCTTTGAAGTTATCGCCGCCGGCTTAAATGGGTGTATTGGACGTTTCCAACAATTCTGACAGAATTACTGGACTTCATATTGTGTGAGCGTGTCACAAACCGTCGGCAAATCCTCTTACGTTTGCTTGTCTTATAACAACAACATCTAAAATTTTACTTGAGCCCATGAAATAATCAAAAGTCATAAGCAGCAAGATCTGAACAGAAGTGAGCGTTAGTAACTGTCTTGCTGCATATCTTGGCCAAATAATCTGTGACAATTTCGGATAATGCAGTTGGGCATTCTGCTATTGGAAATGCAACAAACTCAATTTGAAGAGTGCTGCACTCTTTCGAATCAATTTATTCCAGAATTCTTGTAAAACCTCAACATAGTATTCCTTTTTAACAGTCTGTTAAGTGGAAATTCAGTATAGATCATGCCTATGGTGTCAAAACAGAGGGATAATCATGTTTCCGAGTGGAGTTTTTTCTCTCTAACGTATTTAGTCTGAGAGAGACATCATGATTCCACTGGGAACTTATTACTTTGGTCTTTACATCGTAGTAGTAGACGAATCTTCTCTCACCAGTCCCAAGATCAACAAGAATTGCGGGAACTGAATTTCCCAGCTCAACCTAAGGTAATAACAACGTCAGGAATTGTGATCTTCTCTGGGCACATATGGAGAAACTTGGCGCAAATCCTCCCCATCACGCGAAGAAGAGTGAGTGTAAATTTGAACTCACTGACATCAAACTTTGCAAGTATTATTTTATAGACTTTTGGCGTTCTTTATACATGAAAAATTGTATTTGATGAATCAACTTTTGTGTTTTGAGTATTTACTCCCCCGATATTTTAATCATCCCTCATCAACTCCCTGCGTGTCTTTAATCTGTTTAGTCATTTAAACACTGATGCCATTTCCATGCCAAATAGACGTAAAGACGTGTGAACGGTCACTCCGTTTTTGTGGAATTTGTTTTAAGTGTAAAAGAAAATTGAATTACACATCTTTCAACTTAAATGTGCTTACGTCTGGATCTTTGTAAATCACCAGCTGAAAGAACCAGGATTTTATAAGGGGTATTCCTATTCCTCTTTAGCTTGACATTAAAACCTGAAATTATAAAACTTGGTGAGTCACTTTACAAGATTAATAGCAATAACATCTTGAATTTTTAAGAGGATACGATAATTGTAAATGCCTGTGCAAATAAGTGGTGAGAGAAAAAAATTCCTGATATATCAGTACATGGCTTACAAAAAAAGGGGACATATATTCAATTGAATTAGTGCACACGTACATTATATATATATATATATATATATATATATATATATATATATATATATATATATATACTCTGTTTGTTTTTTAATACGCACAAATATTGTGCTACGCATTCATGAGCATATATCGCCTCTAGCTACTAGGTTTACGAGACCCCTATTTAAGGGGATACATCTTATACAAATAAAAAGTTTGCAATGAAAATATCAGGTCTGTCTCGTCAAAGAGTTTCAGTTAAAAGTTGTAAAACATAATAGGTGGTTGTATGTAAATATGACCTAATAGGAGTGCGGAATTTGTCTCTGTTAAGGATGAATGAAATGTAAGGATAATATGACATTGGAAAGAAAGGTATATGTACGCAAGTTTGATGACCGTACTCAATCTCAAACATTCTAGTGTATAAACGTTCACACAGGAGGGAAATGTGGATTTAGCATCTCTATGCTAAAAGGGACTTCGGATTTAATTCTGTTACAAAAATGCTTTTATTTTGACTAAAATTATCTATGCTGTAAGAAAATGTACGATTTACGTTCCCTTCTTCTATATCCCAGAGCCAACAATATCCTGACAACACAGAGTTAAGCGGTTGAGAGATAAAAAGAAAAGGGAAAGACACAAAGGAGAAAAGAACAAACAAATAAGAAAGAAAGGAGAGAAGAAAAATAAAATAAATAATTTAACGGCGGCGATTCTAATGGATCTTTCTCATTCTCATTAGTCCCCTAGCTGTCTCAACTCTCTCCAATCCCACTCTAATCTCATTTTTTTTCTTACTTTACTACAAGATGCTTCGATGGTTTTTTAGCAATGATATTGAAAAATTATTTTTTAAAAATAATAATAATATCTTAAAATGTGTATAATTACTCGCCGTGTTTAGATGCAATAATCGCTGGTAATTATGATAATACAAATTACAACTAAAAGAGAATGGAGAGATACATATTGCTGAATCTGACATTTATGATAAACTTATATACGTGCTCGGCGTTGCCCGGGTGTTCGGGGTTTGTGTTAAGGAAAAAAGTGGTTGTTGGCGGACAGGCTCGAATGCATACACCGAAGGAGGAAAAGAACGTGTAAAAACATATTTGCCCTTGCGCCCATCACAATACCGGATTTGGCGAACGTAAAAAAATAAGGTTAGTAAATCGAAAAGAATAGATTACTTCATCTGCGAAAACAGCCACGCCTCCTTTTAGAAAAATGCCCAGTAAAGCATGAAGAAATTAATCTTTTAAGCTTTTTTTTTTTATATTTCTCGCCTTGAAGTTCTAGGTTAAAAACGATACCGGTCAAAAGTTTTAGCACACACAAACACACCCACACACACGCGAGCGCACACATACACAAAAAAAAACACAACACACAGATTGTTTCCCTTTCTATCCTAGATCATCATGATTAATTTTAATTATAAATATATTTATAATTGATGTTAACGATGGTGAGAATGATGTTTAATGTACAAGCCAAAAATAAAACTGTAAGGACTAATTGATTTAATATATATATATATATATATATATATATATATATATATATATATATATATGTGTGTGTGTGTGTGTGTGTGTGTGTGTGTGGCTGTGTGTTTATTTTATTGGAATAGATATAAATACACATATTTCTGAATTCGTCCTGAAATGATGTTATATTATTTTGCATATTCTACTGTAGTCAAGGTTTAGAGTTGGCGATTAAAAAGTTATGGTTAAGAATGTTTAATAAAGTAAATACACTGGAGATTTCTGTAAGAACAACATTTTAAATAAGAGTTTAAGTTTAGGCTGAACATTAATTTTATTTATTTTTTTAGTTTAGTCGTATTAATGGTTATAGGATGCCTTTAGTATAATAGTTGAAGAACCGGATATAAACACAGCAAGTTGCAAATAATCTTAATCATGTTCGCTATTCTATTATCAGTAAACTTCATATAAATGTTTTACCGAGATTTGATATGGAATATAACATATATGTAAACGGCAAGTCTATGAATTTCAGTTGATGAATTGAAAGAGTTAAGTACATATTAAGTGTATGCAGAAGAGTTTTTGGAATTAATGTGTATAGTTACATCGAATGCTGCTGAGAAATATGGGGTAATAATGGAAATATTTTGTTTTGTGGAGATTTAAGTGAAAGTGACTTTTTCTGGG
>NC_136485.1:121803247-121805747 GCF_053919585.1 Euprymna scolopes | reverse complement strand
ATATATACATATATGCATATATATATACACCCATACATATACATATATATACATACATATACATACATACATGTACAACCGCACGCCCATACTTATATAGATATAGACACATACACAGAACTATATGCGTCATATAACCACGGTTGCCTACCTCTGCAGCCTTGTGATATTATTTCATCTTTTTAGTTATAATTACTATTCTATAGTTAATTTAATATGCTATAAAATTTATATTAATTAATGGTCACAAATTTATTTAATAAAGTGCACTCTAACTACGCCACTATAGTAAAACCATCCAATAAATATCCTAATGTGAGTTTATCAATGTCAATCGTTTACATATATATATATATATATATATATATATATATATATATATATATATACATAGATACACATACACTCACACACACACACACACACACACACACACATATATATATATATATATATATATATATATATATATATATAGGAATGTATTTTATACGGTTTTTTACCAATACCCTATACGAGGGGCGTGCAATAAGTAATTCTTATAGCAGTCGAGCAACGAATATTGACACAGTTATTAGACTTCTCTACATAGGAAGCACCCAGAGTTATGCATTTCTCCCATCGTTTGGTGCAGCTCTGGAGACCGTTTTTGTAGAACACCCCAGGCTGTTCATCTAACCAAAACATAATTTCAGAAATGAATTTTTAAAACAAAGGTAAACATGTAAAAATATAAGTAATGCCTCTGACACACTTTCCACTGGGGAACGCTTTCCTTTCAAAAACAACTTCATGGCTGGGGAGAGGTAAAAGTCCGAGGGTGTAAGGTCAGGAGATGATGAGGGAGGATTCCATAACCGCACGGCCCTGCTTTTGATCTGGCGACATGTGAGCTGTGAACCGGAGTGTTGTCCTGCAGGAAGATGGTATCTTCGCCGATCCTGCCTCGCCTCTTGATTATAATTGCTTCCCTTAATTTCCTAAAAAGTGAAGCATAATAGGCTCATCTAATTGTGTACCCTTTGCCAGGAAATCTGTCATCACTACTCCGTCCTGGTCACAGAATACTGTGAGCATGACCTTGCCACGGAGGGCTGCGCACTTGCCTTCTTTGGGGTGGTGAGTCCAATTGATTCCACTGCATTGACTGGGCATTAGTCTCTGGATCATAGTGATGGAGCCAGGTTTAAACCTGTGTAATCAGTCTTTTGAACAAATTTGACTCATCTTCTTGGCACATTTTCAAATTCATCCTCGAGCTCTCGACGCGTTCTCGCTTCTGGGAGTGTGTGAGAAACCTGTGAATCCATCTGGCAGACGCTTTATGCATATGAAAATGGGCATGAATTATTGTTTTCACAGATCCTGTATAATCTTGATATTTTGGGCTATTTGGTGAATAATAATGCACAGTCTTCCAAAATGGCAGCCTCAACTTGACGGGCAGATTCCTCATCAATGACAGAAGGACAGCGACCAGGTGTGGGAGCTGTTTCCACAGATTCCCGGCAATGTTTGAATTCACGATTACAGCGTTTTCCAAGGTCATATAGTGGGGAATTATCGCAATACGTTTATTCCATTTCATCAAAAGTATCCTGTGGTGTGCGTCCTTTCAAATACAAAGACCGGATCACTGCTCGACATTCAACATCCTCCATTCCACACCTTACTCAGTTCAAACACCTGTAAAACAGAAACCACAATTAGTTCAGAGCTGTAATACCGTCCATGACTTTAGAGATATAAATCAATGCACATGCAATATTTCAGCTAGATCAAAGAACTGAAAGTGGGTCAGAGGCATTACTTATTGCACGCTCCTCGTACGCATATACCTGAATTGAAGTTTACACAACTATATTACGCGCACGAATTTACTTGCTATTTCTTGAAGATCATACGATTTTTCTGCAAAAAATAATACTGAATTCTCATTAAAGTCCATAAGTCAATCTTTAGATCCCGTAACTACTCTCTAAAAGTTTATACAGACATATCAGGATAAATAGCAACAAAAAAACGAACATTAAGGCTATATAAACGGAATAAAAATATTTTTATATTATCGTACTTACCTTATTCATTTCTTAACATCACATATATAGATATACACTTACGCACCCACACACACACATATATATATATGTATATATATATGCATATACATACATACACACATACATATACACACATAAATATTAGTTAGAATTTCGCCTAGCTTCTTTATGATTCGTTTTGTTTAGATATATTTATATAAGTATTTTTTTCAGATCAGTAATATTTGATTCTAAAAAAATAAAATATTAACAAATTAATGTAATCAATTGGATGGAATCATAATTATGGTCTCACTTATCCTATTTACGGGTATAGGATGGGGGCTGTTTTTACTGTAGCAGCTGAGAACTTCCTAACTTAGAGTTATTTAAGTGCATGTATTTCGAAATGTTCGCAGGATAGTTAGTTTCTTGTTGTATATTAATGGTTTGTCCCTGTC
>NC_136485.1:121793247-121798247 GCF_053919585.1 Euprymna scolopes | reverse complement strand
ATTACATATTCGAGTCTATGTAAATACAGATTTGCCCAAAATGGCGCAGGATCCTATCCCATTGGGATACCTATTGTTTGGAGTAATATTTTATTTCCTATTTGAAAATAACATTCTTTAAGATAACTTGTAAATATTTTATTATACCTTTAGAAACTCTAGTTTTGCTATTTTTTATTTTTACACCAGAAAGATTTAGACTTTGAAAAGTCAATATATTTACCTTTGCTTCCTTCCAAAGCTTAATCCAGAGTATCATTTTATTCTTTTATAAATTTAACTGCGGAATTTTACTATATAGCTTACTAAAATAATAAGCAGCTATGGATTTTGCTTTTTTTCGGGAATTTATTTTATCTAATTCTTCTTTCACTGGTTGTGAATTATTTACTATCCAAAATAGGTTAATATAACTATCGAATTTTCTTTTCTGGTGGAAATTATTTTTTTGATTTATAAGTAATTTACATATATTAGATATAGCTTTACTAAAAGGGTTATTCATACACGTCTTTGGACCTACAATATACCCTGCGCTAACTGGATTTTGTGCATTTCAGGTATCCAATACATACATGGAAGTTTTGTTTTCTTTGTCTAACTTTTAACCTACTTTGCACTATTAATAATATAATTAAGAATAATGCTATCTAAATAACGATCACTTACGTTAGAGGTATCTGAAACTTTACCTGTAATTCCTACTTCTATCAATAAACGTTGTATATAATATTTTTTGCATATAAAAGCTATATTGTTTGCCGCTTTATCAATAGGAACTATTACAAACTAACGAGGGGCGTGCATTAATGCGCCTGACCTACTTCCAGAAGTCTGATCGAACTGAAATTTTGCATGCGCATGATTTATATGTCTACGGGTTATCTGGCAAATTACAGCTCTGAAGTAATTGTGGTTTGTGCTTTACAGGTGTTTTAACTGAGTCTGGTGTGAAATCGAGCCTTTTTTAATGTCGAGCAGTAATCCGTTTTTTTTTGTTTAAAAGGACGCATACCACAGGATATTTTTGATGAAATGAAATAAACGTATGGTTATAATGCCCATCATATTACCTTGTAAAACGCTGGCATCGTAAATTAAACATGACCAAACGTCTATCGAAACAGCTCCCAGACCTGGTCTTCCCCCTTCTGTCATTGGTGAGGCATGTGTCCGTCATTTTGGAAGATCGGCACATTACTATTCGACAAATAGCCCAAGATGTCAAGATTAGTACAATATCCGTTGAAACTATCATTCATTACCATTTTCATATGTATAAGGTGTCTACCAGGTGAATTCCCAGGTTGCTCCCACACTCCCAGAAGCGAGAACGCGTCGAGTACTCGAGGATGCATTTGAAGATTTGTCAAGAACATGAGTCAAAGTTGTTCAACAGACTGATTACACAGGATGAAGTCTGGGCCCATCTCTATGATTTAGAATCAATGCAGTGGAAGCACTTGACCCCACCACCTCCAAAGAAGGAAAGGGTGCAGCCCCCCGCTGGCAAGGCCATGCTCACAGTCTTCTGGGGTTAGGAGGGAGTAGTGATGATATATTTCCTGGCCAAGGGTACCACAATTACAGGAGCATATTATGCTTCATTTTTGAGGAAATGAAGGGAAGCTATCAAAATCAAGAGGCAGGGTAAGATCAGGAAGGTACCCTCCTCCTGCAGGACAACGCTCCGGTCATCAACTCGCATGTCGCCAGATCAGAAGCACGAGCATGTTGGTATAACACCCTTCCCATCCTTCCTACTTTCCTGACTTTGCCCCCTCTGACTTTTACCGCTTCCAATCCATGAAAGTGTTTTTGAAAGGAAATCGTTCCTCAGAAGATTAAGACTTGATTTCTGAAGTCACATTCTGGTTGGAGGACCAACCTGGGGTATTCTAAAAACGGTCCCTAGAGCTGCATCAAACGATGGGACAAATGCATAATTCTGGGTGGTTCGTATCTAGAGAAAGACTAATAACGGTGCCAAGTTTGGTTGCTCCACTGCTATGGGAAGTAGGTCGGAGGCATTACTAATTGCACGTCCCTCGTGGATATATATATATATATATATATATGTATATATATATATATATATATATATATATATATATATATATATAAATAAATAATGGGTGCGGATACCTTTAAGAGCACTCCGGAAATCAAAAATGCTTCGACCATATATTCATATAAAAAGCCCCCCTTCCTCTTTGGATTGAGCAATTTGTTAATATGTTTTCACCCGACGCGTATTTAAGCAATTAAGCGAAATCTACTATTAATTTGTTTGTAAACAAACTTATGGCTTTACCACTGTAAGGGACGAGCTAGTGTGAATTTAATAGACACTCGAGGAGAAATATATACAGAAGTGATTTACGGTCCGATCATTAGCACCATCGTTGGCAACCCGGTTGTAGGGTCGATCCTCGGCTGGGGAAAGGTTTATATCTAGCGGCACTGATGTGTTGTGATACAACGAAAGAGTACTGTATGAGCATGGCATATATATATATATATATATATATATATACCCCTGATCTCATGATCACAAATAAGCAGGAGGGCATGCCTCTTTGTCGCGTACTTCTTCGAATAATCGGGGGCAGCACATCCTCATTGCCAATTACTAGGAAGCTAGCATCGACCCATACATTTTGCTCTTTCTCGTCCACTCGCCAATTTCTGGGCCGAACCGTCCTGCTGCGCAGATTCTAAGATCTCGAACATCATACGATGCAGTACGACGCCCCCCGCTTCATCACCCCAGCCCTTTATTACCGAACTTACTTTTCTTCTGAGTGTATTACAAGCCACACAAAGCCAATCGCACACCGGAAAGTTACCGACAAGTCGACCACAAAGGGAGAACATTTTTCGTCGCGTAACAATAATTGGAGCCTCTAGAATTGCATTTCCTTGCTTCCACGGCAGTTCCACCCCGAAGCCAATCCCAGCACCCGTGCACCATCCTTCAAACACTTCGGCTTCTTGCACTCCAACCCGAACTCCGGTAGGTGTTCTCTTACACTGTTCGCGGGTACCACGTCTTCATTGACAAAAATATCATCAATGTAAGCAGATGCTGCGCGGCCTACATCTTCTTTTTAGGATAATACTTCGCTGACAATTGCTCTCATTATCAGGTGGGCCACATTCAAGCCGATCCCCAAACGGGTGAAGCAGTATTTTTTCTCGTCGATTTCCATAGCCAGGTATGACCACAGTGTCTCCTGGATCCGTACTTGCAGGTATGCTGTCCTGAGGTCCAATACAGACACGTTAGCCTCTTTTTGCCCCTATTCGTGTATCTTAGCCGCACAAACATCTACGTTAACTCTAAACGCGTCTACGTAATGATTGAGCTCCCAGTAGTTTATTACCGGGCGCACTTTGGCTTTTTTCTGCTGAATTTAGCGTTTAGAGGGCCCCCATTCATCCTCTAGGTACGGCACGAGCCAACCATTATCTAGGCAGGAGCAGAGCTCCTGCGTCCATTCTGCACGGATTTCCGCCGGAACTGCGTATTCTGACACTCGATTGTGTAAGCCTTTCAGAGGGAGGATTTTCAATCCACTCCCACGATGCGGTTCATGTTCGGTTTTGATGGTCAAAAGCAACGGTGAAATCCGATTAATAATAGCAATTGCTGCGCATTTTATATTTGTCCTGCCGCCCAGCCGCACTGACAACGACACCTCCCAGAGCTTTTATGGCATTGATCCCTAGAACTAATTCAAACCCCAGCGGTTTGCAACGCACCACCAACACGTCGATTCTGACAGACACACTATCATCAAGCTGCTGAGGTTCTGTGACAAGTCTCACTTTTTTTAACCACGCTACAACATCTCTCTCGCCAGAGAACGGCATGATGATATCACTGCATATCCTCACCTTCACCATAGTCGGGCCGAAATACCTTGTTCCATAATGTAGTAGGCAAAAATTAGGAAAAAGATAGGACATAGTCAGTTTCGCCCTGCACCCCCACCTATAGAAGAGAGGAATTTCTTGGCTGTAATGACGCAGAGAAAAAAGTAGACAGAAAAAGGCAGAAGAAAACTCCCTTCTCGCAGATTCATGTTCGTCCCAAAGAACATTCCAACCGCCAGACTCACCTACGAAAATCTGCAAAACACTCCCTGACTGATTCACAGCGTCCTGCGTTTATAGCAGCCGCCGGGAATTATATATTTGCATAATCGCGAAAGGGCACGCGCTATTCTGCGAGAGTTGCATTAGGTCAAAGCCAGTAAATACCCATGGAATCCATCTTGGAACCCTATTCCGCTCGGCCCGCAACACAACAACAGACGTATCCGGGGTGAGCTCTATTTAATCCCATTTCGGTTATTGTCAATTCTGTTACACGAATATAGAGTTTAGTCAAAACAAGTAAAAATTGATATACCCTGATTGGGCTGTATTTGACGTTAAAGAAAATGGTAGACTATATTATTTAAAAACTGTGGAAACCTGGCATAACATTCTAGGCCACTGAAATACAGCTGCTATTAAAAAAATACCAAATATAGTCGAAGATAGGAAAATAATACCTTCAGACGATCTCCCATATTGTCAGGTTTGTGATTTTTGTGCACGGGAAAAATTACAAATTATATAAGAAAAACACCACACAAAAATCCACCAAAATTGCCTCACTTGTGCACTGTAACTTGACATGTCCGATCAGCCCGATGGGGAGAAATAATCTAAGCTACGTATTGAACTTTATTGATTATTTTCCGGTTAAATTATAGTGTATTTTCTAAAAAAAAAAACACAAATCCAACACTATCCTCGCCACTAAGAAATATTCAGCTGATATTGCCCGGTACGGCTCGCTAAAATAGATTCGCTCAGACAATGGGACGTAATTTACTAGTAAAGACTTTGAACTCCTATTAATTAACCACAGAGTTAAACACGAGAAATCTGCGCGAACCCTTTTTGAGATGGCAAGATATCTTCTTATCGAATCGAGATTAGCGCAT
>NC_136485.1:121743247-121788247 GCF_053919585.1 Euprymna scolopes | reverse complement strand
TCGTGGAGTTGGAATTATTATTGAATTTTCGTTATGAATGCGTAAGGTTTTAATATTTACAGACTGTAAGGATAGATAATATTATGAACATCAGTATATTAAATATGAAATACTGTTTTACTAAATATGTACGACTGCTGCTTTTCTTGGAAATGTAAGTGATAATAGTATATACTGATTAGCAAAAAAAAAAACGCTATTAAAATATAATGATATTAAATTTATGTTAAATCTTCGTGCGGTAAACATATATTATTAGTGTTTTTCCCCCTTGTTTCTTAATTATTACAAAGTATCTATTAATAATATTAACTAATAATAAAGGTAAATTATGAGGTTATGTCCTGGTGAATTTTGAGATGCCCAGTGTCATTTAAACATGATATATTGTTTTCGTTTTAACGTAAAATAACGTAAATAAGGCATTAAACGTTATTAAGTGATTTTACATCATTTCCTCAAATTTATTTTCTTGCAATACATATATTTACAAATGTCTACGATAAAAATTATTTCATACGTATATAAAATTTTTGTTTAACAATTTCGTTCTTTTTATATTGTTTCTTTTTTTTTCGATACCGTTTACATATGTACATTGTATCGTACAGGGGAGTAACTAATTTAGTTCTCTTAAGTGATAGATTATTCGAGAGGATTTCGCAATCGAAACTCCAGTATTGCTAACAAATTTGCCATACCCTTAACCATGCTCTGCCCGCCAGAATATTATGCTCGGGACCACCAACACTACAACCACCAACATTTTATATTCGGTAATTTTCAGACCAGTCACCCCAACATAAAAGGGGGTGTCTATTCCGAAAGACCTTCTACCATAAAGAGTTTGTGGTTGGGAAACACCACCACGACCACCACAACCAACAACAACAACAACAACAGTAATACTTTACATTTTTCGCGGAGGATGCAGATAACCACCGGCCCACGCCGTTTAACAGACCCTGCTATTTAATTTGTAAACTTTACTATTTATAATTAACATATATTTATTGAAAATGAAAAGTAAATAATGTTGCATTAAAAACAGTTGGTTATCACAGAAATAAAGAATTTATAGCTATCTGAATTGGCATTCTCAACAGAACATAAAACGTGCCAACAGACCCATGCCAAATTGAGAATTTTGTTATGTTTAGAGACATAGCATAATGTCGATTATCACTAGAATGCCCTCACCCATCTGCCTTACTAGTATAATGCCATCTCTAAATGTCTGTAATAAGTGGCTAATTATGACAATCGATTATGGCGCAATTATTTCAAATGAAAATAATGCTCTTAAGAATGTGTTTCGTGTATTGAATTTAGTAACGCTTTAGGCAATAAACTAAGGTCCTTCAACGATAACGAGCAATCATTAAAAGTGAATTAGCAGAAAAAAGTGTGACGAGTTTTCTTTCAGCAGCCAGCATAGTTGCATTTATTCATTTTAGATACCTCCTAATATATATATAAATGATGCGTAATGCATTTGAAGGTCATACGTAATGTTAACGATGGAAATATAATATGTGCTAATATACATTCTATGTCTCAGAATAATTAATGGGATCTGTCATAATTAATAGGCATAGAAAGAGGAAAAGCTATATTTTCCGTAGCTACACTATACCACTATCAGCCGGTCACTGATGTGTGACCGACAGACGTGTTATAGTAAATGTCTTAAAGCGGTCTCATAAAGATATGAAGATGCGCCACTCATTAGGGTCTGTGTAGCAAGAAGAAAATCATACCTGAGATGTTGGATATGGGTGTGACTCCTTTCTTTTCTAAAGATAATCTCTTCACCCTGGTGGCATTCTGGTGGGAATGTTCATCTCTTTGTCCTCAGGGCTGCCTTTCGACTTAAGACATGTATGGAGACATTTATGGCAGACACAAGAAAGACGACACGCAACAAAATTGTAATATATATGAGAAATCTTAACTATTTATTTTACAATATATATATTACAAAAACTTTAACAATAAAAAAAACTGGATAATCGGCTTTTCAAAGCTAACTACCTAACTAGTGTTGAGGGAGGGGGTGCTTCCCCCATTTACGGAGAGACAGAATATGGTTCTTCACTTAATGGTGGTCGTGCAGGAAAGAGAGAGAGCTCTAGGAAAGGGAATTATTGGAAGGCGTTTCTTTGTATCTCTACGCCCATGGCCAATAACCACCCGGTCATGCTGCGGAGTTTGTTAGAACCAGTGGCACAAAGAAATAGTGCCACAACACAAGTTCACTTTATCAATTTCAAAACGGAATCATTTATTCTTAAATCGCCATCTTTGATTTTTCACAACTAATAAACACTACTTTCATTCTTATGCATTCATTCTCAACAGCATTGAAGGTCAAAACATTAGACGCATGATATAATAGATAGATCAAACAGTCAAAAACAAAAATAACAAAGTTAACCGATGTTTTCAGTAACCTATTGTTTATGAGCTAGTCTTCTGTTTAAAAGACCGTATATATATATATATATATATATATATTTATATATATATATATATATATATATATATATATATATATATATATATATATATATATATATATATATATATATATATACAAGCGTCGGTTACAGGCGTTGCCCGGGTGTGAGATGTATGCTGAGCAAATAAACAAAACAATACAAAAACAGTTATTTTTTTTTTAATTTGACCCCTATTATGACCCCTGAAAATGCTTTGTTTAGGGCTCTAATGAAGTTATAAAGATAGGTCAATGTCCACGGAATCTATATCTAAAATGTGAGGGGTTTATACCCAAAATTATGGAAGGAGTTTGGTAGAGTTTTCAAAGGTCAAATTATTGAACTTTTGACCCCTTTACAACAAAATAGCTGGACGAAAATCGATCACATAGATTTTCCCAAACCTCAGTACGCTGTATATCAAATTTCGAGTATGTCGACTAAAAATTGACAGGGTTATTGCGTAGGGAAATGCACACAGACAGACAACCCCACAGACACACATACAAACACACAGCCACAAAGACACGTTCACTTTTATAGACATATAGATAGATAGCTAGATAGATTTGTTTAACAAAAATATATCCGTATACATAAATATATACGGAAACAATTTTGTTACTAAAAATTGACAGAGTTATAATGTAGGGGAATTTATAGAGACAGACATACAGACATACGCACAGACAGATACACAGACACGTTAAATTTTATAGATATACTAGCATTTCATATATTTATATATTGGTAATTAAATATTTTCCACCAAAACCGATTATAAAGCTGTCCCTATCTCTTAATACCCTTTACGTAAAATTTAAAAAATTTAGACCAGACATTTTCTGACTAATTTGGAAGAGACCGCAGAGGTCAAGTTTAAAAAAAAAGTTACCCTTTTCTGACCCCTGAAAATGTATTGTTCAAGTTATTAGTTAGATCAATGTCCAAGGTTCCTATATCTTAAATTAAAAGTGTTTAGACGCTAAATGGTCGGAGGATTTTGGTAGAGTACTCAAAGGTTAAATAATTGAACTTTGACCCCTTAACACCCTTATTTCTACCCGAAAACAGATCACATATATTTTCCCAGATTTCAGTGCGCTGTATATAAAATTTCGAGTATGTAGACTAAAAATTTACATCGTTATTGCATAGGGAAATGTACATAGACAGACAGAAACACAAACGCACATACAGACACAGAGACACACACTCACGTTTATAGATATATAGATAGATAGATTTGATTAACTAAACTATATACGTATACATAAATATATATAGAAACAATTTTGTGTTTACTATAAACTGTTTTCTCAAATATTATGCAAGTATAAATCAGGTAGAATATCTGCGCGAATACAATTACAGGTAATAGTAAACTAAAGATGATGATTCCATTAAAAACCGAAGCAACTAATAGGGAATTAATTAAAATAAATGTGTAAAAGATTATGGAAATTAACTAGATCTTTTGCTAGTGAATGCAAATCCACCACCAAGATTTTTAAATAAATAGAAAAGAACGTCTTTAATATGTATATCGCAGGAAACCGAATTCATAGGAGTGTATATATATATATATATATATATATATATATATATATATATATATATATATATATATATATATATATATATGCTAGCATTTTATCCCGGCTGTTTGGTTGTGTCTTTTGAGCAAAATAACGTGGTAGTGGGAAGACGGGCTCGAACCTGTACCGCGAAGGAGGAAACGAACGAGGAAAACCCGACGTCTTTGCTGTTACGCCAATCGCCAAACCGGAAGTGATTTATGTTTAAATTTATGCTGGACGATCGAAAGGAGAGGTTGATATTCAAATATATCGGCAAAATAGCGACCCCCTTGAGAAAAGTGCCCAGAGGAAGGTGAAGGTATTAATGTTTATAGCCAATTTTTCGATAATTGTCGTCTGAAATGTCGAACATTGAAACGATACAAATCTTGGTAAAATCCGTCGCCTTTGTCGAAAGTGTAAGGCAGACATGCAAACATACATACCTTGATATACTGTACCTTTAAATTATCGACCAAAACCAATTAAAAAGGTAGCCCTATCGCTGAATACCCTTTATGCAAAATATCAAATGTTTAAACAAGAAATTGTCTGAGTAATTTGGTAGAGACACCAGAGTACACATTTAATTTAAAATTGACCCCTCTTATGACTCCTTAATGTTTATGGTTTGGGTCTCCAATCAATTTATTTAGTTAGCTCCATGTCAAAGGACCCTATTTCTAAAATTTCAAGTGTTTGAACGCAAAATTGTCGGAAGACTTTTGTAGAGTTCTCAAAGTTCAAATCGTTCAACTCTGTCCCCTTAACAGCCAAATTTCTGGCTGAAAACTTACCAGAAAGATTTTCCCAAATCCTGCATATAAAATTTCGAGACTTCAAATTGACAGAGTTATTGCGTAGGGAAATGAACACACACACGCCGATACACAGACACACATACATGTTCGCTCTTATAGATATATAGATAGATTAAACAAATATATATACGTATACATAAATATATATGGAAACAATTTTGTGTTTACTGTAAGTATTTACGCAAATATTATGCAAGTATAACTCATGTAAAATATCTGCATGAATATAATTACACATAGGAGTTTACTAAAGATGATCATCCCGTCAGAAAACCGAAAAATCTAATAGGGAATTAATTAAAAGTAATGTTCAAAAGAATATGCAAATTAGCTAGATCTTTTGCTAGTGAATGCAATTCCACAACGCATACATAAAGATTTGTATTTTCTTTTTAAATAAATAGATATGACTGTTTGCAAGATGAATATCAATACAAACAAAAGAAAAACAAATTCATTTATATATCTATTTATATATACACACATATATATGCATATATGTACATAGATATGCACATATTACATATATATATATATATATATATATACATAGATATATAATTACGCATATATACATGCATATATATATGCCTCTCCATATATATACATACATATGAACATATATATATATGTATATATATATATATACACACATATTAATACATATATACACATATACAAATATATACATATAATAATGATTGCAATGTCTTGTCAGACGGGTTCCACTCCTTCAGACACGAGTCCATGAGCCCAAAAATGACTTCATTATTTTTTATTCACACGCTCAAGCATGCATGCCACTGAAAACGGTCGTTGATATCAATTATTACATGCTTGCGGTATTTCCAGCCTCCACACGTCACAACTTTTCCATCGCCACAGGATCATTTTTATAGACAAATGCCTGAGGGAGTATCTATACACAGATGATGTTACAGAGTATTGGCTTTGTACGACAGCTTAGTCTCTCCCTTGGTTCAAAATGTTGAGATCCACCAACAAGCAAGAGCGAGATAGCCAGCAACAATATAAACTTCAGATCAACTTAATGCGGGTACTCGTCTCCCGCCTTATGTTTTTTTTTATAAATCAGAGATGTGCTTCTCCTAGAAGGGTTACCTTCATCACGGCTTACGGGAGTCCTCTCCACACCAACACACACGTACATACATACATACGTACATACATACATACATACAAACACACAGGGTGTTAGTTGGTCGTTGACCCCGAAAAAGGGTTCATTCGCCATTTGGAAGGTTTGTTTTTAATCCTTCAGTGAGACTAGCAACCCTCACCAAACAAGTATGGAGGGGGAACCAGTTTAGTCGGCTGTGACCCAACCATGAGGCAGGTAGTATGGGGTTACATGGTAACAGTAGCATAGGACATGAACTTATAAATATATACACACACATATATATTTATATATATATATATATACATATATACATCTACATACAATACTGTTCACTATATCACAACTAATCAGTGCGGCTAGACAGGAAGCTACACCAAGCTAGGATCGAAACCCGACCGCCTGTACCAGAGTCAAGAGTCATAACCCCTTCAGCGGCTGCTGTGCGTGCAGCGAATGTTTTTACATCGTCCGAATATATAAGTTCGATTTGTTTACACAAAGACCATCACTGTTACATCGTGTATTACCTTCCCAATATGCTCAACTCAAGATAAGGAGTATATATATATATATATATATATATATATATATGTGTGTGTGTGTGTGTGTGTGTGTGTGTGTGCGTGTGTGTATGTGTGTGTGTGTGTGTACATACATACAATATCATACTCCTGCCGGTTTTTACTTCAATATGTTCCTGTTACCATAAATCTAATGGTGATTTCCTCCCCTACTTTAATCTATATGTATATTCTTATTTTGATTAGTCTGTGAATTCACGTGTTAGTGTATTCAATATCGTGTTTACTCATTTTTCTACTAAGTTTGAGTTTGCGTTTTTTTTGTGTCACGTCACCGTGTTCTATGATATAGCTTTTTCGTATCGCTATATGTTGCGCATTTCTAATTTTCGCTATTTAAATGTCCATTTAGTAGCAATGTTAAAGTGATTCCGTAAGTTTCACCTTTCATTATTCATCTATCTATCTATATCTATCTATCTATCTATAAAAACAGACATGTGTGTGCCACAGACGATTTCTGATTGGTTAATCCAATAATCACATCTCCTAAAAAACTATTGTTCGTAGGCTCTTAACTTTACCATAAAATATTATGGCTTTATTTATTGTCCATCTTGGAAGGGTTTAATTTTTTCCTAACTTGCGATTTACAAATTAAAAAAATACGAAACTACAATCTAACAATCGAACCTCCGACATCACGGCCGCCATTATGAAACTAAACTAAAAAAAAAAAAAAAACGCGCGTTCACTCATGGTCTTTACATTTCGGGTTTGGGTACTTGTGCAGTTTTCCATTGACATTAATAAATGGAAATATTTAAAAAAAATATATATTGTACGTACTCGTCATGGGATAAAGTTTTTCTACAGAAAAAATCACGTAATTTCATCAAGTAGTTATTTTTTTATAGCGAAAAAAGAAAAAAATCAACGCTACAAGCGAGTCATTATTAATTAAACAGAAAGTTCAAGTAGGGGGATTTCCCTTTTTTTTATTACGAGGCCAAATTTCGCGAATTTGGCCTTTTTTTTAAAGCAGTTTGGCCTTCAAAATTTCTGTTTGGCCTTTTTCTTCACCGATGAAATAAAAAAAGCAAATAAAAACAACGCAATAAAACTTTTAAAAATACGGCACACTTTTGTTGTTCTTGTTTTTTTTTTTTTGGTAATTTTCCTTATTTTTTTTATTTATTCAAGATAATACTATTAAATGGACACTATTATGCCAAATTAGCCCCTCCCCCCAGAAAAATGCACAAAAATTCGAGATTTAAGGTTTTGACGAGATAATTTAGCGAATTGTCCGGACTATTGCGAGAGAATCATACATTAGTTTTTCCTGAAATTTTGCCACAAATTGTATTTCAATACATAGATGTGCATAGTAACAACATTTATTTTTCCGAAAATTCCCGTTGCGTCTCCAGATTTCATCGGTGAAGAAAAAGTCCAAACAGGACTTTTGAAGGCCAATCTGCTTTTAAAAAAGGACAACTTCGCGAAATTTGGCCTCGCTATCATAAAAAAAGTGGGAAATCCCCCAACTAGAACTTTCTGTTTGGTTAAGAATCAAGGTGGCTGATTTAATAATTACTCGCTTATAAGACTATACACTACACACAAAAAAATATAGATTTATTTTTGGGTAAAGTTCCCCCGGGTTTTCCTTTAACTTGAGTAAATAATGGTCTTTTGTTATATATATGGCGTACTATTATCCTTATATATATGATGTTTATGTTTATATATATATATATATATATATATATATATATATATATATATAAGTGATAGTGTCTGTGTGTGTCTGTGCGTCTGTGTGCATTTTCCTACGCTAAAACTCTGTCAATTTTAAGCCTAGAGATTCGAAATTTGATATACAGGGTACTGAGATTTGGGAAAATCGATGTGATATGTTTTCGACAGAAATTTGGCGATTACGTGGTCAATATTCAACGATTTTACCTTTGAGAACTCTACCAAACTCCTTCTACAATTTTGGGTCTAAACACGTGATATTTTAGATATAGATTCCTTGGACATGGATCTAACTTATTAACTTTACTTGATCCCTAAACAATAAATGTTAAGAGGTCATAATAGGGGTCAAAGTTTTAAAAAATTGACCGTTTTTTTTTCGCAGCATTAACCTCAAAACACCTGGGCAACGCCGGGCACCGATTGCTAGTCCTCAATAAATATTTTGTATTTCATTTTTTTTGTCTGATTTCTGGCCCCTCTCTGGTCTTTCTTTGGAATTTTGTTCTGTGTCTCGTTCTACGGTTATTGACTTTACTGTGCTCTCTGTTATTTGATTTTCTAGTACTTTGTAATATTTGTTGTTTCTATTTCTCTCTCGCTTTCTCTCTCATTATATATATATATATATATATATATATATATATATATATATATAGATGGATAGTAGTTTATGAAATATATATGGCGATTAAGCTACACTGAATATTCCGCGTTTCATCAACTCTAGGGCACTTCAAGCTTATGCGCCTGAAGTGTCCTAGAGTTGACGAAACGCGGAATATTCAGTGTAGCTTAATTTCCATATATATTTTATAAATTACTAACTAGCTCTACCTACGCATTGAGCACTTTTGGAGTAAATGCTTAAAGTTTACGCATAAATCTATTCATTCGCATATTAATTTCATGTGAGTAAATTCAGTAGTTATATATATATGTGTGCGTGTGTGTATGTGTGTGTTTGTGTGTGTGCGTGTATACCGATGTGTGTGCATTAAATAATAATGTAAACCTTTTCTAAATACATCAAATGTTTGTATGTAAGAGTTCTCGTATTTTTTACAGCTTTTTATCATAATTTTTGGCACATTAAACTTTTCTTCAACGGGTGAAAAAATTTGATCATTTACTGACCAAACCAGTTTATCTGATTATTAAGAATAATGATTGTAGCAGCTATTTCAATTTTTTCCATTTCATACTGATATAATTCTTTGTAAAATAAGATGTGCATCTTTATGCAACGATTTATTGTTTATTAATCTGTATGGCCATTTATTTATATACTTTTATGCATAAAGAACGGGTGACAAGATTTCCATTCAAAGCGAACGGAAACGAAACTGCCATTTTCCAGGGTGTCACAAGAACTGAGTTACCTGGACTGTTAATAAGTTGCACGAATTTGCTTTATCGCGTAAAGAATGAATCATGTTTTATTCGTGTTAATTGATTGGCCGTTTTGCGTGTATTTTTATTTTTAGAATTATTTAAAAGAGATCCCCTATATTGTTATTTTCCCATAAATGGAAACAAAAAATTGAAAAAAAATAAGGTGTAGTTCGAAAAAAATAAGGTGTAATTCGAATGATTGGAGAATTAAATCTGAATAGACTAATGCAAAGAATGCAGAAATACTAAATAGAGGAATTAACAAAAAGTTGCTATCTCATAAAAGGTGCGAACGCATAATCAGTAAGATAAAAAATAAAAATAAAACCCAAAGGAATTAACAGGAAATTAAAGAATGTCAAAAAAGGAAATGCTAAAATTATATTCATTATCGGTGCATACATAAAACAAATAAAAATAATATAACATATTGTGCGAGTAGAAAGGAAACACCCCAAATAGGGAAATAAACAATTGAGTCTAAAATTAAATTTTATTTACATATATATTAATGATGAACTAGCATGTGTGTCCGGCGTTGCCCCGGTGTTTGGAGGTTTATGTTGAGCAAAATAGAACAACACAAAAACAAAAAAAAACGGTCATTTTTTTTAACTTTGATCCCTATTATGCCCCCTTAAGATTTACTGTTTAATTTATAATATTAGATCCATGTCCAACGAATCTATATCTAAAATTTAAAGTGTTTAGACCCAAAATTATCGGAGGAGTTAGGTAGACTTCTCAAACGCCAAATCGTTGAACTTTGACCCCTTTAAAGCCAAATTTCTGTCCGAAAACCGACCAGATTTTTTTTTTTACAAATCTCAGTACCGTATATCAAATTTTGAGTCTGTACACTAAAAAATTGACAGAGTTATTGCGTAGGGAATTGTACCAAGACACACAGACACGCAAACGCACATACACACATATTGTTCAATTTTTTACATATGTAGATCATATATTAAGCAAAACATAACCGTGTTTAATTTATCTCGATACCTTTTATCGGTACTTTTTTTACAAGGTATTCACCACTTATCAAGGCGCGATAGCAACTCGGGGATAAGGGTTATTGTGTGTACAGTACTTTATTTTAATCATATTTTAATAGCCCATTTAATATTTTGATAAGCCCATCACATATTATTTGTGTTCAAAGATAACACCATAACATTTGCAATATCTTTATATAAAATAAAAGTGGGAGGACAGTCAGTGATAAACTAATTGTATATTTTAGTAACTTTTTAATTAAAAGTAACTTAAATGGAGATAATGGATTCCAAAGTGGAAAGTAAGCACACTAAATTAGGAGGTATAAAAGGAATACAATAGCAAATGTCTGAATAACTTGTCCTGATGAGAAAAAATAATATGATTTCCGGAATCACCAACCCCAAATTAGTCTTAATCAATTTAGAAACCTTGAGCATCAAAATGTGTTGGCTAGTGCAATCAATCCCATCACTAAAATCTAATGTTTTACTTAATTCATTTGCTTGAAGCACAACTTTAATTGCGACGTATTTCCTAGCAGTCATTCAGAGGATCACCATTAATATATTCGGAAACATGTTCTATTTGTTGAAATGTGGATGCATCTGCATTTCTGATTTACTAAATATGCATTCATAACAGCATATTTAATAATGTATTTTGCCTGCATTTTATATAAAAGAACCGCAAAAGTACATACAGTTGTTCGTACTGCATCCTTTTTATTAATGTAGAGAATTAGATTTTGTCACTGAAATATTTTGTTTGCTCCACATTGTATTTTTTCTTGCTTTTTCTTATGTCGTTTTTTATCTTTGGTTATCTTACAGATAAATAAAAATACTTATCAATAGAACATTCACTCTAACAATATGCAAAAATATGTATATATCTATCTAAATTAGCACGTACAAACATCCATTCGCAAATAGATAAACCAATATAGTATGTAATTAATTGTTATCGCAAATATTTGGCTAATGAACATTGTATAACATCATTTATCCACATATGTGGGACACTTACTTAAATATGCTTCATCAAATAAAGTACACAATATATACTATAAATTGAAATACTATTATTTCAATAGTCTCTTTTTTCTGTATTCGTCCACATTGATGATGATTGCAATGTCTTGTTAGACGAGTGTCACTCCCTCAGACATTTAAAATCCATGAGCCCAAATGCCTAAGGGAGTATCTATACAAAGATGATTGTTACAGAGTCTTAGCTTTGTACGAAAGCTTAGTCTCTCTCTCGGTTCAAAATGTTGAGATCCAGCAACAAGCAAGAGCAAGATAGCCAGCAACAAATTAAACTGCAGATCAGCTTAATGCGGGTACTGGTTTTCCGCGTTATGTTTTCTTAAATCAGAGATTTGCTTCTCCTAGAAAGGTTGCCTTCACCACGGCTTACGGGCGCCCTCTCCACCCCAATACACATATACACACACAAATATACACGGTGCTAGTTGGCTGTTGACCCAGAAAAAGAGTTCATTCGCCCTTTGGAAGGTCTTGTTTTTAATCCTCCAGGGAGACTAGCCGCCGTCCTCACCAAACAAGTCTGGTGGGGGAACCAGTTTAGTCGCCGGTGACCCAACCATGAGGCAGGTAGTACTGGGTTACATGGTACCAGTAACACATAACATGACCTTACACATTGATACACATATACATTCATGCATATATATATATATATATACATATATAAACATATATCAATGTATATATATATACACCGATAAATGTATATATATATATATATATATATATATATATATATATATATATATATATATATATATGGCTACTTAATTCAATCAAATAAATTAATACACGAAAGTATAATTTTATGCGTAAACTTTAAGTAGTTACTTCAACAGTTCTCTATACATAGGCAGCCCTAGGAAGAAAGTTATAAAAAGATTAATTGCCATATATATTTTCATAACTTACAATATATATATATATATATATATATATATATATATATATATATATATATATATATATATGCAATCATTTGGACAGTAACAGAATTTCAAACATAAGTGCTTTCGTTTGTGTATGCCTATGTTTTTGACGAATGTTTTCCTCCAAATGTTTTTGATTTTTTGCCAATATGTTAATTTATAGATGATAATAATTAATATTAGTCAAATATTAATCCTCATCAGCTGCTAACTGAAAGACCCTTTTTATTGGAGAACGGAATATGCTAGTAGTTAGTCTTAAGATTAAACCAGGTTATTTCCAGCGCTATGAATATAAAACAACTTCGCAAATGAAAAATAATTATGACACTAATCTTTACAAAAAATCCATTATACCTTACTTCAACACATGTTAATTATCAGAACGATGTACTCATGAACAAGAACTCAGTTGAAGTAGGTGTTTGATTATATAGTCACAGCAAATAATTTTGTAAAATATATACTTTGTACTGAAGTGGACTCTAATATATAGTATTATTAATTTGAGTATCTGAAAGTACCAAATCAACATGCTGGCATAATATATTCCTTCTTTTCTACTCTGGTTTTATTATTTTAAACTAAGTTTAACATGTAAATATCTGATTACATATAACAATACTAACACAAATAAATGCATTAATCTTATCACTTAATAGTTTAATGCATACAAACACCAGTAACTCCTAATCACCATTTTTTTTTTTTGTTTTACAAAGGCATCACCACATTATCAAGGCCCAGAGGCCACTCAAGGATAAGGGTTAAAGAGTGTACAGTAGAAATTGGTCAATATAGTAATCATTAGTAATGAAAATTTGGTAAATTTAATAACTTATATGGAACGGCTCATCAAGAACTTATTTACTTTAGACTTGAACACAACCATATTGTAGTCAGCCGGAAAGCAGGAAAACGGAAGACAATTCCACAGGCGTGCAGTTCTAAGAAAGAAGCTTTGTTCATGGAATCTACGTTTAGGTTTAGGCACAGATAAAGAGTGGGGGAAATTATTGATAGTGTTTACAGCTAGACGAGTGTTTCTTGTGAAAGTTTGGCGAGGGGGGACCATAGATTGAAGCTCAGTTGAACACTTTCCATGAAAATGACGATACATCAGAGACAAACTCGCAACATCTCTTCTGTGAGATAGAGGTTGCAAGGAGGAGAAAAGGACATCTCCTACGAGGCTACGAAGTCTATTTTGAACTCTATCAAGGCAGGACAAGTCCTTTCTAGCAGCTCCTGCCCAGATGTGGCAACAGTATTCCCTCCTTGGACGTACCTGGCTCTTATATAGGTAGAGAATAGCATCAGCAGTGAGATATCTACTGGATCGATAGAAAGATCCCACCATTTTTCCAGCGGCCTTGGCAACAGATTTGATATACGTGTTCCATTTAAGATCAGGAGTAATGGTCAAGCCCAGAAGCTTGTCAAAACTTGAGGCCTCCTGAAGACGAGAGCCATTCATTTCAATTGATGACAAATGTGGATTAGAATGTTGATGATGTAAAGAGAGAAGCTTGGTTTTAGATGCATTAAAAGTAACCAGCCACTTCTTTCCCCATTGTACTACGTGCTCAAGATCAGAGGAGAGAGAATTGGAGAGAACTTGGTCGTTTACTGTCTTAGATGTGGTACCATAAATGGTAGTGTCGTCAGCATAAATGTCTACAAATAGTGTAAGGATATGATTTGGAAGATCATTAATGTAGATCAAGAAAAGAGTTGGGCCCAGGATGGATCCCTGAGGGACACCGGCATTAATACTGTGAGCTTCTGATTTTTGCCCCTCAACTACTACTCTTATGAACCTATAAGAAAGAAATGATTTAATAATTGAGAAGACTTTTCCAGCTATACCATAGCTAGCGATCTTATGAAGTAAACCTTTATGCCATACCCTATCAAAGGCTTTAGATATGTCAAGAGCAATTGCCCTAGAAAGATTGCCACCGTCGAGAGATTTGCTAATCCTATGCGATATAACTGTAAGGACATCTGCTGTAGATCTAGCAGAACGGAAACCATATTGAGTGTCACTAAGAAGGTTATTTTTGTTGAGATGTTTGATTACTTCTGTATTTAACGCAGATTCTAGCAACTTACTCATGACGCACAGGAGACTTATTGGCCTGTACTGAGAGGGGGATGAGCGATCACCTGAATTCTTAAATACAGGGCATACTGATGAGATTTTCCAGGGAGATGGGAAACTATTCTCCTTAAGACAACGTTTATAATTTATCGCATTTTAGATTCATTGATTTGTATTTTTTGTGATATACAGGGAGGTTTTTTAATGTCATAAATATGTTGAGTTCGTTGGATGCAACAGTCTGTACGCGGCCATCTTCACTAATAATACGCTAATTATGTAAAAATAGTGTAAAGCGTTTTATCACATATGAGCAAGCGTTGAAAATTATTTATCAAAAGCCTTTATCATAATTATGTATATATATGTATATGTATATGTATATGTATATATGTATATATATATACATTATTAATAGGAATTTTGGTGCATTGATATGTATATTAAGACCCTTTTTTAATGCATTTAAAAGAAGTTACAACTTTGTCATATATGGGGCGACAAATGACATTTATCTGCAATATATCCAGCTAATCTTCATATTTGTTAAACATTCATTTTGATTTATCTCCTATTACTTTTTCATCAAATAATAATCTTTATTTACTATTACGTGTTATTTTTCCATGTAGGTGTTCTACATCGTGTACACATGAGAACTGATTGCGTAAAAAATGTTAACAAAAACCATGTTCTATTTATATATTCATGTACCCATATATATTTGTGTAAAAAAATGCTTAGAAAACTAGTCAGATTTAAGACTAAAGACATCGAACTGAATATATAGAGTATTAAACCTATTCAAAAATTTAAATTTGGGTTTTAGTCGGGAGAATCTGTGCAAACTCCGGAAAATAATTCTTAAAAAATAAAGTTTTGAGGTGAATATTGAACGATGGTATTACGACTGTGCATGCTATTCGTTACTTCTTTTAGTGTTAGCATTGCAGTAAACAAGAGTTCAAAGCTAAGGCATTAACGTCAAAGAAAAATGTTAATCATTAGCTTAAAGTTTTGGTTTCGATTCTCAGTTGTGTCATTATTTCAACTTTCTAAATCATTGCGATATATTGTACGCAATATAATATAATATTAGATGTGAAATCTGCATTAATCAAAAATCATATTAAAAACGTGTTTTATGACAGGGTCATGCTGGGCTGCCTTCTCTCTCTCTCTGTCTCTCTCTTTCTCTCTCTCTCATATATATATATATATATATATATATAAGTGTAAGTTTGTGTGTGTGTCTGTATGTGTACATTTCCCTACACACTATATCTGTCATTTTCAAGTCTACAGACTCGATATTTGATATAAACGGTAGTAAACATTAGGGACAACTTTTTAATCAGTTTTCTGCCAGAAATTTTGCTGTTAAGGGGTCAAAATTCCACGATTTCAGCTTTGAGAACTCTACCAAACTCCTCCGCCAATTTTGGGTCTGAACACTTGAAATTTTAGATATAGATATCTTGGGCATGGGTCTAACTAAACACCACGATATGATTCCAAAACAATAAATGTTAAGGGGTAATAATAGAAGTCAAAGTAAAAAAAAAAAATTACGGCTGCGGTCTCTACCAACTTACTCAAATAATTTCTGGTTTAAACATTTGATATTTTGCATAAAGGGTATTCAGACATTGGGCAAGCATCTTAATCGGTTTAGGTCGAAAATTCGAGCTACCAATATATAACTGTATGTATGTATGTATGTTTGTATGCCTGCCTAAAAGTTTACACGGAGACGACGGATTTAACAAGATGAGTATCGTTTTTAACCTAAACCTGTCAGACAACGAATATCGAAAAATTGGTTAAAAGCATTAATTTTTTCACTTTCAACTGGACATTTTTCCATAGGAAGGGTGTTTTTTTTTCACCGTCATTTTCGAAAGTCATCCCCTTTTTTCGATTGTCTAGCCTTAATTTAAACCTACGTCACTTCTTATTTGGCGGTGGTCGTAACAGCAAAAACGTCACTTTTTCCCATTCTTTTCCTACGGCGTGGTACGGTTCGAGCCTGACTTTCTGCTACTACTTTCTTTTTGTTCAATATGCACCTCCACACACCAGGGATGCCGGGCTGAAATTATGGTATATATATATATATATATATATATATATATATATATATATATATATATATATATATATATATATATAAATATATATATATATATATATATATATATATATACTTAACGAGGGCACGTCTGTGTGAGCCCTCGTTGCTAAATGAAACAATGTCTGGAGGTGCAGTGAGAATTTAAGATGAGATGTCAACACGTTGAAAATATCTCTTAGCAAACATAGCTGTATTCCTGATTTTTTACATTATACTTGTGTATAAATGAACCTCTGTAGATATTGCTCGAGAAAAGCGAAACCCCATTTGTATATGCACGTGTATATGTTTCTTTATATGTATGAACATCAGTCAATTATCAAACCCATTACAATACATTTTCTTAAACACATACAAAAATTAAAGCAGTCTATATTTACATACGATGTTTTGCCAAAAGAGTTTAGGTGTTGAAGAATGCGATATTTTTCTTCGTTTTTTTATTTTGGTGTTATGATTTGGAGATTTATGAACACACACATTCCAGTAGTTCATTAGTATTTTTACACGGAACAATGCGGGAAAAGGATTAGAGTTTCATCAGATTTTCATTATAAATTAGTTTATTTAGTTTCCTATGATACAAATTTCTTCCATGGCATAAGTCGATTAAACATAGGCATTCTATTGAATGGAAAATATTTAAAGATTCTAATAAAAATAAACGATAAACCACAGCAATATTGAACATCCATTTGTCCCAATAATTAATATTGTCTGTTTTGGGGCATGTATTTTTATATTTCCTTCATCCGAATGTGTTGTCATTCCAAAGCATATTCTTCGACTATTCCTAGACATTTATCCGGGCGACACAACAATTTATGAAAACACCTCAAAGGCAAGCAACAATCCAGATCTTTCTGATTCTATCTCATCAAATGTTGAGAACATGTGTATCACGCCGAAAAGGGTACCTGGTTGATTTTAATGCATCGAAAACAAATCTCCTTTACTTGCATCCTTATCGCTTTGACGCTCATAACTCTGCAATTAATATTCATAGATTTTGGTCTGGGGAAAGATCTATCTCGTGACAGACTTCTGGGACTGACCTTTGCTCCTAATCTCGAATGTAACGCATACATCCAATCTGTTGCAAAATTCATTGGAAATGTTTTTAGATAATTCTACTGTTTCGATTAGTAACCAACTATCGATTAAACACTCTATCTGTATAATACCCAGCTTCGCCGTAATATAGAAGACTATGCCCACATCTGTGCGGCAACGGTTAGGAGCGCTCTATTAATACTTTATAGAGTTTGAGACCGGTTTCGAAACTTAGTAGGTGATGAATTTTTCTTCGCTGTAACCTCTTTCCCACAGAAAGGCCGTATCCTGACATTAATTGCATGCACTTGACTTAATTCTAATCTATGATTTCTCATTAGCAAAAAAACACCCCACTAGCTACAACCAAATTAAACGTTATTGATTACTCTCCTACTGTACTGAAATCTATACGCAGATTATATGAATAATGATTCTTTCCCTGAACTGCCATTCTATGGAGCATTTTTCCTCTTATCTACTCCCCTTTTTAGCACTAAAAAGTAGCCTTCAAATTCAATGTAAACGCTTTCTTGTTGAGCCGTTCCCATAACTAATAAAACGCTGCACTATTTACACCATTAATAATTACGAAACCACCCCTTTAAATTCATGAACACTTATCTACGAGTAAACTTCAAGCTTTGCTAAGTACTGCCTCTCCAGTAAAACACTTTATTTGATTAACAAATTCTAAAATGTACATCGCTTAATCTCATGAGCATATTTTATGTCTAAGGATTCTTATAACTTCAAAAGTAAATTTAAATATTTAAATCAGAATGCTCACACCACATCTTCGGTAAACATATCAGAAAAAATGGTAGAGATAGCAAAGGAAAATAAATATTATCTGTAATATACACACTTTTTCATCAGCCTATAAATATTTTCACATTCACAGGGGGTTTACACGTACTGCATTTGTCTTACATGTATACCTCATAGGACAATTCCATAACAAAGAAGGAAAGGCAATACATTTACCAACACCGTCCACTTCGCCATTTTTATATTGTTCGGCCCATTGTTGTCTAGCGTGTGATTTTCACACCGTTTCCGTCGATATAACTCACGGTCTAATTTCAGAGTCTATTTTAAAACTCGGAGAAAAAATCTTTCAAAATGATGAATCTGCATTGAAGTAGGAACAGAATACTTTATTTAATTTACTGAGGAGGTATGGCCTCGTCCAATAATTAATGAACGAGAAGGGTTCAAAATCATTTTCAATTGTAATTTTGAGTGTCGATTATACCGAAAAAGAACCTTCAACGCATAATATGTGAGTTTACAACATCATTTTAGACAATATTCATATCGCAAAAAAAAAAAACTCAACACTAATTTTAAGAGCCTAAAACCAATTTGTCTCCCAATGTACAATATTACTGTTGCTTATTATTTTTCAATATTTATTAGTACATATTATGTTCCTATATATATATATATATATATATATATATATATATATATATATACACACATATATGTATATATACATATATATACATATATATATATATATATATATATATATATATATATATATAAATGTTTAGAGGTACAGAAATAAATAAAGTTTTAAATATAATAGGCGAAAGTCTCTCGAAAGATCTTTCAGCTATCATCTCATCAGGAGAAAATTGGTAGCGTCAAAATAACAATACTATGTAGAAAGTAAGGAGTTCTTATGGGGACCTATTGAATGTGCCAAAAATTACGGGGACACTAAAATAAAATAACTCTTTACTTTCGACATAGTATTATTATTTTTACGCTGTCGATTTTCTCCTGATGAGATGATAGCCGAAAGAGCTCTCGAGAGACTTCCACCCATTATATTTAATATATATATATATATATATATATATATATATGAATATATATATATATATATATATATATATATCTAATAATAGCGAATTATTTATACTATATATATACATATATATATATTATTAATATAGTAGACTTACCATATTGTGTTTAATTTTATACAATATTTGCGTAGCAGTTCATCTTCGATGACGTGGTTCTTTGCGTTGTCTTTACACCATTCATCATTTCTATAGCCTTTGTTCATCTAGTGAGGGTAGTTGGTTTTGCTTTTGTCCACCAGTAATTCCAACTTTTAAACTGCTTTTAAATAAAACTAAAT
Source organism: Euprymna scolopes (assembly GCF_053919585.1). NCBI lineage: Eukaryota > Metazoa > Mollusca > Cephalopoda > Sepiida > Sepiolidae > Euprymna > Euprymna scolopes. The sequence continues at coordinate 121,768,089 of NC_136485.1, read as the reverse complement.
ATAACAGCTAATCTTTCTTTCATTAATCCTTTCTTTTACTAGAGTGCATGTCAATTTTTGTGCAATTCTCAACATCCATATTGAACATCTACAGACGGTCATACTTTTTATCGGTAATAAGATACCAGAGTCGTTTCAGAATGCGTTCTTGCTGTTGGGAACTACATACATTTAAAATTTTCCTGATAAGATCGTCCTGTACAAAATATATAATAAGTTTTCGTTTTGTCAGTGCCGTACGAAAAGGGATTAAAGAAAATGACAATTAAGTAAATTATGACACGCACGACGTATTAAAGACGAGGAAATCTGGTGGTGGACAATAAAAAAGGCACAAAGTATATCCTTGGTGATGATCACTAATTAGAAAACGAAGTACAGAATTTACGAAAACATGATTAACATTGGATATATATATATATCTATATATATATATATATATATATATATATATATCGCATATATATATCGCATATATATATGTATATATTAGACATTAGGAGGAGATTATAGATATATAAATACCCGTTCACATACACCTTTTTACGATAAACCTAGAACCCAGAATAAGATATAATCGAGCAATTGAATCGACAAGGGACAAGGGAAAACGCCAGACCCAAAGTGAGTGTCGATGTACTGCATCGCATCAGTGACGTGCTCCCAGATAGGCGCGAAACCAGCTCGTTGATCTTTTGAAGTGGGCAATACTGACGAACTAACCATATGGGTCACGGCGCAATCTATTGGCTATGTCTCGATTTTTAAATTCTTATATTTTTATCCAGTTCTACATTCTACGATGTGACAAACAACGCGTCATATATAAGTAAGTAGGTAAGATAAGTAAAAAAAGAAAGTTACTCATGCAGAGTGTGATCGGTGCTGAAATAATAATGTTATTATTAAAAAAAGACATTCTTAACATGGGGAAGTGATGGTGTTTTTTACCTATTCTGTACTTGAACCTTACAATTGAATAAAAACATATAAAACTTTAATTAAACGCGGAAATATGATTTTAAAAATAGCGCGGATCACTCTCTGCATTAGCACATAAAAAAAAATCCATATTTAAAAAAATTTAAATTAATTTATATACTTACCAATTGTTAAATTTTAAATTCCTTTATTTTTGTTAAGGCTTTTGGCTCATGAAACATTACGTCTTAATTGTTTAGTTTCTTTTCTATTTTTGTTTACATAAAAAAAGTTTGTTTTAACTTTTTCTAATCTGTTTAATTTTGACGACACGCCTCAACGCATTATAAACACCCTAACCTCCCTATGTTAAAAAATACGCCCTTCCATAACCCTCGAAAGCCGTTCTTAATATGGGGAGATTGGGGGTGTTCATTGCGAAAGCCGTTTTAACATAGGGAAGTTAGGGTGTTTATAATATGCCAGGGCGAGTCGTAAAATTAACGAAGTTGCTATCTATATTTTATTGTAAAAATTGCTTGGAATTTATTTATTTGACAAAAATAAATTACAATTAGGTACTCCTTGGGTTTTGAGTTCCATGGCGACCAGCAGAAAAAAATAATAGTCGCTCCCTTAGTCCGTACCCCACCCCGCACGTTACATCTTTTATTTACTGACGTTGTCGTAATTAAACGATCATTTGTCACATTTACAAACATTTATTTATTTATTTTGAAAAAAAAGTTTTACTTTTTATAAATATTAAAAGAAAAATGTGTACTCATGCAGAGAGTGAGCAGTGCTGAAATAATAACGTTATTATTTAAAAAGGCATTCTTAACATGGGGAGGCGAGGGTGTTCTTTACCTATTCTGTACTTTAAACTTGCAATTGAATAAAAAAAAAAAACATAAAACTTCAATTAAACGTGGAAATATGATTTAAAAAATAGCGCGGATCACTCTCTTCTTAGCACCGAAAAATGTTACTAAACATTTATTAATAATTTCTCACTTTTACAAACATTTGATTTTAAACTTCTTTTTAAATAACGTCTTCTATCGACTTTTTTTAAATAGTATTTGCGGATGCGTATGTTGACAACAAATCCCCCTCCCCCAAATGGTGTTTATTCCGAAATCCGTTGTTTACATGGAGAGGTTGAGGGTGTTTATTCTGAAAGCCGTTCTTAACATTTGTGGGGGTGGACCTAATGTAAAAAAAAAAAAATAAATTAAAAAACAATAATTTACCGAAAACTTCTCACTTTTACAAACATTTTTTTTTTAATTTACATGCGCGGATTAACAAATTGTTGAATAGTGCGAAAACAAAACGTTTTTTAATAAACATCGGGATAGTTTTTTTGGGTAAATATTTACATTTAGGTCCAGCTCCACAATTTCCTTTTTTTAAATCACGACTTTTATTGATAAATAAATTTACTTCTTCGCAACTTTTATTGATAAATAAATCTACTTCTCTGCAACGGGCACTGAACCCCTCCGTTTTTTAAAATAGTATTTTCGGGTGGGTATGCTGACAACAAATATCAGTTAAATTTCGCAAATAGCCCCCCCCCACTTCAAAAGTGGTGTTTATTCCGGAAGTTGATCTTAAGAGGAGGAGGTTGGGAGATTATAAAGTGGACCTAATCTAAAAATAAAACAAAAAAAACAAGTTTTTAAATGATTAAAATAATTTCTCACTTTTACAAACATTTTTACATGCGCACATAAGCAACTATTTTTTTATTAACTTTTTTTACTTTTTTTGTTTAAAAATTAGTAAATTCCAATGTATAGAATAATAAATCATTTATCAGTAATATGTCTTTTTGGTTTTGTGTTGAATGATACTTTTTTTCACTACAACAATAATCAACCAATTCAAATCTTTCGGCATGCGTCCAAGGGTTACGAAATTATAAATAAATCGTTTACTTACTAAGTGAACGTCAGTAAATAAAAAAATGTTACGTGCGCATTGACTAGGAGGGGGTAAGGGAGCGATAATTAAATAATTATGCTGGTCGCCATGGAACTCAACGCCCAAAAGTACATACAGTGGCACTTATGCACTTATGTTATCCTGCTATTTTTTAAAATAGTATTTTCATGTTAAATTAAAATTTTACAATATGTTTTTCTTTTATTAATTTGTCAGGTGAAAGTACAGATAACCCGGTCGGTTTCGAATGCGTGGAAAATCTAGCCGCCCCCCCAAAAAAAAGGGTTACTCTGGATAATAACAAAACATTTAAATTGCCTCTGTCTCGAAAGATTTCTTCTCTACTGAACGAGGAAAAAACGGTGAAGTATAGTTCACCTTCTGTTTCTCTCCCCTCTTTCTTCCTCTATTAATATATCTCTATCCATCTCTCTCTTTCCCTCTCTCAATCTATCATTCTCTCTATATCACCCTGTCTATCTCTTTTTGAGCCCCTTTCTCTCTCTAAATCCCTCTATCTCTCTCCTTTCCTCTGTCTCATCCCTCTCTGTTTCTACCCCCCCTCTCTCTTTATCTCTCACTCCCTTTATCTATCTATCTCCTTCTCTATTTTCCTATCTCTTTCTCTTTTATATCTATATATCTTCCTCTCTATCTGTCCACCTCTAATCCGTCATCCTATTGTAGTCTCCTAAATTAATTACAGTGAATAAGGCATTGTCAAAACATGGATAAATTCTATTTAATTCACCTAATTTACTGACTGTGAGAATAGAAGTTATTTGGAAATTAGTGCTACCTTGAACAGCACCAGAAGTAACTGGTAAAACCTTTCTAATTTAATTGATTTTGGCAGCCATTTGGAAACAAAATGACATAGCCTTAGCCCTTGCTGCATGAGGAATACCTGCGACCTTGCTGCCAAGTAGAATAATTATTTAGGCTACTTCAAAACATTCAATTTTTCAAAAATCTCATGTTCGACATCTCCAAAACATCCAATATGGGGAAAAATATTGCAGAAATGCACACTTATTGTTTAGGATGAATACACAATGGTACGCAAAAAATCCCTTGAGGCTCTTGGTCGATCTTTGCAAGATTTGCGTAGCAATGTAAGACCATTTGGGAATGCAGTAATATTGCTTGCAGAAGATTTCAGACAAATGTTACCTGTTATTCTTCAATCAACATCAGCAGATGAAATAAATGCTTGCCTCAAATACTCTACTTTTTAGTTCCATGTGAAGACATTAAACTCAACTCAAAATATGCATATATAGTTGCAGACTGTCCGATCCGCACAAAATTTTTTGCATCACTTGTGGGAAATTGGCTACGAAAAAGTTCCAGCTGATCAGAGTTAAGGGCAAAATTATTTGACTTTAAACTTCTGTAATTTCTGTAATTTATTTCATCAAAAGAATAATTAGTTAAAAAGATTTTTGCAGATATTCAAATTATAAGAATTCCATTTGACTGAGTGAATGAGATATTCTTGCAGGTCAATACAAAGACGCGCATGAAGTTAACACTATTATTCAATGTAATATTCCAATGGGGTAGTCAAATACAAATCCATCGACACTGTTGTGAGAGCAGATAAAGTGGTTAATTATCCAACAGCTACATTTGCCAGGGATGCCACCGCATGTATTGCAACTGAAATTTTGTGTACTAATTATCATGGTGTGAAATATAAACTAACCCAAGCTTTGTTTTTTCACATGGACAATTTATGTTACGTATTCAAGAGATACCAAACCAGAAATTCTCTATATCAGCTAAGAAAATGGAACACCAAAAACTGTGTACCCATGCAAAATGGAAAATTAAACCTATAAGAAACATGCTTTTTCTCATTTATGAACTTTTCCATTGCGCCAATCTGAGCCAGAGCAACGCGTGACAGGGAATGGCTAGTACATATATAAATATATATAAATATATATGTAATAATATATATAAATATATATATGTATATGTATATGTATATATATATGTATATATATATACATATATATATATATATATATATATATATATAAGCAGAAGTTCTCATGGTTGATTATATTCAAGGCAGGTCTTAACATACTGATGTATTAGAGAATTACATTTTGAAAAGGGGGTGCGCATGTGCTTTCAATTTATATAATATCGTAACCAAAGCAAAATATTATGAAAAAGAGTGTTTTTTTTGCCCCAAAATATATTTTTGTGCGAGATGTATTGCCCATTGTAGCTAAGAATGACCTTCAAAACAATGTTTTTAGAAAAGGAGACAAAATAGATGTTACTATTCCTCGCACTCATTGACTAATTTCTAGATCTCAATTTCGAACGGAATGTAAAACCATCAAAAATAGAATAAACTTAAAAGTATTGAAATCTTGTCAAACGAGAGATACTTTACGGTGGGGAATTGTTACCACTTGTGTGAAATTTAGTAGCGAAATCTTTATTTTAGCGATACATTTAAATGATAAACTGTCAGTTAAAATACTAATGTCTATTTTGCTTTAAATTTAAAATTATTAATTTGTGAAATACAGAATTACAACATTGCATATATGATTGCCAATGAAAACAAAAAAAGAATGATACGATACACCAAAATAAACCAAACTGTATTGTATATATAAACTCATATATTTATTTAGTAATCTCGACGAAAATCTGGTCTAAAAGTAATTTTTATTTACACAAGCATACTTACCCCTGCCGATTAAATATATTTGGAAAGTTTTATCAAATATACAGACGATAGTCTCGAAATCCTGGTAAAAATAAAGACTCACATTTTTTAAATTGATTACGAAAGGTGGTCCAAAAACGACTAGCGAACCATGTACACAAAGTTGATTAGTTTTTAAATCTTTTTTATCGGTTAATCTTCTACCCAAAGCCGACCAGAGTATTAGCTGGCCAAATAGTGATGAGACAGCAACAACTATGGAAGACAGTAATCGCTTGATATATAGTTACATGTTTCAGTCTTTCTGTCTCGCCCAGGTTAAGAACCTGAAGACGGCCGGTGCAAGTCAACCAAAATGAACAGACAGTTAATGAGTTTCATTCAAACAAAATTGGAAGAGCCATACACCTATGGCGACCACGTAGTCTTCAAATACCATCAACGTAGAATTATAAATTTCTTCATTAAATCCTACTTATTTTTTAGGGAACATTTCATGTTGCTGATATTTTTAATCCTCAGAAAAAAATTATAATTATATCTACAATAGTGCTAATGGATTACTTACTTCACGGATTTTTGGAATTATCAAAACAGTAAAATGTTTTTGGATATTATTTTCGAGTTAAATTTTATTTTTTACGACATTTCGCTTCTGTTATATTGTTATAAAGAATGACAAAATACTAAAAAAATACTTTATCTGCATGTTAAGTTTGGTTTTCGAAATAATCATGTTATTATTTAAGCTCGATTCTGTAAATGCAGAAAATTGAAAGAAATCCCTGTGAAATTTTAAAGCATAGAATATCCCTGACCATATTTGAATAACAATTTTGAATTTTTCAGCGAAAAATGAATTTGGTAATGATGATTTCTAGTCAATAAAATATCGACATGAAAAAAAAAGGAAGAAAATAAAGCAACATACAAATTTACATGTTTTATTATATTTTAGGTAGTATACCGAAATAAATACTATAATAGGACCTGAAATGATTCATTATTATTATTATTCATAAGTTTGCTTCATCATATTTTTATGAGAGTTGAATAAAACCAAGAAAACCTATCTAGGGCAAACTAAGCAAAATATTAGACCCAAAAGATGGAATAAGACATTAATATATTAATTTTGGATTAATTACTATAGCTTAGACTCGATGTAATTTGTTTTTGTTCAGAGAGTTTTCAGGTCCATAATTTACGTATGTGAATTCGGCATTACCTATTTCAGCATGTTTAGAAGTTTATTAATGTTTAAATTCTAACCTTACCCTAATTTAATTTTTAGGTTTCGCTCGGTTGGTATTTTATAAAAACAGCATGGTTTTTTCGCAGATAATTGTTGGGGGTACTTTTCAAAGTTTAATTTCGATTAAAGTAATAATAGCTATATTCTCTTTTTATAAATCTTCAAATAAGTAAGTGCCGTTTGAGTTGTTGGGAAAGAGACACAATAACATTATTAAAAGGAATTTTATTAAAATATGACTGACATTTTTAGTAAGAGCGTAAAACGGTCGCTTTGCCTGATGGGGTTATAACCAGAAATAGTGGAACGGATATCGAAATATAAAATATAGATATGATAAAAATATTTTTTACGCCTTAAAACACTTCGAAGAAACCGAAAGGATGTATGATATTTCGGTGATATATTTATATAAGACATTACACAAATTAATCATTTAAGAAAAAAGTAAATGCTGTATTGACCGCTAAGAAAACACATTGCATTGTTATTCGTGTTTTAGAGATTTTTATTGGTTGGTTGTTTTTGTTTTACGGCAAATCAACCCTTTCCAGGTTATTTAATGCTGAATCCAAAGATTTTTAATATAATATATTTGTTGTTTTCAAGTCGGTTTCTATTTAACCCATAATTGGCACCCTAACAGGTACTACCAATCCGGGTCAGAGTGGACCTGGGAGCAATTGCAATTAAAGGTTGGATCCACACTCCCCAAAGCCTGCAAGCTGGGGGCTCACAACTGGATATAGTTTAAGATCATGTACAGGACCGAGAAAGATGTTTGTGTCCGCTAAGAACAAATATGATTCAGATTCACATCTGGGCTGAATTGCCGTTTAGATAGTATTGATACATGCTTACTGGGGATTGCAGTAAATTAAACGTTAAATATTCACCCATCTGTTTTTGTTTTTTGCTAGTAAGTTATTTTTAAAGGAGGGAACGGCCTATTTTACGTTCAATTTATGTAGAAAAGTTCTCCCTCACACTTTTCACACTAAATATAACAGAAGGAATGAAGAGCGGGGGTTGGGGAGATTGGAAGTGTATCATTAGGGCGATATAGATTTTGGGTTATATACTATGTTATCGTTCTTTTCCGTAGGTGCAGTGGGTGATTACGTTCTGGTCACCACATAACTAATCTCGTTTTTTCTCTAAACGTATAGTAATATATTAAAATGCTTTCTGTTTTAGTCCATTGTTGCTAGAGATTAAGAAAGGAAGTTTCAAAAAGCGTGGATATATTTGGAATTTAGAAGTAGTGGTTTTAAGTAACAAAATACAATATAAAGTACAATTTTAACTTAACATTCTATCAAGAAATTCTATTTGAAACAAGAAGCATAAAAATAAAGCATTTAAAGACACTATTCTAGTGAGATATATCTGAGTTCTTACCATAATACTGACTAAGGTACTTAGCTTTAATATGTAGCATGCTTTCACCCATGGTGGGAAGCGCGTTTATTCCTGCTTTATATTTAAGAGGATACTACATTTATCTCAATAAAGGAAGAAAAGCATGTTGAAAGAATTTTTCAATGCGAACCAAAATAAAACTCGCCAACAATCTTAAGTAAAACGCAAACGCAACAAAATATCCGGCACCAACTTCTCTTAAGTAATTTGAATATCTTCAAACTTTAATCTGGAAAACCGTAACTTTTTCTCTATCCTCTCGTACCTTTTTTAATTGGCGATATGTCTCCTCACATGCAAATAGTCTCAGCACCAATCGAACTACAAGCGTTTAAATCTACTCTCAGGCGTTAAATTGCGTGTTTATTAGAATACCATAACACTAACGGGAGTGACTAACTACCATCAATGGCAACATTTCAAAGGTCGTAAATGACTAATATCCCACTAATAATCTCTACTCTGATTGTGATAACATGGTACAATGTGAAAAGTTATGTTTGGGTAATTTTAATGCGTATAAAACCAACCTTCATGTTTTTACATCATCAACGCTATGAACCCCTATCTGGCATTAATTCAAATAAATGACTTCCATCGTGGGGATGCGCCATATTTTGAAAAGCTTACCAGTTTTACACTTACCCATCATCAAAAACGCAACACGACATCACACCCATGGTTCATATCGTTGAGAGATTGCATTCTTCCTTGTTGACTATAATATGGTCGTCTTCAACAGCAAAGTAAACAAGTTCTTGATTACCCATCCCCTTAAGTACTCTAATTACCACATTTTTATTACAAACGTTTACTACGATATAAGCCCATTGAAGTCCTTACATATATTAAATCTGATTCTCGAGGAGCTTCTGAGCCTTGATTAATCATAATTTAAACGACAATTAAAAAAAACATCGGGAAAAATTTATATTTCGGGATGCTGTTTGGATTTTTACAAATGATTCGACATACTTTTGTACTATTAAATAACGAAACGCACTCGTGTTTTTCCATCAAGTAAGATTCTGTGCATATTTGACTAAAAAAAGAAAATGATTTGGCTACGAATAACTTACATTTGTGTGGCATTATCAGCTAGGTCTTGTCAACAAATGTTCTAAAAATGATTTTAAGAGAATAGATATTTATCCAGAAACATATATTGATCATCCGATTGAAACAGCGAATACTGTAAACTGGATGTTGGGTATATATTTATATATATATATATATATATATATATATATATATATATATATATATATACACACACACATATATATATATGTATATATATATATATATATATATATATATATATATATATATATTGAAATAAATCTTTGGAGGTACACCATTCATATACAGTTTTGAAAATAATAAGCGGAAGTTTCCCAAGCGCTCTTTCGACTATCATCTCATCAGGAGAAAATAGATAGCGTACAAAATAATAGTATGTCAAAAATAAGAACTCATTACTTTCGACATAATATTATTTTGTACGCTGTCGATTATCTCCTGATGAGATGATAACCGAAAGAGCTCTTGAGAAACTTCCGCTTATTATTTTCAAAACTATATATATATATATATATATATATATATATATATGTGTGTGTGTGTGTGTGTGTGTGTGTTAATTGGATTAATGCAACTAATTTTATTTGGAAATTAGCATTATCTTAAATATGGCTGTCAAATAATAAATACTTTAAACAATTCGTCTGAACGTGTCCCCTCCATGAATGCAAATGCACATATATACATCATTACGTTTAATTTCTGTATTTTTTTAAAAAGTTATATCCAATTGCTATTAGGTCGTGGATTTTAGCGGAAAGTAATTGGTCCTAGTTTCTAATATTTTTTGTCGAACGAAAGTCAGTTTTTTAAACATTAACAATAACTAATATTAGATACAATAGTAAGCAAATTTTTTTGAATTAAATATTATATTTCATCACGATTGTCAAATTTCCGGTTAAAGGCTACTATATATGTCATATCGTTATTGTGAGACTTATTTAATTATGTATGTCAGAATAGACGTCCCATATTTTGCAATTAATTTTACTTCAGATAAATGTGGATATATTTGCAATAAAAATTGATTTTTGAAAATATGTGCTGAAGTATTAATTGCAAGATTGACATTTGTTCACCTTTATTTTAAATTATAATTAAAACTCGACATTGTTATTTGATTTCTAAATCTGCGGCTGAATATCGCGAATGAATCCGGATGTGTTTATTTTCAGTGAGCAATTAACAACACTTGTTAATCCTAGAAATATAATTTGTTTTACGTTTTTATAACAATTTATTTCTGAAACTAAACAAAGATTACTCGTATATTTGACGAAAGATCACCGCGCCAAATTTCATCGTAAATGATTGGTTGAAAATATTTAAACATTTCTCTAATTATCAATAACATATTTGTGTATATTGTTCTAACCATGAATAGATTTGATATTATTTTATTAACTCACAAAATCATAAACCTTATTCTTTATTTAATTGATCATGTTTTTACTTATAAAATCTCTACTTATCTTCATCATAATATTTCTATCTATGCTTTCTAATATATCCCCCCGTTCCGTGTATTAATAATAATACCTACTGATAAATTATTACAGACGCTTCCCCGACAACGGTCGAGCACAACGTTCTATGCATGTCTCTTTCTGCTCTATTTTCTCCTCCTAATCTATCATTGCCTTTTATTCAGAGCTCTCTTGAATACGCCAACGAATTTCTCTGCTTGTCCATTACTTCTTGGGTGGTATGGCTAAATGGTTATATGCTCGATTACATGATCCTCGCAAAAATATTTAAATTACATAGATGTAAATTGTCTCTCATTTTCTGTAACAATGCAGTCTACTACTCCAAACCTAGGGAATAGTTCATAAAGTAAGTTGACAGTTACCTCGGATGTTGGATTCTTACATTTTAATACTTCCGGCCATTTAGATAGGATGTCTACAACGATGAGATAGTAGAACCCATCTAGCGGTCCTGCAAAATCTAAATGAATACTTGACCAATGTCGGTCCGATTTTGCCCACGATCCGAATTGAGTCGGAGGAGCTTTCATAGCTAATGCCCATCCTCTACACTCCCTGATTTTTCCTTCTATATCCTTATCCATGTTTGGCCGATAAACGAAAGAGCGCATACGTTTTTTTCATTCTTGATATACCTGGGTGTCCTACATGGAATTCCTTGAGCATTCTTTTCTGTAATGTCGCAGGAATTACGACCTTATCGCTATAAAACAGGATTTATCGCAAATTGATTACATTTCTTCATCCAGTTCGTTATTGTTGATCCTTTCTTTCGTGCGCATGATAAATTCGTCCACACCTGCCTTACTTTTAATCTCATCAAGCGTTAACGGAAGTTCCCTTATCTTGTCACATAACGTATTATTATTTACTTCAAATTCCGCTTCAATTGCGGCTATTAGAATATCCTCCAATAGTTCTGTCTGCTTAGGTATTAACCGCGATAACCCGTCTTCATGACCAATTAATAGATGGTACATACACCATTTAAAAATTGTAATTCAGATGCATGGTACCCCATTTTTGTGTCTATTCGCCGTATGTTGTGGTAGTCCCTTTTTCAATCCCCAAATCATTAATAATGGTTTGTAGCGTGTTTGAAACAGAAAGTGCCTACCGTGCAGGAAATGATGGAATTTCTTTATCGCGAATATAATGCTTAGCGCCTCTTTTTCAATTTGTGAGTAGTTCTTTTCGGTTGGCAAAAGTGATAGGGAAGACTATGCTATGGGTTTCACTTTTTCATCATCCATTTTGTGCAAAATGCATGCTCCGATGCCATAGGAGCTGGCATCGCTTGCAACTATAATTTCACGTTTGGGAGTATAATGTGCCAGAAACAATACAGACGTTTCGTAAAGACCCAATATTTTCTGGAGCAGGCATATTCTTTATTGCACTCGATCCATCTGAATCCGGCCTTTTTCCATGTTTATCGATGCGTTGCCACAAGTATTTTATTTTCTCCATGAAAAATGTAAACTTTTCTCTGTTTTATTTTTAATCCCTACTCTTGGATGCTTTTAAATACTTGATTTACATGGGTTTTGTGTTGTTCTTTTCTAGCTCTTTTCATTAACACATTGTCAAGGTACCGTACTGCGAAATGCAACCCATTTAACATAATACCGCTAATTTGCTGAAAAATCTCAAGGGTAATTTGACCCCAAAAGGAAGTCTCTTAATTTTGTACAATTCCTTATGTGTATTAATAAATAGGAGTTTGAACGCTCCTCATCGACTGGAACTTGTAAGTACGCGTCACTGAGGTCGACTTTAGAAAAATATTTCCCTCCACTCAGTTTCGCAAATATATCTTCAGGTCTTGGAAGAGGATAAGGTTTATCTTGTAATGCCCTCTATAAGCCTTTTGCGAAGTCGGCGCAAACCCGAATCTCCTTACTATTCTTTTTGATGTAACCGTTGGTGCAGCCCACTCATTGTGATATTTTTTCCGATAACACCCATGTTTTCGAGTCTTTCTAATTAAGCGCCTATCTGTTCTATAGCGATGTATGGAACATTTCCTTTCTTTCTGGACACTTATTGTTCATTTACTTTTAAGTCAAATTTTGCTACCGCTTTTGTACACCTTCCCAAACCGCCTGAAAATACGTCTGGGAAATTCTCTTTAAATTCCCCCTCAAGTTTTTCTGCCACCACAGTCGAATCCTAAATATTTTGGCAAAATGAGCTTAAAGGCAGATCCTATAGTCTTACCTTATCGAGCAGATCAATTCCAAAGAGGTTGTTTTATTTTCGCATGGCAAAATATTCTTGCTTTTCGGCCCTGTTTTGGAAAAAAAAATATTCGTCAATAAGTCTCTTTCGCAGGTATTTTTTCGCCACTGGCGTTTCTGGCCGTTTTATGTGATTTAATCATAGTGGGTCTCCCAAGCCTCTTCCATAGCTTTACATTAGTAATGGAAATGTCAGACCCACTATCAACCTATAGCCTTTCGTTTTTTTTTAAAATAACATTTTGACATGTATATATTTCCAGATATTTTATTCCTCAGGTTCAATTTTCGCAAGTTTATGGATGCCTTTCTACCAGACTTCTTTTCACAATGCGATTCTTTAGGCCCTTTATGGTGGCAGTTGTCACATTGTTTGAATTTGTAGGGGCACTCGTTGTACCAATGTTTATTTCCACACATCGAAAATGGTCCCGGTGGATCTTTTCTCTGTTTCATTGTTTGTTATTTTTTTTGAAGTCGAAGTTTTCTTTTGATGGATCGTTTTAATATACAAAAATTTCCTCTATGTCACAACTGTCTAGTTTCAACGCAATAAACCGTTCACAGTTTTCCGCTAAGTGATGTGGTCTTAAATTCGGTTCGTTTTCGAGTTTATTTAAAACAGGACGGCTGATTTCAACGTCCTTATTTAAGACCAGCCCTTGAACAAATATTAAACATATAAAATTACCTGCTGATTATTCCTCCAGTTTAAAATCATCGGAATGTGTGTTCACTATACTTGCATAAGTCGTGTAGTCGTCTCCCTCTCTTCTAGTAACATGCACGTGTATCTCCTATGGAAAAGAGACGTTTTTGTAGAAAACAGCTCTGTAAGTAGCGTAACTTTTTCTTGGAAGCTCAACTCACAGGTCTTTTTGGGGGTAATAAAATTAACGAACTTTGTATGCTCGGCTGTTCCCAATTTCCTGAGCAAATGCCTAACTTTTTCGCGTCTTATCAGGTACAACAATCCGATATAAAAATCTCCTCATATCACATATAGTACTGGGCGAAAGTGACATCGTCTTCTGGATTGCAATTGTAATTTTCAATAGCGGCCCACACAACCGTTTGAGAAAATGCTTTATGATTATCGTCAGCTTTAGTTAATTGTCGCCTCCAGAATGTTTCTTTGTTCCTCCTATGTTTTCATCAGTATTTCCTCAAAGCGTTTCCATTGTTGAAGCATTTTTTCTTCAAATGCTTGTTTTAATCTCTCTTCTCTTTCTACTTGTTGCTGAATTTGCTGCTGTTGCAACGCGAGATTTTGCTCTTGTTCATGTTTGTAAGAGGTAACATATTCAAGACATAAACAGGGTATATATAAAGAGACATACAATTCTGTATATATAATAGACAGGATACACACAAAGAGAGAGAAACAGTATATAAAGAGAGGAGATTTATGAATATCTTGATAGATAGACCGAGATGCGTTTGACATTTACGTTCACAGTTGTACATATAACATAAACACATTACCGTTCTCGTTAACGATGACACAGAAAGACGCCAGTTATAAAAACACTTGACGATACGTTTATTTCTTCTTCGACCGTTCGGACATGATTTTGTATTTCAGGGATTCAAAGTTGTTACACGCTTATGTCTAAACCCCTTCAAATTCAAGAGGGAGCCTTGGCTCTTACCGATAATCGGTCTGAACCTCTCTGCTTCTCTGATCTGACAGACCTAACTCTCCTCTAACTTCGAACTCTCTCCTATACTCAGAAATCACACGTATATCTGGTCAATGTGACTACAACTCAGGTGTTTAAGCATGCATTGTTATTCACATGTTTCTTACAAGCTGACCATCTAACCTTATTTTCGTAACTCACTTCACAAAAAAACTTGTTCCATTGCCCGTCTTTAAATTCCTTATTTTAATTTTCATTTTTTATAACAAAAACACATTTCATCATTACATTCCTTTTTCAATGAACATACATCTAACTATTTTGTGTGAGCTAAACAATGGCAATTCCACATTCCTTGATTTCAATAACATTCTCTATTTATTTTAACTTGTGATTGGAATTATCAATTCCAAATCTAGCTTCGTAAGTTCGAATCCTTGACGATCCTATTTAATATTTACTCACTTACAAGAACAGGGTTCTGTTCTTGTAACATAGCGTTTGTTTTTAATTCATGAAATAACATTATAAATCAGGAAATAACATTGTAATAAAAGAATTTATCACATTTAATGTCTGAAATGAAAAGATAATATAAATGCAAATACACGCACACAAACACCCACCCACCCACACACACACACATATATATATATATATATATACATATATATATATATATATATATATATATATATATCAACATATTTATGTTTATATAACATCCACCTTTTTTTCAATGAATGGATGCAGTCAATGGAACAATGTCGTTGTAATAGTTTATAGTGGAAATTGTAATCAGCTGGAAAGCCGGCAAACATAAGAGTGTTCAACAAGCGAGCAGTTCTATTATTACGTTTTTTTTTCATGGAATCTACGTTTAGGTTTATGGGCGGATGAAGGTTGGGGGAAAATATTGATAGTGGTCTCAGTAGACGAGGGATTTTCCTGTAAGTTTGGTGAGGGTGGACCACAGATTGGAATTTAGAGAAGCACTCCGCCTAAAATAAGGATACCGCAGAAAAAGGTGCATGAGAAAGAGATTGCAGGATAGACATAAAGGGCATCCCGCACTCAGTTAAAAATTATTTGAACTTTGTCAAAGATAAGATCTTTCTAGCAGCTCCTACCCAGATGTAATAACAGTATTCTATCCTGGGACCCACTTGGCACATTTGCAAGCAGATAATTGCATCAGCAGTAAGATATCTACTGGGTCGGTAGAAAAATTCAACAATTTTTCTATTTCGACTCAGGCGTTAAAATCAGAGGGTGAAGTTTTCCAAAATAAGGAACATTATCAAGACGAGAACCATTTATTTTGATTGATTCCGAACGAGGATGTGAGCGTATATGATGTATAGACAGAAGCTTAGTTTTTTATGAATCAAAATAAAAAAAGCCACATATTTCCTCACTGTGCACGGTCTCAAGATCAGAGGAGAGAGAGAGAATCAACGAGAACTTGGTAACTTCCGGCTATTGATGTATTACCATAAATGGTAGCGTTGTCAAGCATACATGTGTACGAATGATCTATGGGTGTTATTTGGAAGATCATTGATGTAGATTAACAAGAGAGTTGGATCCAGGAATGATCTCTCAAGGGACTCCAGCCTTAATAGT
Source organism: Euprymna scolopes (assembly GCF_053919585.1). Taxonomy (NCBI): domain Eukaryota; kingdom Metazoa; phylum Mollusca; class Cephalopoda; order Sepiida; family Sepiolidae; genus Euprymna; species Euprymna scolopes. Next base: position 121,751,758 of record NC_136485.1, on the reverse strand, counting down.
AAGAGCTTCTGATTTCTGCTCCAAGGCCCCACACACCTATCCAACTTCCGCTCCACCACCTAGCAAGCTGTGAATCGATTTGTTACATTCACCATTTGAATTTTTTTCCGAAATTAATAATGGATATTGTCGCAGACGTAACAAGTAAGAAATTTTACCTTATATAACTGAATAAATATATGTATATAAAAACATATATGTATGTACTTATGGATTTGTAAATAGCCACTTGTTCTCGTCTACTTTTACCAACAACGACTATATTCCATTCCTCGTATGGTGACAACCTTCTAAATCTTTACTTATATATATATATATATATATATATATATATATATATATATATATATATATATACATATATATAAGTGTGTGTGTGCATGTGTGCGCGCGTGTTTGTGTATTCATATTCTAATTTGCTGTATTTGCATTATTATGCTAAAAATAAATTAACAATCAGTATGAAGTTGTAAACGAGGACTTGAGATATGGTTGCCTCGACGTAAGGCAAACTCATGTAATGTGTGCTATGCAAAATGGAAAAAAAAACTATTAGCATATAATTATAAACATTAAGTTTTTAAAACTTAGCAGCATGTAGTAGACACCACTTATTTTCTAATATATATATGTATATATATATATATATATATATATATATATATATATATATATATATAACCCATTGAATCTGAATTAATTGATTTATTAATTTACTTATTGCGGACTATTATTCTCATCTGTTCGAAGTTTCGGCCAAGTATTCCTCTGGCTTTCGTCAGGTGGTAATCACAATGTATTTTAAATACACTTTTATCTAAGGTTTGAATTCGAGACATATTTACGTATTGAAGAAGATAATTGTTTTGTTAAAATTAAAAAAAAAAGATATTCATGACATTAGATTGTTTCGTATTTCTACAAATACAAGATAGTGATGCAATGTGTATTCTTGCTGTAACAATTCCTCATCTTGTGACGAATACATTACTTGTTACCTAATCCAATTGACGTGAATATTGATGACAAATTGGTATGAATCATTAAGCACTTTTATTCTCCTTTTCCATGGAAATCTCAAATAAATTCGCGCTTATAAATTTATCTTTTAGATGGCAAAAATATCAAAAGCCGTTAACATGAAAAACAGACGAACAAAAAATTAAAAAAAAAACAGTTTGTTTTTGGACTCCACGCTAATCAAAATTATTTAGATCCCAATCATTAAAATAATCGACAGTAAAAAAAAAAATAGTTGTTTTCTTGCAAGAAAAATGATTATACTTCTAACACTGGAAATATGATAACATCTTAAACAGCGATCTCTTATTTCGGTGAAACTAATAAATCAATTGTACTTTTAGATAATGTATTTCTCATCTAAACATGAAATCAAAGCTTTAACTAAAATATGATTGCCCATGAAAAAAGATAGATAAAATATCGAAATAAGAAATTTATTGAAATCACTAAATGAATGAAAGAAGAATCAGATAAAATGACACTAAATTGATGTTTCATAGAATTGATATGAAAATGATTTAATTTAATCTGGTTATAATCAACAATGTTCTGATTCTGTGCATAAATCTGACCCGCAAAAGGGCCATACGTAAGAAAAATAGGAAAATATACCAGCGGATAAGATATTCTGATTTAAACACAGCGAAAAATATTGCTAACATGATCTAATATCTATCTATCTATCTATCTATTTATCTATCTATCTATGTGTATATATATATAGAGAGAGAGAGATTTAAATGCTATAAACGCTTTTTAAAAATGATAACTATATAAATTCTGTATTTTATATGTTAATTTTTAAATTTCAATCAGGCTCTCCGCTCAGTCGCAAAAATATTCTCGAAATGAAAATAAAAGACGTTGAAAAAATCCTGGAAATTCGTAGTATAGACAACGTTCATTCCTTGTAACAATGTCCGAACGAGTTCCCTTGAATGTTCTTAGCCGTTTGTGGAAGAAAAATGGGATATTGCTTTATGTTTTTACTTGTTTAATTCAAAGAGCAAAAAAGAGACGCAATTGATTTAAATATGCATAATGAATGGTTAGAAAAAGGAAACACATTTCTTGAACGGTTAAAATAATGTAATCAATAAGTGCCATAATGATAATATAGTAAAGTATTAAAAATTAAGTTAATAGTTTTAAATAATACAATTCCCCAAAGGTCAGAGTTAAAGACAATGTGGCTTTTAATGATGAGTAAACTCCGTTGTGCCTTTTAAAAAATGGAACAAAATATATATAAACATAAACATGTAAATATAATACAATATAAATACGAATTATATATATGTATGTATATACATATATATATATATATATATATATATATATATATATAAATAAAATAAAAAAAATACAATAACATTTACCAAAATGATCCGAGATGGTAAAATACAAGAATATTATAAATATTAAAGTATTACTATTTATAAAGTAATCGCAACCAGATGTAAAAGCTTAATAAAACCAAATATGTGATAGAGCTTAAAATAAGAGCAAATATATATCTATGATATAAAGCTGAACGTCTGTCTGTTTGTGTGTGTGCGTCTGGTAACGAATAGGCTCTTATATGGTTGACTATTTAAAAGAAAAATGATTACATATAATGATAGAATATGTATTGAGACGCAGAAATGCGTATGTTTGGTCAGACAGAAAGGTGGTTCGTTAAAATTGTGGGGTGTGCGTTCGCGCCTGGTCCACAAAGTATGGAAATAAAAAAAATTAAACATAAAAAAACGTTTACAAGTGTTTTTGATATATTTGTACATGAGAATCATTTGATAAGTATGTTTTAACTTAAATAGGGATGGTATAATAAAATTGGTGGGGGGTTTGCGTTCGCGCCTGGCCTCCATAGAATGGAAATAGGCAAAAACTTTAATGAAGACTGTTATATATATTTGTGTAAGTATACTTTGAGTATTATGTTCAGTTTGAAGAAATATGGTATAATAAAATTATGGTGTATTCGTTCGCGCTTGACCCCCATAGAATAGAGATATATCACTAAATTTTAGAAGTTTTTTTATAATATATAGATCCACAGAATATTGTGATAAGTTTTTTTTTCTGTGTGAACAGGTATGGCATAATAAATTATGGGGTTTATCTATTTTTTTTAGTTTCATCATATTTTGCTTTGGGTTTGATACCCCCAAATTCGAAGCTATCTCGTTACAACCCATCCTTTTCTTTTGCCTATCATACTTTCATAAATCAGAGTCCATTTTCTGTAGACTGTTTTTGAACCCAGTCAACGACGAGTACTTTTGCTAGTATGTATATATATATATATATATGTGTATATATGTATGTATATATTTATATATATATATATATATATATATATATATATATATATATATATATATAATGTCACATTTTTTATCAGAGAAGCGGTAGCACTCTCTATATAGGGATGGCCCGTACACGCCTATAAACGCCTACAAAACAAAACTATCCAAATCTCAACTAACATCAAATTATAAGTTTCTAAAAGCACATATTCTAACAGAGAAGCGTCTTACGAATCCAGCGAGTGTCAGAACGTTGGTTAAAATGTCAAAAGAGAGCAAAAAAAGGGTACAGAAATGGCCAATTGTTCTTCTTTCTTCTTCTTTCTTCTTTCTTTTGAGACGATGTATCTTGGTGTACGAACGATCTCTGACAACAGTTCAAGCATCAATCGACTGCTCTTTACACGGAGAAGTGCAGTGATCCATCGCTTTTTAGCTAACTCCATACTTAAATAAGATTACGTGTAATAACACGTTTTAAACACTATATACCCAATGTAGACAGACCACTTCGAACACGGAGCTTCTCTCAAAAGGAGCAGCTACAAATAATACACCGGATGCTCACAGACGTTCCAGTTTGCCAGTGCCTATATTTCTTGGACGCTGAATATTTGAGGTGAACGTTAAGGTTTTTTCTTTAAACAGTAATCCAGCAGCGTTAATGAAACCACGAAATCTTTATCTCAGTTGATCAAAATTGTTATAAGAGTAACCTATCAGCAAGTACGACGTCAAAAAACAATGTTATAAAAACAAATAATTCTTCAGATTTTGGACTGTAAAATATGTACAAAATGTCAATGCTGTGACCAGTATTCGAACCTAGGTTAGCACAGCCACAACGTGGGGTCCTAACCTCTAGACGATCACGGCTAACACTGACGTCTGTCGCTCTTGGCAGAAAGACACATGACTACTGTCAAACTATTGAAAAATAAGGAGGAAACTTGAAATTCTCACGCATGCGCAAAAATGCACTATAGCAACCATTGTTAAATGCAGCTGAATCTCTTCGCTCGCTAAGAAAATTAGATCAGACCAGTTCTTCTAAGAACTCACCAAACGCCAAATGAAATAAGTTAAATTAACCGCAAAAGAAACTGCAAGAAAGTCATCTTCTAAGAACTCACTGGAAGCTGACCAAAAAGAATCAAAATCCAAGCCCTAGCCACAAAAAATAACTAGATATTGTGGCTACTATACACGATCTACTAATAAAAACAATAAGTTTTCTAAAATAAACTACAATAAATTAACCAAGTAACCTCACACTGTCACTGATTAGGACTTCATATAAAGATAACAACTGTACTATTGGTGTATATACCGTTCCACACTTAAACTATTGGTGACGGGGCAGTATCTCAAGTCTACGAGAGTTGTCTTGCTATAAGATAAGTGATATTATAGTAAGATACACATAAGTGTTATATGTTTACATTTAATAAAAAATGCCAAAGTCAGCACGTAGTAAAAAAGCTCAGAGAAATATAGACTATGAAAAAAACAAAGTCAAGGTATTATCTGAGCAAAAAGAATACCATCAGAAAAATGCTGAAATAATAAAAATAAAGTATCATGCAAATCCTGAGGCAAAGAAGGCTGCCTCACGTGCTGACTCAAAAGCACGGTATAACAGGGATCCCGAGGGGGAAAACTGCCTCACGTTCTCTTTATAACAAAGAACCAGAAAAAAAGAAGGCTGCCTCACGTGCTGACTCAAAAGCACGATATAACAGGGATTCTGAGGAGAAAAAAGCTGCCTCACGTTCTCTTTATAACAAAGAACCAGAACAAAAGAAAGTTTGCCTTACGTGCTCTTTATAACAAAGAACCAGAAAAAAGAAGGCTGCCTCACGTGCTGACTCAAAAGCACGGTATAACAGGGATCCCGAGGGGAAAAACTGCCTCACGTGCTCTTTATAACAAAGAACCAGAAAAAAGAAGGCTGCCTCACGTGCTGACTCAAAAGCACGGTATAACAGGGATTCTGAGGAGAAAAAAGCTGCCTCACGTTCTCTTTATAACAAAAAACCGGAACAAAAGAAGGCTGCCTTACGTGCTCTTTATAACAAAGAACCAGAAAAAAGAAGGCTGCCTCACGTGCTGACTCAAAAGCACGGTATAATAGGGATTCCGAGGGAAAAAAAGCTGCCTCACGTGCTCTTTATAACAAAGAACCAGAAAAAGAAGGATGCCTCACGTGCTGACTAAAAAGCACGGTATAACAGGGATCCCAAGGGGGAAAAAGCTGCCTCACGCACAAACTATTATAAATATAAATATAAAAAACTGCCGAATCTTTGCCAGCACGCCAAAGAATGAATCAAGAAAAATTTAATAGTGAAGGTATGAACATTTTAGAACTTTATAATACTCTAACTGTTTTATCAGAGAGGCGGTAGCACTCTCTATGTAATATAGAACCGATGGAGGAGCAAGAGGCAACTCCTAAGGCCCAAAACCCAAAGACCTAAAACCCAGCAGGAAGCGACCTGCTACTAATGGAGGCGGCAATGAGCCGCCTCCTAAAAAAGACAATACTATCATGAATGTAAGTTTAAAAATAAGACTGTAAGTAAAAGCACTAAATAACCGAAATGATGGCACGCAATGAAGATTGGAGAAAAGCTATAGGGCTATACTTTGGATGCCATTCTATTTCCATGTGCCTAACCATTCATAGTTATCTTGTTTGTATACTTTTTGGCATACCATCCATATATCCTTTTGCATTTCCAATGCTTTTTTATTCTTGTTTATTTACAAACCTAAGACTGATTATTCGTATTATTCGAATTATTATCATTACTATTCTCATCATGACCTTTGTTTGAACAAAGATTCCACCGATGACATGGCTTATCTTCTTCATGTATCTGTTTTTCTCTCAAATTCTCAATTTAATAACGCAAACTCTGAAGTTTGACAAAAAAGATTGCACTGTTTATCAAGATACACATATCGCAAGTTATAAAAATTCCAAAAAAAAAATCACCAACGATGAAAATATTAGTGAGTTTCAATTTGAAAGAACATAAAAAGGATTGATTACAGTGTATAGAAAAACATTTCGTACAAAAATATATCCGCTTTAAAAACAAATATTTGCAAATAAAAGCAATTGAAAAATTGTTCTATTTTAAACATAGCTGTCTTCAAATTTACCGTGCAGTTAAATGGAAATATATTTCAAATAGTACTACCTGATTTAAGTTATTTTAAAGACTTTAATCAAACAATTAAAAAGAATATATTCAATATAGGTTACATAGTTTAAATTTAAATTCCGGAATTAATAAAGCCATAACGCATATTCTCATGTTAGTTCAAACCTTAAGATAGGCGAAACATTTCAAATTTTATTTTGCTTGTAAGCCTACTATTTTTTAATATAAAATCTTTAAACCTGAGAGTTGCAATTCATGTAGTTCCAAATGAAGTTTCTAATGTAATATTTTCCATATATAAACGTACAGTAATAATAATATAAATGTCATAATTTTAAAGTACTATATTTTGCTTTTAAATTATTAAATAATCACTCAACTAAATGTGTTTAAACTTTTAAAATAAATGAAACATTTTATAAAAAGTAGAAAAAATTCATTATGCACTAATATTTAAACTAATGCAAATCAAATTTTTGCATTTATTTATAAAGAATTAAGTTTCGTTTGGCATTCCCTGGTCCCGTTTTATTAAAGTGCTTTTAGATTGTATTAGAGAAAGCTGTCTACTTAATGATAAACAAAGTATTCGAATGGCAATACTTTATAGAATGTTGGGGCACGATTTTTTTTATCTAAATTCTTGAGATTAGGTAGGTATAAAGACAGGTAGAATATTATTTAATTCCTTTTTTATCCGAACGAAATGTTTGCTAAGTTGTACAAATATAAAAATCAATGCTTTGGATTATCGAATTTTCATGTGTAGAACGAGAATTTCAGGACTGCGTTCAATTATGTTATAATAAGTAGTTAATAATAAGCAGGTGGGTATAGACGTTTTCAAAGATCGTCCAAATCTATCCTAATGGTAATCCTACCTCGGTCGCAGTTTTTAGGTTTTAGTTTCGATCTCAGCCTGACATGTTTTTTACTTTCGCGAGGAAGATGGAATTAAAAAAAAAACACAATTCTCGCATGCACATGCCTCAGTTTCTTTCCATTTTTAAAAAAATAATTTTTATAAAGTTACGCGTAATACCGGGAAACGCGGAGAATATCTTGTAGTTATACGATTAGCGAACTGTGTTGATATTAACTATTAGCTAAAAATGAGGCGTATGATTACGACTAAGTGCAAGAATAAGTAATCTGAGGAAAACTATTTAATTTCTGATCATACATTCAGAAATGTATAAAATAAAAGCAAGTTGTTTTTACATGAGTGCAAACAAGTGTCTAGTTTTCGTTTTTAGGTAAAGCTGGAGTATAATGTAAGACACACATGTACATAATTATGTTTATATATATGCATATATATATGCATATATATGTATATATATATACATACATAGATACATACACACCCCCATATATATATATATATATATATATATATATATATATATATATATATATATTAAATAAAAGGCTGGATGATTTACAAAGATTTCTTCATAGAAATATATTAAAGGCTGGATGATTTACAAAGATTTCTTCATATATTTCTGCTATCATGTCTATGACGTAGCTGAAATATTTTTTTTTAAAAACCAACAAAATATACTAAGGGTAAAGTGTAAACATGCTACGAGAATTTCCTCTGCGCAACACACACACACACACACACATATATATATATATATATACATATATAAATATATATATATATGCATATATACAAATATATAAATTAAACAAAAGTTCGATAATTTACAAAGATTTACACATAGGAATGAATTTCTGCTATCACGTCTAGTACCTAGCTTAAATATTAATATATACTTTTAAGAAAGCTTGGAATAAAAGGCCGAAAAAGTAGCGCAACATGTAAAAATCTAACAGAAATTAGTGAACAATGTGCAACTTGGCTCTGGGTTAAAAGAAATACCGAGTGGTAATATGTATCCACAGTGCCGATTTATTTAGTTAATAATTTTATTTTATTTTTTTTTTATTTTGTTTACAATTTTTATTTATTTATTTATTTATTTATGTTCTTT
>NC_136485.1:121650747-121738247 GCF_053919585.1 Euprymna scolopes | reverse complement strand
TACTGTCAATGACTGGACTATGAAAACATGTCTACTGCAAGGCTAAAAGTTAAAACATGAAATCATAGCTACTACGTTGCATTCGTAGTGCTGTCCTTCGACCTTCACCTGGCATTTTCTTTTTTTTTAGTTTTCACAATTTTACACCGATCTTTCCGGGCTTAACCCTAAATATAAAGTTTTGTATGGATTAAAATACCTAAGATATGAAGTTTCATACCTGTATACCAATAACTCTAGAAGGAGTTTGGTAGGCAAAATTTGTTAAACAAAAATATATACGTATACATAAATATATATGGAAACAAGATTGTGTTTACTATAGACTTTTTACGAAAATATTATGCCAGTATAAATTATATAGATTATCTGCATGGATATAATTCCGCGTAATAGTTTACTAAAGATGATTATCCTATTAGAAAATCGAAGCAACTAAGACAGAATTAATTAACATTAATGCTTTAAAGAATATGCAAATTAGCTAGATCTTTTGCTAGTGAATGCAATTTCGTAACCCATATATAAGAACATTGTACTTTCTTTATAAATTAATAGAAAAGAGGCTTGCCTTTTTTCTGTTGTTCTTTGCCTTCGGGCCGGGATCAAAGTGTAGTATCTGTCCGGCAGATACTGCAAGCAAAGACCATATGTGGGGCCTACACCACATATAAGACCTTGGTCAATGTAGGGGAAACCCTCCATTCCCATTGTCACTATCCAGCTCTACTACTCCCTGGGGAGTCTGTCCCCATTTCCCCTTCACTCCTCACATTAAAAATCGACCTTGTACCTAATTTCCTCGTTGGGGGAGCAAATAAATACCTTGCCTTTTTTCCGGTTGTTGTTGGCCTTCGGGGCGTGATAAAAGTGGTGTATCTCTTCCGACAGATACTGCAAGCAAAGGTCATATGTGGGAAAACCCCACATATCAGGCCTTTGTCAATGTAGAGGCAACCCTTAATACCAATTGCCACTATCGAGCTCCCCTACTCCTCGAGGAGTTAGTCCCCATTTCCCCTTCACTCCTCACGTTAAAAATCGGCCTTGTGCCTAATTTGCTCGGTGGGGGAGCAAATAAATACCCTGTTGCTCCTGGCCTTTTGAACCAAGATCAAAGTGTAGTATCTGTTCTCGCAGTATACTAGGCTTTCTCTTTTTCAAAGACGAGCGACCGCCCAATTGACCAACTTTCGGTCAAGTTCAAGGGATACTTATTGTTTGGCCTCAAAAGACCGGCCCCATTCTTTGGGTGAGTGGTCGTTACGGCATTGTTTTTGTTACAACTATCTGTTTTTTCTATTTTTTTCAGATAGTCCAGTGTCTGGATCCGACTTAAGCAGCCGGTCGGGCTAGGGGAAACTGACGTGCCTTTTTAGGCGAGTTTCCCCCTAGTTTCCAAATCGGCGGGTCGGAGAAAGGCCCTGGGTCAACACCTAGGGGGATGGCGTCTGCCTCTTCACGATGGGGGACGTCCCTGGTGTAGCGACCGTGTCAGGGGGCACCACACCCGGTGGTGCTCCAGTGCAGTTGAGGGGGAGTGGCACATCCGGTGGCACTCCAGTGCCGTTGTTGGGGGCACCACACCCGGTGGTGCTCCAATGCTCCTGGCGCGAGGTACGACACCCGGTTGTACGCCAGAGATCGTTTCGGCGGTTATTACATCCGGTGGTTCCCCAGTACTGAGGGCAACCACCTCGCCCACAGCTTTTGTTTACGAGATGGGAGATGCCACACCCGGGGGAGCCCCATCATCAACCTATGGGTATTCACCTTCACCACCTGTGTATGTCGTGGAGGGATCCAAGCCCTGTACCCCTTTACTGAGGGTTGATGACTCACCAGACCCTACAGCCAAGCCGGAAGGAGTGGGCCCAGGAGCAAAGTTAAAAGGAAAGATTGCCACACCCGGTGACACCCCGCAGCTGTCAACATCCAGTGATGGCACACGTCAGCTGTCCATGGAGGAGGAGACGGCGCTTAGCAGTGCAGTGGAGCCATTGGAAGATTTTCTCAGCCTTGGGCTTTTGCAGGGCTGTCGTAGGACACGGTGGTGGCCTGCACACAGAAGGAGACAAAGGATGCGTGGTGCAAGTATGGCACGGACACTCCAGGAGGTCCGTGGAAGATGCCGAGACTGGCAGACAGTGGGGAGAGTCCGAGGGTGGTGAGATCAGCAGGTAGCAGCCCACAGAAAAGTGAGCAGGTACTGAAGAAGTGGATATCTCTTAACCTTGCAGAGCCTAGGCAGCAAAGCCACGCTGGAAGTATAGATCAGAAGAAGGCAGAATGGCCCAAGCTGAAGCAGGCTGAACCAGTCGCGGCGGCAGAAGAGAAAAGCCCGAAGAAAACAGTAGTTGGGGCATAAAAGGAAAGAAACCACCGGAAGAGTACCGCCGGGTTTTCCAGGAAAAATACAAGCCCCTAACCGAGGGAAATGTAATTAAATTACTTCCAGGCACATTGGAAAAGCTGAGAACCTGGATAATTCCGCTGGTGACGCTAGACCAAAAACAAAAAGGGCTCACAGGCGTAAGCAATGAACAGATGATGACCATGCTCGTGGAGTTGAATATCCCGGCAACATACATAGTACGACGTAGCTATGCAATGTTGGATCTACTCCTCCTGACAGCAGAAAACGCAGCAAAGATAGCAAAAGAAGACATTGTGTGGAAAGGGCTGAGATGCAAACCTGATTACTTAGAGCAGAGAAGGATAACGGTGTCAGTTATGGGAGTCCCATGCTGTATCAGTGAGGAACACCCTGATGCCATATTCTCCCAATACGGAGATGTTGAGGGGGTAAACCCGGTTCGAGGATTGAGAAACATCGCCACCGGGGATTACAAGATAATAATTAAATTAAACCGGGCTGAGTTTAACGTAATACCAGCCCAACTTAAATGTGAAAATGGGTGATGTTAATCATCGTGGAAGGGAGGAGGTAACATTGCTGGCACTGTATGTTGCCGGGGCACATAGCCAAAGACTTCCCTAAAAGGAATCCCGTACCTCCACCAGCAACTGTTCCTCCAAAGACAGTGACAGAGGAGAAAAGGGAAAACACTCCTAAAGACAAGGGAACCCCCAAGGATAAGGCCACAAGCTGGAGCACGATGGTCAGGAAAGAAAGGAGAAGCAAACAGTGGCCGGTAAAGCAGAAAAGAAGAAAAAGGGGGAGTAAAGCAAAAGTTGGCTTCATTATCAGGAGAAGAGGCAGGAGAAGCCCTAGACGAGACCAAGACGAAGATGGGTCAATACAAAGAAGTAAAAGAAGACTAAACAAACTCTGCTCAACCCCAACCCCAATCCCCTCCTCCGGATGAACAGAATACCCCTCCCGTTGTACCACCCCTAAACCTACACCTGAGGAAGAGGTTCTTAAAATAGAAATGGCAGAAAAAGAGAGAGTATGTAAAATGAACATAGCACAGCTGCAAACGAATATGAGCGGCAGCCAGAGAAGGAGTTTAAAGCAAATGGTAAATACTTAGTTTATTGACATTTAGTGATTACACAAACAGCATTCGAAGGGCGCATTCATTACCACCCACAAAATTATATCTATAATATAAAGCTGAACGTCTGTGTGTGTGTGGGTGTGTGTGTGTTACATTTTCCAACTCCATGATGTCCTAGGACTCTCTCCCAAAGATGGTGACTGCTGCCCACTCTTGCATTGAAGTCCCCAAGGAGAATGATCTTATCTTTTTTGGGGATTGTCAGCATGATCTCATGGAGTTGGGCATAAAATTGGTCTTTCAATTCATCAGCTGAATCTAGGGTTGGTGCATACACATTGACTAGGGTAGCATGACGTTTATTTGATAAACACGATAACGATAATGGGTTGCGTCTTTTAACATTCTGTTCCCAACATAATCTGTCCATCACAAATACCATGTTCCAGCTACAAAACAAATTCAAGACCACCTGGATGCATCCTAGGTCCAGGATTTCGCTCCTACTTGACTATGTTATTGTAAGACGTAATGACATGAAAGATGTGAGAATCACCAGATCCATGAGGGGAGCAGATGGGTGGACAGATCATCGCCTTGTCCGCTCTATTTTCCTTCTTAAGATCCGGCCTCCAGCTCGCCGTCAAGCTCCCAGAAAACATCTTGACCTCAAAGCTCTCAACAACATTGCAACATGAGCTGCTCTACAAAACGAACTGGCTGAATGTCTTACCTTACCAACTCCTGCAGCGATCCCATAACAACAGCTTTCTTAACTGAAAAATGGGAAAGCATCTGTGAAGTCCTCCTCAATACTGCCAAGGACATTTTGGGATTCTCAAGAAGAAAACATAGAGACTGGTTTGACGAGCAGTCTGATGGAATTCATCAACTAATTGAAGAAACAAATCGGCAACAGCAAGCAGTGACTGCAAATCCAACTCCAGCATCACGTGCCAAGCTAGCCTAGCTTTGGTCAAAACTCCAACAGGAACCCCGAAGAATGCGAAATGAATGGTGGACCAATCTTGCAACTGAGATCCAAGGTTTAGCTGATATGGGGGACCAACATCAATTTTATAATGCCCTTAAGACAGCCTATGGGCCAAAGAACAATAGCCTCTGCCCAGTCCGTAGTGCTGATGGCTCCATACTCTATACTGAGAAGACTGCCATACTCAATCGGTGGGCTGAACACTACCAAGACTTACTGAACAGGCAGAACCCTTTCGACCCTACTTTACTTGACCATCTTCTTGACCTTCCTGTAATTCAAGAACTGGATGTAATACCAACTATCCATGAAGTTAGTCGTGCAGTTAACAACCTCAAGAATAATAAAGCCACTGGCCCTGATGGCATACCAGCTGAGCTTCTTAAGCATGGCGGAGATGGCATTACCACTTGTCTCCATAACATCATCCAAGATGTCTGGGAGTAAGGCTGCTGCCTACAACAATGGAAGGATGCAGATATCATCAGCATATATAAAAAGAAAGGTGACAAAATATTTGTGGCAATAGTCGAGGCATTTCCCTCCTGTCAACCTCAGGGAAAGTTGTCACTAGAATTTTACTGTCTCGTGTCATCCAACACATTGCCAATCAAGTCTTACCTGAATCGCAGTGTTGCTTCAGACAGGAGCGCAGCACGATTGACCTGTTTTTTTGTTGCAAGACAGCTCCAGGAGAAAAGCGTCGAGCAACACCAAAATCTATATATGGTTTTTGTAGATCTCGCCAAGGCCTTTGACACTGTGAACCGTCCTTTGCTCTGGGAGGTACTCGTCAAATTTGGCTGCCCACCAATATTCCTGGGTGTCCTGAAGGCTTTTCATAATGGAACTATCGCTCGCGTCTCCAGTTCAGGACTAAAATCTGAGCCCTTCCTGGTAGACTCGGGTGTAAGCAGGGATGCGTCATTGCGCCCATCTTGTTTAATATTTTTCTTGCTGCGGTTTCCAATGTTGCCAAACAGCAAACCCATCCTGCTGATGGGATCCGCCTCTCATACCGGCTGGATGGCAACCTCTTCAACCTGCGTCGCCTCCATGCCAGATCACGTGTGACAGAAGAAGCAATCCATGAATTGCAATACGCTGACGACACAGCTCTGGTGTGCTCATCTGAAGAGGGTCTTCAGCGCACCATAAACACTATCTTCAACATTTACTCCCGAGCTTGTCTAGCAATCAACATCAACAAAACAGAGGCACTTAACATATGTGACCACCGTCAGGAACCACCAATGTTCACAATCAACCAAAAACCACTGAAAAACACTCAAGAGTTTACTTATCTTGGCTCAGTGCTCACTGACTCCTGTGACCTAACAAGTGAGGTCCAACGGCGCATTGGTCTGCCTGCTGCAGCCTTTGGTAGACTCTCGCACAGAGTTTTTGTGAACCGTAACCTCACCACCACCACCAAGGTTTCTGTCTATAGAGCAATCTGTCCCTCCATCCTCTTGTAACGCAGTGAGTCATGGGTGCCTTATAGACGCCACCTGAAAAAGCTAGAAGCATTTCATACCAACCGCTTACAGCGTATACTAGGTTTAAAATGGTGGCACAGGGTGCCACACAATGAGATACGCAGGCGCACTCAAATGGACCCACTTGAAATAATTCTAACTCATAGACAATTTAGGTGGCTTGGTCACACCATCCGGATGCCAGCAGAAAGGCTCCCACGCAAGGTCCTCTACGGGGAACTTGCAGAGGGCAGACGCAACCCTGGGGGTCCACGTAAACGTTTCAAGGACCAACTAAAAACATCATTGAAAAAGTGTGGCATAGAATCCAACGCCATCGAACATGCTGCTGCTGATCGGAGAAAATGGCGAAACATCTGCCAAGAGGGCTTGGAAGCTTTCACCTCCACCTATAACGACCGAGCAGAGCGAAGAAGACACCAAAGGCATGCGGCGCAGCGGGCAGACGGCATCTTCGCTTATGCTGCCTGCGGCTGTGTATGCAATTCACGAATTGGACTCCACAGTCGCCAGCGAGTCCATCAGGCGTAATCTATCTGGGACAGTTAGGCATGGTGCAACGTCATCGTCGTCAGCGACGGACTACTGAGGAGGAGGAGGTGTGTGTGTGTCCGGTCACGAATAGGTTCCTATATGATTGACTATTTAAAAAAAACCTGATTACATATAATGAGAGGAAATGTATCGAGGATTAGTAATGGGTATGTGCGATCTGGCAGAACGGTGGTTCATAAAAATTGTGGGGTCTGCGTTCGCGCCTGACCCCCAAAGTATGGAAATAAAAAATGAAAAACAACGTTTGCAAGGGGTTTTGATATAGATGTACATAAGAATACTTTGATAAGTATGTTTAAACTTAAATAGGGATTGTATAATAAAATTGTGGGGTAGGCATTCGCGCCTGTACTCCATGGAAATATGGCACACACTTTAACAAAGTATTTTCATATCTAATTGCGTAAGTATACTTTGATAATTATGTTTCAGTTTGAAGAAATATGGTACATTAAAATTATTGGGTGTTCTTTCGCGCCTGACCTCCAAAGAATGTAAATGTGTCACAAAGTTTAATAAAGTTTTTTAAAAGATGTGAGAGCCCACAATAATACCTTAACTTTAATCTTAATTCACGTTAGCTATTATTTATTTTTGGAGTTGACCTATATTGTGTCGAATAAATTCACATCATAAATTCACGTTCTTATTAAAGTGAAAGCTTAAAAAAGGTCGGAACTTTAGACAATTCTCGACATAAATTTTTTCATAACTCTGATTTTTCCTTTTCAACTTGCACGTGGCCCTCTTTCAGAAAATAGATAAATAATAAAAAATAAGAACCTTACTTGTTATCGTATACAAAGAAGGAAAAATTCTGCTCTCGTGATTACCTGTCTTTTTAAAAACATTTACGTAACCTTTTTATTTTTATTTATATACCTGTTAAAGCTTCTTTTTGTCAGTGTACTCTAAGGAATTCAATTGATAACAAGCCTTCCTGCGTGTTCTTTATATTACAATAGTAAAACTCTGAATCCGACGGAGCAATACCACACCGTTCAATACTGTAAAACTGAAACGAAGCTGTTCTGCTTGTAAAGGGCGTCATTTTCTTCTTATTCATGTTTATATCGATTCTTTGTTTTAAAAAACGGAAGTAATTACGTGTTTACTTTTTAATATCCCATTTTGCTGTTTCTGATTATTTTACTAACGTAAGTAAACCTTCATTATTTTTAACACCTGTTGTTGTTTCTTTGTATTTCATTATTTCGTCGATATTAGTTAGTAAGTGTTTAGCAGAAAATCCAACAAACAACTAGCCGAAAAAATGTCTATACAAGAAATAAATGTTACTATAGTCCATAAAAGTTCAGTTCATGTTTGTTTCTGTTTTTAAATTGGGTTTAATGCTCTTTATTTGAAATAATTTCAGCGAACGCAAATTGGAACGGAATTTGAGTCGATAACTACTTTAATGAATTTTTATATGAACTACAAATGCCATAATCGAATATTCCTCAATCACAAAATAACGGCAAACATTAAAATATGTTTATATATATTCCTTACGTTGACGAAAATCTCTTAAATTGTAAACACAGACTAGTCAGATGCCCCTCCTTCACATTGAAAACGGGTTTCTCTATTTCAAAGTCGCTGCCACTTTTATTTTTTTTTAACCGGGTCGTGAATTATATAAAAAAAAATGTTTTTTACACACTACTTAAAAATACAAACCGATGTTCTTTTATACCATAAAAGTAACTTTTATTGGCTATAGTAACATTTATTTCTAGTATATTTATATTATCATATATATAACATTTCCTCTTTGTCAGAGAACATCATTTTGTTGGCACTCTTGGCTACGAATTGAAACAAAGTTGATATAAAAAATATATTTTCGCGAAAATTATCGTTACTTTCATCATGTTTGGCTTAGGATATTTTTTTTAGTATCAAAACCTATCTATTTACAACCACCTATTTTTCATGATCTATCATACTTTCATCAATCGCAGTCCATTTTCTGTGGGCTGTTTTTTAACTCAGTCAACGACAGGTATTCTGCTAGTATATATATATATATATAAATATATATATATACATATATGTATATATATATATATATAGAGAGACAGAGAGAGAGAGAGAAAATAAAAGGAACAAACCGTATTATGTGTTCATCAACGTTTCGTCTTTATTTCGAGACTTCCTCTGGATGAATGAGATTAAGAAACAAAAAATACCAGTACAAAATGTTTGAAAATGTTTCACGTGCACAGTGTGAAGCAGTTCTATTACAGAGAAACGGAAAAAAGACGTTGGAAATTCAAAAAGGAGAGGAGGGCTGGCGCTGTAAAAGAGAATAAATTTTAGTGACGTCATATAGTCGTTAATATAATTTTAAAACTATGAACGCAAGTTAATATTCTTATTGGGAAAAAGATATTTCTGTTGAAATTCAAATCTAAGTTTGTAACAGAAATAAAATGAGTGTTTTTTATGTAATATATTGATTGAGATTATGTGTTAATTATTACAGGGGGTGTTTGAATGGTGTGAGAAAGTTAATCCGTGTCTACAGTTAAATAATGTTCTTTTAATAAAAGTTTACTTATTAATGGTGCTATGTTATAGAAACCTCCACGTTGTTTAATAGTGCTTGAAATTGCGATAAGCGCAGATTCAAGAAGTCTCCGGCGTGGTTTATTTTAAATAAATTTAACTACTTTTGCTTGTTTAAAGTCAAAGGTGTGGTTATGTTGCAATGAATGAGAGACTAATGCACTTAGAGAATTGCTATTTTTATATCTCTTTTATGTTCATTGAACCTTTTTTCCAATTTACGCTGAGTTTCACCAACGTATTTATGATGGCAATCATAGCAAGGAATAGTATATATACCTCCATCGGAAACTGGTTTGTTATAGAGATGTTTCGTCGTTTTTAATATATGTTTTATGGTTAGTGATGTGGTTTGTACGATGGGAATTTTTAGTTTGTTTAGTGTGTTATAGATTATTGTATTATTGGTGTGTGTAGATAAAAGAAGATGTCTGTTTATGAGAGAAAGGTCTGGTGTGTATGATTTTTTTATTATTATTTATTCTGGAAAATATTTGTGTGGTTTTCTCTTAGCAGTCAATATGAAATATGTCGGATATTGCAAGGTTTTCAAAATGATTGTGAGGTATTTGAATTCTTCGTCCAGATATTCAGGACTGCAAATTCTGAAAGCGCGTAAGAAGAAACCAATTATCATGCCCGTTTTTATTATATTATCATGGTGTGAATAGAAATGTATTTAATCATTTTTGTATGTGGTTTTGCTCCCTTTTATTATCTCTATTTTGTCGGAATACTATTTCCATCATTTTCATCATATATATATATATATATATATATATATGTATTATAGTCAGATCCGACTAAACTGGCCCCCACCCCCATAATCGTTTGGTGAGTAGGGCGGCTTGTCTCCCTGAAAGATTAAAAAATGATTTTCAAAAGGCGAATGAATCATTATTCGGAGTAAAAGGCCAACTTGCACCGTGTGTGTTTGTGTGTATGTATGTGTGTGCTGAGGTTGAGAGGGATCATGTAAGCCGTGATGAAGGCAACCTTTTTAAAAGAAGCACATCTCTGTTTAAAAAAAACATAAAGCGGGAGACCAGTACCCGCATTGAGCTGGTTTGCAGTTTATCTTGTTGCTGGCTGATATGCCTCTTGCTTTTTGCTGAATCTCAACATTTTGAACCGAGAGGAAGACAGCTGTTGTACAAAGCTAAGACTCTGTAACATCATCTGTGTGTAGATACTCCCTCAAGTATTTGTCTACAAAAATGGTCCCGTGTCGATGGATGTCACTTTTGGGCTCATGGACTTTAAGTGTCAGAGAGGCATGTAATCGTCTGACAAGACGTAGTACTCATAATTTATGCATTTATGTCCAGAGTTTTCAGTTTGTTTTCGTTTTTATTATCTTTCCTGAGTAAATTCTTGTTGTTACTATGTGCAAGCATAATTTTATTTCCTTAATCCTTCTCATGCAAACTCCTGTGAAAATACAATTCAGAATATCGACCACCATTTCGATTACCATCTCAAACAATATCTGACCTATAAGCCGCTTTCTGACTATCTCCACTTACAATAAGTTTTAACATTCTTAGATTAGGTTTCCGCTTCAAACACGTTCCACGAATTTGAATATTGGCAGCTTAAATAGCGAGCTGTCATAACAAATAAGAATGATCGTAATTCTTAGTAAAAGAGGATAAGAATGTGTTGTCTCTATACTTTTTTTCTTATTTAAAGGGGGTGATAATTCTTGAATGTAGTTTTATGTATGCATTTCTGTAGTTATTTTCTAGTTTCTATAATTAAAAAAAATCTTTTTAAGAAGGGTTAAGTAATAATCCTTTATTTTTTATTAGTAAATACAATGTTTACTGGAATTTATTGATTTTAATCAGATTAATATTTATATGATCTTCCTCTGATTCTCATATTGGTTGTACACAGTAATGATATGGCGCTGACTTTAAAAAAATACAACAACCTTATTTAATTTGCAGAATTTACAGTAGAACTTTCCAGGGGCACGATCCAGAATGATAGCGTGAAGTACATTCCATAACATCTAATATGAAACATATAAACTAAACTAATTACTAAACATTTCTACAAGGGGTAAATATTCTAAAATTGCCAGAAAGATCAGATAACTTATGCACATGTAGTTTGCAGTTCGAAAATACAAACATGCGTTTTAATAGTGATTATTTTTTTTTTACTATTTTTAGTTGCGCACAACGTAAGAAGAAGAAAATAACTTCTTTCTACACAACAACTAATAAGGGTCAAACAAATATTTGAAACCATATACACAAAGGGGCGTGTAGCTAGTATCAAACTAACACATGGGCCTGTCACGAAAGTCACGTTTAATGTCCGACTTTTGGCTAGTAAATGACTCTATAACCGACTGGGTTACACATTATATTATGGTATGCAACTGACTCAAGAGAGACAATTGATGTTTGCGAATAAGGAGCTGGCTATGAGGTTTGGAAAAGTTTACATGTCAACCTACGGTATAAAACCGTTTACACAGGTGGAGGGGAGAGCGCCTTATTGCGATGACACTATTATTTCGTATTATTTCATACTCATCAAGACTTCAAGGATAAGTGTTAATGAATACTGTAATAAAATTTTGATAATTTATATATAATGGTTTTCTGTTCAAGAAACTGTCGACGTATGACTTTTAAACTAACACGTCAAATTCGGCCAGGATACAATGAATCACATTCGAGCATTTGCACGGAAAATACGATAGAGAAGAGAAAAGCTCGAAACGTATTTTCTGTGAAAATGAGGCTGCGTTGAGGGGCAAAAGTTATGGCCTCTCCAGGTTCTGAAGTCGATATTGTACGCTGTTTTGGTAGAAGATAATACAGTTCATCTACAGTTGTGACAACAGCCCTACATCCTAGGATATACTTGGCGCTTATATAATAAGTGAATTGTATAAGCCTAAGATATTTACTGAAGCGGAGGAATTATTTAATCACTTTCCGTGAGATTTTAGCAGGGTATTTGATGTATTTTTTCGATTTCAGGTCAGAATTGAAATTCAGTCAAGGAATGGTTGTCAGAACCTGCTGCTTTTTTATATAATAGAAATATATTTCCATTTTGATCATCAGGGGGGAAAGGCTTTAGGGATAGAAAAAATATTTTTGATGCAACAAATAAACCCGCAACGTCTTCCCCATAACATCACGTGCACAAAGTCATAAGAGAGAGAGAGAGATATATATAGAGAGAGAGAGAGCGAGAGAAAGAGTCTCATTGCTGGTCTCTGAAGTGTTGCTATCCAGCCAAGTTTTGTCTGCATAAATGCATACAAATGATACATAAAGATAATTTGGGAGATACTTGCTAAATATCTGGAAGAGTGTAAGACCGTTATGGAACTCAGATGGGGGTCAACGTTGATAAAATAAGTTTTATATTTCTCCTCAACAATGACTACTTTTGCAAAGGTAGTAGTGAGAAAATACTTAATAATTCGATGGAACATTTCTAGCTATTTCGTAGCTGATCATTTTGTGGAGTAGACTTTTGTTCCATACTCTATCAAAAGCCTACGATATCTGTGGAGTAATTGCTCTACAAACAAAGTCACGGTAAGAAAAGTTACTAGCTCAATAACATATTATAATTAACATGTCACATGTAACTCAATCAAACATAAACTATATTTTATGTCACTGAGCAAGTCCATATTGATTATATTGTTGATTCTTTCTCTACTTATCAGAGATTCCAACATCTAAATTATGCTGTTTAGGAAATAAATTGATTTGTACTGCATAGCAGGTGACTGATCTCTAGAATTTTTTTAATACAAGATGGGAATCATTGCTTCTTAATGTAACGTTTAAATAGCATTTAAAATATGAAATCTCGTTCGTGTTCAAACTATTGTAGGACTATGATTGGAATGCAGTCAGCTCAGTCACTTCACTGGAATCTCAGTATTGCATAAGTTTGATCATATCACGTACAGTTATATGCATGTCGCATGTCTCGTTTTCAGTCACATTAAAGAATACAGCGATGCCACTCAAGGATAAATATTAATGTGTGTATTGTAGTTATTGGGAGAGTTGCGTAATAATCGTTTCTCGGTGATGTTTGATATGATTAGATCATTTACGAGGATGGTTGAACAAGAAGTTGTTTATGATGGTCTTGAAGATAATGATGTTGTAGTCAGCTTGAAAGCAGATCAACAGAACAGAATCCCACGGACAAACACTTCTAGGGAAGAGGATCTGTCCACGTAATATACGTTTAGGTTTAATCAACGATAGAGAGTGGGGGAATTATTGATAGTTATTTTTATTTGACGATTATATTTGGGAAGGAGTAGAGATAAATCGGACACTAGCTATCAAATAAATGATACATCATGAACTCGAAACGTATATTCTTATGCACGTTCTCTCCACTTCTCTTTGCATCGTTTCCTGTCGTCTAGTATTCCTCTGCCACTAGCCTCAAGAAGGCTTGATTAAGGAGGAGTAAGTTAGCAATTGTATTTCGAGACTGATCGAAGGAACTGGGTAGAAGAAGCATTGCTCTTTACGTGATAGTATTTATGAGATTGAGAGGAACGTTCTTGTGGAATTTTTAATTTCGTTTTAAATTTATATATTTTCAAATAAGTTTCCGTCATAATATCTTCATTTTATTTATCATTAAAAAAAACGTTTTCGCTATATCTACTCGTTTAAATTTCAATTATTTTTTTAATTAATTATGACTTGTTTGCAAAACATTGAATACAAGATGCATATCCAACTTTGCACAAGTTTGTTATTTCGATTTAAGCTAGGCCAAAAGGCTAACGAAACTGCTCGGGATATTTGGCTCAGGACAACTACTGAACTGACATCACAATGGTATTTTACGAAATTTCGTGCTGGTTACGAGAGACTGAAAGACGATGAGTTAATTGGTCGGTTAATGGATGTTCAAACGATAAATTAAGAGTCAAAGTTTAAACAAATCCAAGCACATATGTTTGAGAACTTGCTTCTGAATGATACGTAAAATATACGATGATTCGCAACCATTTAATAGAACTTTAAAAGTCAGTAAAAGTGCATTTAGTAGTTTTGCATGAAGTGAACGAAGTTCAAAACAAAACGCCATAATGGAGTGTCATTTCCTTTTTTATTTAAGCAACAAGTACGACCCGTTTCTGGACCAAGTTGTTACTTGCGATAAGAAGTGCGTATTTTAAGACAATCGGCGACGATCCGCTCAATGGTTAGACGCCGAGGAAGCACCACACCCCTCCCGGAACCATACTTGAACTAAAAAACATCACTGTGATGATCTTGTGCTCGGCGGCCGGTCTTATTTATTATATTTTTTTGAATGACGGCGACAGGTTTAAGGAGGAAAATACTATGAATAAATGGGTGAAATGCATCAAAAACATCGGCAACAACACTCAGTATAAGTTAACAGAAAAGCTTTAAATCTACTCCGAAATTATGTTTCATTACTTTATATTATTTATGAGCTATTTCTTCCTCGTGACATTTTATTTTTATATTTTTCAGTTTTCATATTTACTCATGAAAAGCCATGCACAATGATTGCGTTTTTGTAAACATTATAAACGTACGTAGAACAATTTGTAATTGATACTGCACTCCCCAATTTCTTAACTGATTTTTTTTCTATTAGTAGCGTTGTACTGTCCTTGATTGTCTGACTTTTTCTTGATTACCAAGTTAATTTAGTCATCCGCGCGTAAACTGGTTTTCAGCTAATTTAGAATTCTATTAAATTTTATCTAATTTCTCTCCAATACTCCACATAAAAGCGTCTTTGTTTGAATAACTACAATTTCTACTTTATATTATCCTTCTATTCACAATTTCAGTTAGGCTTTCATTCACCTAAAACTTATTATAAAAGTTTGTATGCGTTCTCACATATTTAAGCTCCCTCGCCATATTTTTATCTAACGTGTATATTCTTTCATGCGATACTTAATTTTTATTTGTTAGACTAAAACGCGTCTTTATGAGATAGTTGTTTAACTATTTCTAATTTGCAATACAGCTTATATTAAGTAGGGGTCATTTGCTTTGTTTCGACTCCCAAGGCAAGCATTATTACAACAATATATTTTCATTTATTGTATAATTTTATTGTGTTTACTTAAATGTATATATACATTTCGTTTATAATTTATAATATTTTTTACATATTTTTTCATTCTTACGTACATATTCTACTAAATAGCTATACTCGTTGAGATTTAGCGAACATAGATGTTGCGACAAATTATATATATTCTTCGTATACACACCTATATTTTTATCTATCAGACTGGACAGTGTTGGTTTATTTCCTTTCATCTCCCCATTCTAAGTCTATGTCATGTAACCATCAAAATCTTAGGGGCATATTTACTTTTTTTCTAAAATAGGACGTTGGTCTACCATTTACTTATAATTTTTAATTCAGCGTACATATTTAAATTATTACTGCCGCTAAGAGCATACGGATATATTTTATCTTATTCGGAAGCAAATCAATATTTTTTTCATTTAGTATCATTTGTCAGTGAAAAAATCTACTTCAATGTTTAGAATATTCTTATCACCTTTGGAAATGACAACCAGAATTTATCTTTCAAGTACTTTGATTTGGATCATTTCTATTAAAATTTTAATATTCATGTATATACATGACAAATCAAATTTTTATTTTATTGTACTATATTTATCAACCTTTTCGTCATCGACCTAGGATTTTATGAAGAATATCATTTTAACCTATATATTTTGTATTGATATAAAATTAATAACAATAGGATTCTTCCATAATTTCTAGTGTTTAATTCATATGTAAAACAACAACATTTATAGCTTGCCTTTCAATATAAGAGCCATTGTTTGAAACACGATTGAATGGTTTTAATTTTTATTCCTTGTCAGATAATAAATATGTTATAAAGTATGATCTGCAGTGTTTACATCTAAATTTACTATATATATAGGTAGCTGTGTGTATAAAAAAAATTCAACTATGCACCTATTAAAAGTTCCAAATTGACTGTATCTTGTCTTTTGATCATTCGGCAAACAATCATGTTGGCGCAGACTTCAATGTTCACAATATTTTATGTCTAGTTCACTCAAACATAAGAGAGGATGATAGGAAGTTCTATTCATGATTTTTTCAGTGTTTTTAACTTAAATTACATTTTGACATGCGCAATAATGTTCCCAATACTGGCTGGCAGTATCCAATTCTCCTAGCCTATTTTTTTTTACATTGAGTAGAGCCGGATTTGTTCTGCTCTGATGCAATCAGTTCTGAGATTACCTCCCTATTGTACAGTGTATCGGTATAGGTGACTGAGATAGCCTGCGAACATTTACATCAGATATTTCTCTTGCGGCATTGCGTAAAAAGAACGTGTCCTATATATTATCAGAGCTGATTTACTGGTTTACTCTCGGAGTACACCGACCTATACAGTCCAAGAAATATCAGCAAAACTTTAGAGATAGTGGGCTTTTACTCCAGAATGTGCTGCTAATATTGAGCGTTGAAATTAATATTGGTATTGCTTTTTTACGAAATGCATATCATAAAAATAAAGCAACCGTTACAGCAACACGAACTACCGCAAAAGCTTAGCAAAATCTGCGAGCGAATTATTAGTTCATCCAGTCTAAAATAACTTTTCGAATTCATGATTTATCATTTATTTGATAGCTTGTGTGCGATTGATCTCTACTCCTTCCCAAAAATAATCGTCAAATAAAAATAACTATCAATAATTACCCCACTCTTGTAAACCTGTGGTATTCTCTGGAAGCTGGACGATAACAAGTTTCCCCAGACGTCCAGCCCTCCCCACCTCCTTCGATACCATTTGCAAATGAATTTGCATCATCGCAACAGCCGCTTACCATTGATTTATCGCTGGTAGTGGCCATTGGTTTATACTGGAATTATAGTGGCACTCAGCCTCCCCAAGGTCCCAGTTCTCTTTGCGCTTGTCCAGCCGAGGTATGGTTGGCGCTCGCTCCTCGGTCTTTCAGTCCTTATTGACCCTTCTCAGCCCTTTAGTATCATTTAATTTGGGGATGGCGGTGATGAAACAATGGGGAGGCTGTATGATGGGGTGTAGAACTTGTAAATATGCAGTTTCGGTGTTCTTCATTCCCTGTAACGTTTATTCGTTATATTGTCTTGTATTATTCTCCGCATTCAAGGGTTTCCCTAAATATTTCAGTCGTTTTCATTATCGTTCGTCGTTGTACTTTTGCAGTTATTCCTCTGATTCCAATTGCTGATAGTGTTTTTTCGAAGTTTTTCGGAATTGTTCCTAGTGCTCCTACTAGTATCGGTACTATATGGACTTTCTTCATCATCCAAATCCCTTTTTAACTCTCTGGCTCTGTGTATTTGCTTCGTTTCTCATTTTTCTTTCATACTCACCCTGTGATCAGCTGGGACTGCAAAGTCCACAATTTGACAGGATTTTTCTTTCTTGTAAATTATTACGACATTTGGTCTTCTTGCTTGGATGGGTTTGTCCGTCTGTATGTCCATGTCCCATAGGATTTTGTGGTTCTTGTTTTCGAGTGCTGTTGCAGGTTTATGATTGTACCATTTGTCTGTACGCTAAAAATGCAGTCGTTTACACAATTCCCAGTGTACCACCCTCCCCACTTAGCCATGCCTGTTTTTGTATTCCTTTTGGGCAAGTTTGCTGCATTCGCTTACTATATCGTTTATTGTTTCGTCTCTTTGTTCACAGAGTCGGCATTTGCTGTTTTCTTGTGTTTTATCGATCCTTGCTTTAATATGGTTTGTTCTTATCGAGTTATCTTTTGCTGCAGTTATTAGAGATTCAGTTTCTCGGGTTATATGTTCTTTTCGCATCCATGT
The DNA here is from genome assembly GCF_053919585.1 of Euprymna scolopes. Lineage (NCBI taxonomy): Eukaryota > Metazoa > Mollusca > Cephalopoda > Sepiida > Sepiolidae > Euprymna > Euprymna scolopes. The sequence continues at coordinate 121,720,281 of NC_136485.1, read as the reverse complement.
CCAGTTGTTTTCGTTATTCGCATCTTTTGTCATTCTTATGAATCTTCCGTGGAGGTGTCTCTCTTCCCATTTCTCTTTTCTCGTTTTGTCATTTGTCTCTCTGTTTTCTGTTTTGTTTATTTCAGTGTCTCTCGCTGCCATAATTGTCCTTTCAGCGTTTTGCATTATGTATTTTTCTAGTTATTTCTCGTGTCCTTTACACAGTCTTCTATAGAGATCAGTCCCCTCCCACCGTCTTTCCTTTTCATGTAGAGACTGTCAATATCGTCCTTTGGGTGTAGTGCATAATGCATGGTCATGAGTTTCCTGATTTTCTGGTCGAGTTGTCTCAGTTCTTCTTTTGTCCACCCTATAAACGGTCTAGAGTATCTTACTCGTGACACTGCCCATGTATTAATACTTTTTATTAGGTTTCTAATATAATTTAGTTTCCAGGAGTTTTCTTGTTCTCTTGAGGTATTCGTTTTCAAATTTCTCTTTCATTTCTGTTGCTCTGATGGTGTCCGCTTCCAGAATTCGCAAGTATTTATAGTCGTCTTGTTTCCCTACTTCCCTCATTTCTGTTTGGTTGGGTAGTTCCATGCCTTCTGTCGTTTCCAGATTTCCCTTTCTTATAACTAGTTGTGCGCACTTTTCCATTCCAAATTTCATTTTGATATCTTGGCTGAAGATTCTGGTTGTGTTAATTCGTGTGTCTAGCTCCTTTTCCGTCCTTGCAAAAAGTGTCCTATCGTCCATGTACATCAGGTGGTTCATTTTTCCTCTATGTTGGAGAACTTGTACCAGCTTGGCACTTTCTCAGAATACTGCTCAAGGGCATCATGGCTAGGATGAACAGTAGTGGTGATAGCGAGTCTCCTTGGAAGATGCCTCTTTGTATGTTAATTTCTGCTATGTTTTGTGCATCAGCTGTCAATTCCAGTCTCCATGTTTTCATTGCATTTTCTATTACGTTGGTGATCCTGCTTGGTATTTTATACATTTTATTATTATTATTATTATTATTATTATTGTTGTTGTTGTTATTATTATTATTTTTGTTGTTGTTATTGGTTTCCTTCTTCTTCTTCCTCTTCTTCTTGTCGTTGTTGTTATCTGTATGTATTAAAAAGTGAGAATGCGTCTGTGAGAATAATTCTCAACCCACATAATCAACGGATTTTTTTTTTACCTACAGATTTGAAATTGTGTATATTATTATGTGACTTTATTCAAACATGTGTACATTTTTAATCGGTTTTTATTCCTATAAATATTTCTAAGGGGGCAAAATTTTAACACATTGATCAGCGGACATTTTTGTTTCACGACTGAGCATGCGCAAATGTTCATAAAACAGATTCTTTATGTTTAGAATAAGTAGGTATGAAAACACCTTTTTAAATATCGTAACAAGATTGCCTCACTTATTTTTAATGTTGTTGTTGTTTCGATTTTAGTTTGAGTATTTTTTTTTACTTACAAGAGGTGAGCTGCTACAAAATCTACTACTCGCATGCACATGTCTCAGTTTCTTTTCGTTCTGTTTTACTATATTATGTACAATATAACAATCGCTATATGATTGTCTCTAATAAAATTACATGCAAAATCAGCATAAATTAAATATATTCATGTGTATTTTTGATTAGGCTACGCCGGACAGCCTGCTAGTTTTTAATAAAATAATATTTGTTTTAAATTTCTTCAACACAGAAAATCTATAAATTCAATATCAGAAGAATAAAACAAATCAAACAATTAGCTATTGTATTCAACCAACGGCAAAATTGAGTTTGCCTTGCAAGTGATATTTTAATAGGATTTCCGTTCAAGTCTCGGTAGTTTTCTCCATACCTGTCAGATACTTCCGGAATAATATTGCGCGTATTTCTTGCAAAATGGCCGATGTTTCCGGGTGAAATACAGGTGATACTTCCCTTTTGTATTAATAGATTTTTTAAATTTTTATTGAAGTAATATGCCTTGTCGCATGCTATTAAAGTTCGTCAAGCAGTCGGCCCGTGACTAAATCATTAAACATATTTCTCAAGTAATTGAAATATCACAATATTGATTGGATTTTCCATTTATTTATAATAACATTCTGAAACTATGCGTTTCGCGACAATCTCCTACACTTTTTTATAAACTCCTTTAACAAATATTAGTCTACAGTTTTTTTCAGATCAGGAGAAAACTGCTGTATGGAAATAACTTTTCATATGGCAGCAACGGTTGATCAATTCAAATTTTTGATAAATAATATTAAGATGGATATTTCTTAATGTAAACACATGAATGCATATACAACCAATAAAACAGTAATAAAAATTGAACATTCCAATGAATAGTAGACGCTTACACGTTTCAACCTCTTGGAAACATTTCAAATGAACTACGGAAATGCTATTTTTACGTCCCCAACACATTTTGACAATAATTTCTAAAGAGGACGCTTCATAATGATCTAAACATAATTCTCAATGAAAAACCAAGACACTGAAAAATAAAATAATGTTAAAAAATACACATTGCTTTAAATATATATATGTATATATATATATATATATATATATATACACATATGTATATATATTTATATATATACACACACACACATATATATATATATATATATATATATATATATATATATATATATATATATATGGTGCTTATTTGTTTAGAAATCAAGTTAAAACAATACAAATTATACAGCAATTACACAACTGTTAATTGTTTATTGTATCCTAAACAATGCTATCGTGTTTTGCTCACGTTATCCTTTATATCGCAGATAATCTAAAACTCATTATATCATTCATCATCACACTATGATTAAACTTCGCGTCTCACATAATGTTAGACAAATATGATCATAACATACTTCTCTCAAATGTATTCTTATTTAGTATATATCCAAATATTATTCTTTACATTTTAAATGGATGATACATTTCAACAATATGTATTTTTTAACATTTTGTAATCAATACCTGATTTTTATAATGGATTGTATTTACTTTAAATTAGTTTTTTTATCCTTCTATATTAAAATGTGTTAAATCTGTGCCTTCTATTAAAGGAGATTTATTCCAGTTATGACGTAAAAATTAGATTAATGATTAGGATGTCTTTGATATATTTACAAACTAATGTTATGTATAAAACATATCACATAAAAATAAATCTAATTTAGTCATTTGCGTATATGGTTAATTGATAACGAATCGTTATTAATTTATGATACTTTATGAAAATATTTTATAATAGAAATTGACATATCGCGTGTATTGATCACATTGACATATAACGAAAATTATAAACTTATTTTATCAACACGACACAAGTCGTATACGGTCTGTTATTTATAACTTCACTTATATTTGTTGCCATGAGATGTTCTAATTTGAAACAGTTCGTTTTCTTTTACATTACAGATTACGTAACAAGTGTTCACCTTTCTTTCTCCAAACCTAATTAAAATTTTCAGTTATCATGCGCAATTCTATCATATGTGAATTTAACTGATGTATTTGTTCTGACATATAAGCAATAGTAAGCGGTACAAACTAGAAGGAAATAAATAATGAAAGGGACCATTTTTTAAAGGAAAAGAAAAGAGTTGCAATAGTATGAATACACTTCCTGAAGAAACAAGCCCTATTGACAAAAAAGGAAAGTAAATGATTCCAGTAAAAACACGCACAACCCCTTAATATTAAGAACGGCTTTCGGAATAAACATTGCTTACTTTAAAATCAGTTCTAATATGGGAAGGGTGATGGTGTTTTTTTTCTGGAAATGGTTCTTAACATTGGGAGGTCAGGGGGTTATTATTCCGAAATTCGTTTTTAACATGGGTAAGTTAGGGGGTTATCTTCGCTTGTTGTATATTGGTTTATATTGGACGAGATGACATATTAAAACGTGTCATGTGTTATCTAATGGATGTAAGATATTGTTCTTTTAACAGACAGATAATAAACGTATGCATTGTATGTATGTTGTTTAGCAAGGACGACACGATATTGATGTGTAAACTGAATCATGTTGTGTGAGACTTATCACATTTTTTACAGTTCATATGTAAGAAGAATAATATATGCTTCATACGTTTTTTCTTGAAGATTTCTTCTGTATCTTCCCGCTGCTCCGTGGCGAACATGAAATGATCAGCATCATCCAATTGAGACATCTCTTCTTATTTGTGAAACCATTAAAACAACTCTTTATATTTTTATAATATAAATGTATTACAGTTGTCTCAAATGGTTTTCACAGGATCTGCATTTTGTCTACATTTTCTATTCTTATAGCTCGCTCCCTAGCTGTCTGTCCATCCCTGTCTAGACGTCTGTCCGCTTTGGTGATCAATCCTCACCTCTCTGAATCATTCCAAAACTATCTACATCACGTGTTCTCTTACGTCATCTAATTACGTGTCTCAGACCAACCTAATCCACAGCTAGTTATTTGTTTATTATCAAAACCCCAAAATACTGTTTACATATATTTTCTATTTTCACATTCCTTCTGCGATTCACGCGTAAATCATTTCTTCCGCAATTTAATTGCTTATTCTTCTAATCATAATAACTGATCCAGCAGCCATCCGTCGCTCAAATCAATTAATAAAATACAATAACAATAATAATAATGTTTTGACCCTTGACCCCGCTTGCCAAAGATAACAGATACTACGCTATGATTACAGCCTAAAGGGCCATAACATTACATGATGGGATAAGTCCTAAAACAATACCAACGTATCTTTCCATACACAAACAAAACAGAAACTATATTTCTTCACTAATTCAAAGAAACAACATTTTGATTACCCCCCTCCAACAAAAAAAAAAAGAAAAGAAAAAACAGTTGCTATCAAGAAATAAAGAAAACAGTAAAGTTCATGAATTATTACTGTAGTTTTTTTTAACATTTTATTTTCTTTCTTTTTTTTGTTCGTTTCTTTATAGACTTCCGTCAGCGCGGTATAATCCTGTGGTTTGCGTGGTCCGTTCGGCGTCACCTAACGTAACTCACTGAAAAATGTGCTTTAAACTGTAAAAGTACCATATACATATATATATATATATATATATATGTGTGTGTGTGTGTGTGTGTATGTGTGTATATATTTACACACCCCCATATACAAACATATATATATATATATATATATATATATATATATATATATATATATATATATATATATATATATATATATATGATTTCAGTTAAAAAATGTGTTCGATAAACGAATGCCGTAAGCTGAGATCTTAGATTATACACTGATATGGTTTGAGGTGTTTGGATATTGTTGTCTTATTTTCTCTATTAGACTTGCTTGAGGTGGAACAATACACAAGATAAGCTATTGCATATAAATAAATGAACGTAGAGTGTTATTCGCTGATATAAATTTGTATAATATTTACACTAATCTTAGGATCCTTTCAAAGGGGGTTCAATGAGAGAAGATAATTCAAACTTCCTGTAGTACTCGCATCTCACAGAGAAAACAATACGAAATACATTGGATAACACATATCTTAACAGAATTGCCTTTAGAAATCATTTATATTAGAGTGGTGTACTCCGTTGAAAAATTAAAAAAAGTCCAAAAGAAAAATACAAAAAGGGGGTGTTAATTGTCAATGTCTACCCTATTTGTTTGTGCGTGCGTACGCGCGAGCGCGCGCGCGGGCGCGTGTGTGTGTGTGAGCAGCCTTAAATATTCCTGAAAATAATTATTAATTTAGTAATATTTAACGGCGGAACATTTTTCAAACCTAATTTCACTAACCACACAAACGCACATTTTGGACGTTTTGTACTTACGCCTGGCTATGATCGATGACTCTAAAAAGGGCATCTTCCTCTTCACACTGTCAGGACATGTGTTGTATTTTCAATTTTCATTACAGTTTTAAACTATTCCAAGCAATTACACTCTGTTTCGCAAATATTTATTTAATATTCGTTATTAATTTGTTTTATTTCTCTTAATCTAAAAATTTTACCGTCAGCTTATATGAACTCCCTGGAAAACCCACTTGTTTACTCGTTTCAAAATATGCAAATAAATCTGGATCTTATGTTGAGGGATTACTCGTACACGCTCAAGTAAATAACGTTAATATTTAGAAAGTCAATCTTAACATGAAAGGAGAGGGTTTTTTGTAACTAATCTGTATTTTTAACAAACAATGTAATAAAAAATATATATGAAAATTTGAATTTAACTTTAAAATTCTATTTAAAAAATAGCGCGGTTCAAAACGTGCAGAAGAATTTTGTTTATTATTATTTTTTTTTTCAGAAAACAAAATATATAAAAATGTGTGAACATTCATCAGAAAGGACTTTTCCAGGGAACTGACGCTTGTGATAATGAAAGCAAACACAAACAGAACTTGTTAAACGCCGATAAATTGATTGGAATAAATTTAAATAAATAACTGTGGAAAAAGAGAAGATGACACTTTAAGAGTTGTCGAACATAGACAGGCTACTTATATACATGTAAAAATATGTAAAATATTTGGAAATTACGACAACCCTCAACCCTTTATCTTTTGCCCCTCTCGCCACAAAACTTGAAAAAAATGCTAACGATTACATGTCACTTTAACTGATACATGAACAAGAATACGGTGCTCATTTTCCGTTAAATTTATATTTAAAATGTGATTCCAGACGGCCAATGTTAGTTATTATGATTATATTTGAAATTTCTCATTGGTTTCCCGATAAAAGGAGGGTTGAACTGTAAATTCACACTTGTCCGTTCGTCCGTTCGTCCGTCCGTCTGTCCGCACTTTTCTCAATAACTACACCTTTGAATGTTTTGAAATTTTACAAAAACATTAAACATACTACGAGTATAAATGTAACAGAACGAATTTTCTGGGAAAACTCTGGTCGCCCCCTCCTAGAAGTGACTTTCTGTTTAAAATGGCTAAATTTAACATTGTTCTGCTTATAAAAAAAGAACGCCTTTGATTTTCATAAACATTTCTGAAAAGTTGTAACTAACTAATTTTGTCTGTCTATAACTCGCGATAACACTAGCTTGTGACGCAGGGACGCTTTAAGCGCAAAACACCTCGGTAGGAGTCTATTTTATCATATTAATCCAAAATATCCTGCGTATGTCTCTTTAGCAGTTTTGCATGATGGTGAACTCAAATTTAAATACGTTAAGGCTTGAAACTGCACTGTTTTTTTATTGTTATTTCCAACATTCGATCTCCCTCTGGGGACTTTTGGGAAAAAGCTAACATTGGCACTTTTTGCGCATTAAAAAAATTGATGTCTTGATATTTATAAAACTTTCTGATATCTTTTATTAATTGATAGCTTTATAATTTTGTTAAAAAAGTGAGGCCAATAAAACCCTACATGCAAATCAATGTTTTGGGCCATTATGCATGTACTATACCTACAGGATTAAAAGAAATTCAACGATAATTGATTAACTAACAGTAAGCCCCTGTCTGGCAATGTACATATAATATATGGTAGTTGCGATTTCGAGTGTATGTTAATACACATCCACCCCCACAAACATCCACACACACGCATATACATATATATATATATATATATATATATATATATATATGTATATATAGATAGATAGATCTTGATACGTATATATTCATACGTATATACATATATTTATGAATTTATTTATTTTAATATATAATAATACTAGCATTTCAGCCCGACATTGCCCGGTTTTTGGGTGTGTGTGTTGACCAAAAAAAAAGTGGTACTAGGAAAGCAGGCTCGATCCCTTACTGCGAAGGAGGAAAAAAACGGGAAACACGTGACGTCTCTGCTGTTACGACCACTACCAAACCGGAAGTTACATAGGTTTAAATTAAGGCTAGTCAATCGAAAAGAGTGTATGACTTTCGAAAATATCGGCAAAAAAAAGCGACCCCTCCCTGTTGAAAAGTACCCAGTTGAAGGTTAAGAAATTAATGCTTTTAGCCAATATCTGTATTTGTCGTCTGAAGGATCTAGCTTAAAACAGATACTGATCTTGTGAAAATCCGTCGCCTCTGTCGACATTTTAGGCAGACATACATACATTTATATATTGGTAGCTCAACTTTTCGGCCCAAATCGATGAAAAAGTTTGTCCTATCTATGTACCTATGTAAAATTTCAAATGTTTAGATCAGAAATTGTATGAGTCATTTAGTACAGACCACAGAGGCAATTTTTTAAAACTTTGACCCCTATTATGACTCCTTAACTGTTATTGTGTTAGACTCAAATATATTTATTTAGTTAGATGATGTCCAAGGAACCTATATCTAAATTTTCAAGTATGCAGACCGAAAATTGTCGGAGGAGTATGATAGAGTTCTCAAATGTCAAATCGTTAAACTTTGATCCCTTGACTGCAAAATTTCTGGCCTAAAACGGATTACAAAGATTTCCCAAACCTCAGTACTCTGTATATCAAATTTCGAGTCTGTAGACTAAAAATTGACAGAGTTATTGCGTAGGGAAATGTACACACACATACACACAGACAGACAGATACACACACAGACAGACAGATACACATACACGTACACAGACATGTTCACTTTTATAGATATACTAGCATTTCAGCTCGCCGTTGCCCGGGTGTTTGGAGGTGTATGCTGAGCAAAAACAAAAAAAAAAACGGTTATTCTTTTAAATTTGACCCCTATCATGACCCTTAAAATTTATTGTTTTGGGCTCCAATAAAGTTATTATGTTAGATCCCTGTCCAAGGAACCCGTATCTAAAATTTCAAGTGTGTAGACTCAAAATTGTCGGAGAAGTTTGGTAGAGTTCTCAAAGGTCAAATCGTTAAACTTTGACCCTTTAACAGCGACATTTCTGGCCGAATACTAAGCACATAGAGTTTCCCAAATATCAATACCTGTATATCAAATTTCGAGTATGTAGACTTAAAATTGACAGAGATGTTGCGTAGGGAAATGTACACAGAAAGACAGATAGACAGACACATAGACACACGTAAAAAGTAATCCGCTTCATGAGTTATGTGTTTTCCTCCTGTGTGTTTTCTCTTTGTATTAATCAGGTTTAAAAGTAAAACATTGCAAATTTTGATTCATACTAGTATTTTTTTCAAACCAGTTTTCGTTGAAATACTTTTACATTATATATATATTTTTTCAAGGACGTTTAAAATCGTTTAAAGTACACTCGTTTTAAAACAATTATGTCTTCTTTATCAGAACGTTTAATATAAAATGGAAAAAAAAGTAATGCGCACAATTTTCTAATTTCAACACTAACTAGGCCGAACAGCTACTGATAACACCTCGCTATATCAACGAAGCTTTTACTCAGGAACGAGTACGAAAAGCACAACATAATGGTGGTTTAGGAAGGTCCTGCTGAGTCAAGAGTCTTGAAGGGGATGAATATAGTTAGTCCTCATATGCTAATAACGAGCAATTAAAAACATTAGTCAAACCATTTCACACATATCTATTCGAGAATTTTCTCCTCAATTAGACGTAAAGTGTTCGAGGATTTCCAACAAAATGAGAGAGATTAAAAAAATAGAAAACTCATGATAAATCGGTCCTTCGCGAATTGAACGACAACCAAGTAAAACGCCGTTATGTAGTGCCATTTTCTCTTCTTTTTACACAACAAGAATGCCACGTATCTCGAGTGCTTTTAATCGACAACCCTCCTACACTCAGCTCAATACGCCCAGAAGGCAGAATTGACCAAAATAAAGGGACTGTTTACTGCTTCGTAATTTTCGACTTGTCTCATTTATTATTTCCCCCTTTTTTTTTCAATACAGGCGAAACTTTTTCGGCGGGGAAGTAATGTAACCAAATGGATGGGATACATCAGAAACCCCGAAAACCACACCTGGCATTAGTCGATAAAAAAGCAAATTCTCGTCCAAAACAATCCCTAACCGCGTGTTGTTGAACCTACAATGCAAAGGTAAAATGGGGTACGGAATTCTATTACACGCGCCATACTTTTCAGACCTCTCCTAACTACCGATTACTATATTTCAAGCCTCTCCACAACTTTCTGCGTGAGAAATGCTTAAAAAACTAATCGATATCAAAAAGGTCTTCAGCGCGTCACTGCCACCAGAACGCAAGATTTGTCTAAATATTGGCATGAATACAATTCCTTTGCGTTGGTTATAATATATTGCTTCTTTTGATGCGTATTTCGATTAATAAAATTATATTTGGGCCGGGGTGTTTTTATCTGTATGTAAAAATTTAAAAAGGCAACACCTTCCTTCCCAACTTGATATACACTCTCGCATATATCCACATACTACGCATATACGCACCCCCACATACATACACACACACATATATATATATATCCACACGCACTGAAATTGTAATATATATGAGTATTTGAATATGCATCGTAGATGCATATCGAACTATTTCGGTAAAAGTTCACTCCGTGTTAAATATATTTATGTGGATATTGACAATATGCAAGTGTGCATATAAATGTGTGTGCGTGTATGTATTTTATTACGTATATACATGCATTTGTGTATGGGTATTATCCCTCTCTAACTTTCGCTCTCTCTCTCTCTCGCTATATATATATATATATATATATATATATATATATATATATACATGGTTACTAAATTTTATCACATAAATTGATATACGAATATATAATTCTATGCGTAAATTGTTCAGTATTTACTTCAGCAATGCGCAATAGACAGATAGATTTAGGTAGTAAGTTATGAAAATATATATGGCAATTAATATGGAATACTTTGTGTAGGTTAATAGCCATATTATTTTCATAACTTACTATATATATATATATATATATATATATATATATGTATATATATATATATATATATATACACACACAGTCATGTATATATTTTGAATGTGGCGTTTCTTACACTCTTTGTTTTCTCATGTATATGTATATATCTATCTCTATTATATATCTATTTATATATCTATAGAAGTGAACGTGCCTCTGTGCGTGTGTGTGGCTGTGTGTGTGTGTGTGCATTTCCTTACGCAATAACTCTGTACATTTTTAATCTACAGACTCGAAATTTTATATACAGGGTTGTGAAATTTGGGTAAATGTATATGAACGATTTTCGGCCAGATATTTGGCTGATAAGGGGCCAAACGATTTGATCTTTGAAAACTCTACCAAACTCCTCCGACAATTTGTGGTCGAAACACTTGAAATTTTAGATATATTTTCCTTTAACATGAATCTAACTTAATAACTTGAGTTGAGCACAATACAATAAATATTAAGGGGTGATAATAAGGGTCAAAATTAAAATAAATGTCCGCTTTTTTTTTGCTCGACACAAACCTCCAAACACCCGGGCAACGCCGGGCTGAAAGCTAGTGTGTATATATATATATATATATATATATATATATATATATATATATATATATAATTATGATACCTATCCAAAAGTATATGTAAAATAGTTCAATTTTATACACGCATTTAAAATTGTTACTCTATAAATAGCTTATTGCATACTCCACTACTAAATAAACACATATTTATTTCTTTTCATTTTCAGTTTTCTAAGTATGTGAGGCATACAAAAACGGTGAATCCAAAATAATTTGGACGGTCAATGGAATCTGGTTTTCTAAGATGAAGGAAAAACGTGAAGATAACGCATAACTTCACTAAGGAAGCATTTCACTCTCGGTAGACACCCCAAATGAGAGAAATGGGCGTGTATTTGACATAGGATGTGCAATAAGTCTGTTATCTTTATTTTTCACTTGGAATTTTCAAACGGTTTACCTTTCTCTTTACTGATCAGCTTATTAGAAAACACGATGACACATGAAGATTATAGAAATGTTTGCCGGTCCTCGTAGGCTCCTCACAATTTTTCTACTGTGTAAGATACACACACACACACACACACACACACACACACACACACCCACACACATATATATATATATGTGTGTGTGTGTGTATGTGTGTGCGTGCGTGCGTGTGCGTGTGTGCGTGTGTGTGTGTGTAAAGAAATTGTTTTCAACATGTTCATTTAGGAGATAAAATATTAACATAAAAAAGAGAATACTCGGAAGCTGTCTACATAAAAGAAAATATTTATTAGCTAAATTATAAATCTGCTGTCGTCATAAATTTCACGCTAACCGGAAATTCAGAAGTTCCCGCCACATAATGCGCGCACTAAGAACAATATCGTATTACACACTATCAAAGCAATAACTAAACATATGGGTATCAGCTCTCGACCTTGGTCTTCAAACAAAATTTAAAAAAACAAGGTTTAGCAACCAGTGAATAAACTATCAACAAACTTTACAGAAATGCACAGATCTATATGGTGTAAGGAATATATACACACTCAGATATAAGAATCCGAGTGCATTTGTAATCATTTATTTGTATATTATTGTTTTTTGTGTATAGAATTGGCAGGCTGTTTACTTATATCCATGCAGAGAACACCCTATAATATATGCTCAAACATTATTTCTCTTTTTTACCCAGACCCTGAGCTAAGCTACACTGTAAACACGCACGCATGTATGTAGACGGTCCTATCCATATGTATTCATTTGTTTTTATTGCAGAGCATTTGAACTCATCAACAATGAAGGGGGCTTAACTTGGTGGTAACACATCTAGATAAGATACATAGATATACGAATCCTCCGTCACAGTCTTTTTTATTTCCTGATTTCTTATTTCTAATAACAGTAAAGAAGGTAGGCATATTAATACCACTCTCCCTGATTGACCATAAAATATGTTATTTATTTATTTTTTTAAAATTACATTTTCACCCCAAACTAGCCACATTGCCACTTTTTTTGTAGGGGGCTACTATCGGGGACATAACCATCAGGGGTGATGTGTAGGAAGTTGGGCAGCAAGATGTCGGTTCACGTTGCACTTGTACCTCTGCATGTCAGTGTAGTCGGGGAAGCAGGGACCCGGAAGGGAATTCCAAAGTGTAGCTGCTCTGGGGAAGAAACTACTGGAGTAGAAGGCTCTCTTGCATCTAGGGATCTCTACTGTAAAGGGGTCAAATTTAGCTGCTCGTCGGGTTTGTTGAGGTATTTACGTCGTGGGGGCACAAGTGCTTGCAGTTCGTCAGATTATTCTGTTAAAGTACTTGTAGTATATCTTGTCACTTCTTTACGGAGTTTCAAGCCAATAATTACTTTACTTTTTGAGTATCAAGCTGAGTGCCGTTTAAATTAAAACTATTTAATTACTACCAGTGAAGGAGAATGTCCCGATAGATAATAATAATAATAATAATAATAATAATAATAATAATAATAATAATAATAATAATAATAATGATGATAATAATAATGATAATAATAATAATAATAATAATAATAATAATAATAATAATAATAATAATAATAATAATAATAACTAGCAGGCCCCGTGGAAATTCCACGGTAGTTAAAATCTTTTAAAACACATCAGTAAGAAATTCCTTATAAAAATGAACGTATGGAAGCAAGTAGAACAAAAAAAGAACTTTAGTTTAAACTTTTATTGAAGGTCAATGCGATCGTAAATGATGCTGTTGATATTGTCCGGAAGTGCTGGTGATGATTGAGGCGGTGACGGGGACGTCGATCAGCTGCTTGGAGTGAGAATAGTGGCCCGTCAGCAGGTTCTTTGGAGTCAGATTGTGAATTTAAAAACTGTGTGACATTGCTGACATCGATTTTGTGCAAGTTCTGATGACCCCAAGTTATTTAATATTTCAGGAAATTTTGGATTACATGTGTGAGTAATTAATAGGTCACAGAAAACTGCCATTGCATCTTGATAAAGCTGTTGTAGATTCTTTGGACTTCCTGTAAATGTAGATGGTAGAATAACTGGTACACCAGAATAACCATCTTCATTCCTTGTTAAATGATCCATTAAGCCAGAATATTGAGCAGCTCTTAGTTGACTTTGATGACTTTTAATGAAGTTAAATAAGCAACTGTCAACTTTTACATATGCGAGAGACTTTTCTATTCATTTTGAATTTTATTCAATGAAGATTTGGATATTCACAAATATTTTTAAGTCGAATTAATGATATAGATTTCAATTAATGCATCACAACTTCCTGATAATATAGATAGAACACTTTGAATTTTCTGTAGAAAAGTTTTTTCCATAAAAACATTGTTCTCTGTTATAATATTCAGATTCTTGTGTATTACATGCATAGAAAATGAAGTGTTTCTGTAAACCTTACGAAGTACAGTTAAATTTTGAATTTTCGATAATCAAAATGATGTGAGGTAGGTTATACCTATCAAATTTATTGTCAATGTTATATAGTTAAGTAAGCTGGCTAATTGGCTATAAAGTAAGTTATTCCGAACTTTGATCAAACATTTTAATTTAAAAAAAAAAAAAAGCTTAACATTTTCTTGTATCTTTTTTTATATTAAGAAAAATGTAAGCATCATGCTGAAATAATAAAATGTCATTCTTAATAAGGGGAGAGGGTTTGACTATTCTAAACCTTCACCTAAATGACGATTTAACGAAAAAAATGTTTAAAATGTTCTTGTATCTTTTTTTATAATTTTTGTTAAATAATAAAAAAATCAATAAACTTTGATAGCACTATTGTAAGAATCATGCTGAAAGATATTCTTAATATGAAGAGGGGGGGTAATTATTCTGAAACTTCATCTAACAATGTAAAAAAAATAAGGGGAAAATATATGTATGAACAATAAATATTTCTTCAGTTAAATAAAATATACTGTTAACCTTTAAATAAGGAATAAATATTTATTTAAACCATAATTATTGAAACAAAGTATATCACTGCATAAAAAAAACGGTTATGGGGAGAAGGGTTAACTATTTTGAACCTTCACCTAAATAGCGATTTAATGAAGAAAAATTTAATGGTCTTGTATCTTTTTTTTTTTATAATTTGTTTTAAAATAAGAAAGAAAAAACGGTAAATATCCAGATACGCTACTACAGAACACCGACCACTCTAATTTGTTTTTTTTATAGGTAATTGAGGTTGCTGACAACGAATCTTATAGTCAAATCTGGGGCAAATTTATCGTTTGCATGGTATTTACCCCTGAACCCACGAACTACTGTCCACCATTTTGCAGCTTCCGTTTATGCTACGCGCATGCACGTTGTAGCATAAATGACGGCTTCACCAAGCAAACTACGTTGGGGGGAGGGGATTTTTTTCCACCACATAGAATTTTCTAATTTTCAAAATTACATTATAGCACTTTTTGGGTGGAAAATTTAAAATTAGCTGAAAAAGAAATAAAACCAGAAAAGGAAAGCACTCCAAGTTGGAGTAGGGGGGGTAATTTATCGGTTGTTTTTTTTTTAACTGGAACATAGAATTTTCAACTTTTCAAAACATAAGGCACCGACATTTACCAATTAAAATACCATTTAATATTTTCCGAAGATTTTACTGTGTACATTGTGGGCGCGAGCGGGGGGGCGGATTTGATGTTGGGGCACGCGGAAAAACGTTTAACTAAACTGAAAAAGCACCTATTAAGCCACATTAATTCTATAATTGAATCCCCCCCGCAAAAAAAGAATGAAACACATAAAGATGTTTGGTGCTTATGTTTTTGTAAACCACATTAAAAACTATGCGAGACAAAAAAAAAAGGTCCCCAATTTGTTGTACTTTTCTTTAACTGTAAGTCATTAAAAAATGTCAGTGCGCAATTTTTTGACTGGTACGCCATGTGAGAAGGCAGTTTGCTAGGTGAAGCAAGCCGTCGTTCATGCTGCAGCGCACGCGCGTAGCGTAAACGGAAGCTGCAAAATGGTGGAAAGTTATTCGTGGGTTCGGGGGTTGATACCATGCAAACGGTAAATTTGCCCCAAGTTTGACTATCAGATTCGTTGTCAGCGACCTCAATTACCTATAAAAAAAGAAATTAGAGTGGTCGGTGTTCTGTAGTAGCGTATCTGGATATTTACCGAAAATTCACCTAACAATGTAATAAAAATAATGGAAACATTCTTCAGTTAAATAAAATATACTGAAAATCTTTAAATAGGAAATACATATTTCTATAAATAAATTAAATCGTAAGTAATGAAACACTGTCTTATTTCATATTAAAAAAAATTGTTGTGTCAATTTTCATAGTATTTAAATATGTATGCCCTGTCGATGGTCATTAGAAGATGAATGCCTGTAAAAGAAACAAAATAAAACGAACAAAACATAAGTAATAACTATGTAAACAACGTGAAGCTGTATAAATGTTACAAAATTACTCGATTCGGCATTAAATGACACGAAAAAGGATTGATATGCCGTAAAACAAAAACAAAACAGAACAAGACGTAAAATATGTTTTTACTCTGTATTTGCGAATGGTTACTTTGGTGATTTATTTAATAAAGTCATTCTTGACTTTTGTAACATGTATTTCTAAACATATTTTTTATTGTGTAAGGCTCACTCAAAAGTAAATAAAAAAAAAAACTTAAAGTGGCACAGTAAAAAAAAAAAAAAACGTACTCGTAGCGTTAAATGTAAAAAAAATATATTTATTACTGAATAAAATAGAATAAGCGTTCCTACAATAATAAACAGAAGACATCGTTAAAAATGTAAGTCAAATACTATACTATTTAAACTGGAAAGATATCTTCTATGCATAACTGTCTTTAAAATAATCCGGAACCATAAATAGACAGTAATTATTTATTTATTTTTTTTTGTTTGGGAACTTTTGGGAAATAAAAGGGTTAATGATTTTTAACTGATAAAGATTGAACAATAAAAGGAGATAATTCACATTAATTAATGTTTGCGATGATGATGACGCGTTTCATTAATTAATGTTTGCGATGATGATGACGTGACACCGTACGGACAAGCAAATTTAATATATAATAATAATAATAATAATAATAATAATAATAATAATAATAATAATAATAATAATAATAATAATAACAACATATTTCATTGTAGCCAGATACATGTGATTTATAAAATAAACAACAAAAATCGAAGGGAAATATCATACACAAGCACATTTAACCACTCCAAAAAGGAATATTCTAAAATTAGATTCATTATTTAGTAAAACGACATTAAAACAAGTCAATTATTCATAAACAATAATCGTATATCAGAGGACTGTTTACTCAAAAATAAAAATGTCGTGTCTGTTTTAAATGTCCAAATAGGAGAATGTGTCTCTCAAAATAACACCTGCACGGAAATGGTTGGCACCAGTATCTCGCGTTAACAGGCTACCTGTTTTCCTCAAATATCTTAATTAACCAACACCTCATAACACACGAGAACCCCAAAACCGAATTTAGAAATACCGCCATTTTAGCCATCTCACACTGTTATCAACGCCTCCTAATTATTAGATCCCTACTAATCCGCATGAAAAGAAAACAACACTCAATCAGGCTCAATGCGAAGGGGAAGGCAAGCAATAGTGGTTTTTAGTGTTTTCCGTATTAAAAAGTATTTTAATTGTATTTTCCTTAAACTCGCTAACATCTCATGACGACTTATGAAATTCAAAAAACGTCCGCGATTACTGCAAAAAATGTTTATAGTCAAACAGAACGTACAAAAACTAGCTCTTCAAAAGCAAAAAAAAGAAAAACGGATTGGAAGAGAAACGAACAAGTAATTTTCCCTTCTCTTCGATTAAACTTGCATTGGAGAAAAATGCTGGCTAAATATACTAAGAGTAATTAGAGAAGATAAAGCATCCATCATATGTAACATCATACAGTATTCATATCGAACTTATCATTTTTTGGTTAGTATACTATAATATTTTATAATATTTAACTAGAATTACCTGAATTATTCCCTACAGAGAAAAAAAAAACACTGGCTGACAGGTGTGCGGGAGCAGTTAACAAAATTAATTGAAAAATAACTTTTAACAAAATCAGATCTTCGATCGCTTTCAAACTGGATTTTTCTGCACATTAACTAAACTACGCTTTTCGTTTTACATTTTTAACGTTCATCTCCTTGTCAATATTACGAATCCATCTAATTCTTATAGGAACATTCTATTGCATGAAGATGACACATTTTAGAAGTACTTAACTACTTTTCATTTGTAAAAATATTCTTGATTTTTTTTAATTTCTTTTTTTTTCTTCTCATTAAGTCTTTCCCCTATTTTTGTCATATTTGGCTAGTTTTTAAAAGAATGCCATTTTACTTTGTCGCAGAACAGTAAATTCATAGTTTTTTAAAATAATTATTCGTTAATATGTTTCTTTTGGTGATGTCCGCAAATTTTAAAAAAAAAATCTTAATAATTTTAGTAGCTTGGAGATGCCCCACAATGGAATAATTGGACTATCTCATGACGTCACATCCGATGGTGACAACACTTTCAGTATCGAGTACCGGTGCCGGGCAGTCTGAGACTGGCACGCGACCGAGCCGGTCGGTGCATACACCTAACCATTGATGAATGATATTTCTCAACTAATTTTCCCTGTAATTATGTGAATACATGTTTCGTTCCTAAAAATCATGTGTCACTTTTGTTTATTACCATTTAACACCATAACAGCTGGCGACATGGTTTGACTTTCACACGGGTTAACCGCACAAATAAATCTAATTGACTTCAAAAGAACGTCGGATTTAAAAGCTAAAAAGTCTGTTGGCAATTACGTTAAAAAACAAAAAAAAACAAATAAAATGAAAACGAACATATGGAAAATTTATCAACGAAATTCTACATAACCTTTTTGTGTGAAATTGCAAATACATTCTATTAATGTTAAAAAAAATTAAGTTGGTTTCCTATTGAAAGAAGAACAAAATAGAAAAAGAGAAACATGTTGACACAATTGTCATCGCGGAACAACTCTATCGTCAAATATCGTCTGTTTATCCATACGCAAATTTGAACATTTTTCAAATGAAGTAAAGAGTTTGTTTTTTACTTTGATTTTGCTGCTAATTTATGCAATATTTTAACTATAGAGAAATGTGTTTTTCCCTTTTCGTTTTATATTGACTAAAAAATACTTTCTTTTCTTTGAGTGGAATGTTTTAAAATATTCTATTTCAAACTGTCGGTCCTAAAGTGAAACAAAAATCTCTACAGTTTTTACCAAGAAACAAGGGATAAATTGCTATATCTTCATACGCACACACTCAAAGAAAGGAGATTTTAAAAAAAATATTTTATCTCTCTTCTCTAGTCAAAAATGAAAATATTTTTTTCGTGCGTTTGGATAAAAACGACATTAAAAGATGGATGGCGTTAAACCAGTATAAATACAACTAATACAGACTCAAATGGCCCAGCAAAAGAAAGCCGAGGAAAATTTAAAAGAACGTGATAAAGAGCTCCAGTTACAATTTCAAGGAAGGCAACAGGCGTTGGATGAGAGAATACTACTTAAACAACAGAGACAAGAAGATCTATTGTTAAAAATATTCGATAGCACGGAATACAGGGACGACAGTTTTACTTTTTCCGTAAAGTACAATATGGAACGCTATAGAATTGTTCAACTACCAACCGGAGTTGTAGAGGACGTTTGCCACTTTCTATTGGAGATATAAGGACCTATTAACCGTAGACTGTCAAGAATGGACTAACGATAAAAAAAGTTCACCTTCTTGTGAGGAAATTAGGGGCACAGACTTAAGAGCGAACAGCTTCTCACCCTCCAGAATTGGTCGCGGATTGTGAACAGGCATCACATTTATATGCTGTCTGAGTTTCTCTAGGCTTTTGGCTTACAAGCATTCTTATTTTGTACTTATATATATATATATATATATATATATATATATATATATATATATATTTATATTTATATATATATATGTATATATATGTGTGTATATATATATGTAAATACATCATGTCAGGTCATGTCATATGCTACTGGTACCATGTAACCCAGTACTACCTGCCTCATGGTCGGGTCACCGGCGACTAAACTGGTGCCCCCACAAGATTGTTTGGTGAGGAGGGCGGCTAGTCTCCCTGGAGGATTAAAAACAAGACCTTCCAAAGGGCGAATGAACTCTTTTTCTGGGTCAACGGCCAACTAGTTCCGTGTATATTTGTGTGTGTGTATATGTGTATTGGGGTGGAGAGGGCTCCCGTAAGACGTGGTGAAGGCAACCTTTCTAGGAGAAGCAACTCTCTGATTTAAAAAACCATAAAGCGGGAGACCAGTACCCGCATTAAGCTGGTCTGCAGTCTAATTTGTTGCTGGCTATCTTGCTCTTGCTTGTTGCTGGATCTTAACATTTTTAACCGAGAGAGAGACTTAGCTGTTGTACAAAGCTAAGACTCTGTAACATCATCTTTGTATAGATACTCCCTCAGGAATTTGGGCTCATGGATTTTTAATATCTGAGGGAGTGGCACTCGTCTGACAAGACGTTGCAATCATCATATATATATATATATATATATATATATATATATATATAACTATATATATATATAAACGTCGGTCAAAATAGGAGTTTTAATTTATAATGTATTGTTGTTTTCGATTTTTATGATCATTTTGATTCAATATATAAGAAACAGCACATGACTATTGTTCAATGTACATCCAAGACTTTTTCGTAATATATCTCCCTCTCTCTCTTTCTCTCTCTCTCTCTCTCTCTCTATATATATATATATATATATATATATATATATGTACACATTTCAAGTTGTCTTTACATAAGCGTACATGTCGGGAGCGTTGAAATTAACGGTTGCTAGTAAAACAGACACGATGACTTGCGGGGATATCGACGAAAGAACCGACAACTTCTTGTTAAAAACTGTCCAGTTTATTGTTTATGTAATTAATGTTTTTGACCAATTTTTCGATACTCGAATAAGACCAAAGGTTTAAGACGATATCGATTTTGTAGCGTTCCGAAGAGTCCCTGGAAGTTTTTGCGAAACAAATACACGTGTCAATTTAGTTGTGTCTATATATTTGAATACGCTCTCATATATATATATATATATATATATATATATATATATATATATATATATGTATATATATATATATGTATGTATATATATATATATATTTATATGCGTGTGTGTCTATTGAATTATGCGAATATGCATATATAAAGAAAAACGTATGCACTGACACACACATTCACACAGAATCACACCCGCATAATATATATATATATATATATATATATATATATATATATATATATATATATATATTACAAACCTCGAAGGAAAAGGAAACGAAAAAAAAACAACAACAACAATCACTTCGGGTGATAATCGGATGCACCGATAGAAAGTGCTTCAGAATAATACGCCCGAACAACTACATTTTGGGGTGCGATTTTATATAGCATGTCTTCCGAAATTAAAAAAAAACTGCTCAGCAAATGAAAAAGATGTCTAGAAAGCTCAGAAAACAAGAATATCTCCGCGATTTCAATCAATCAGAGGTGTGTGAATAATGACTTGTGGCCAATACACACACACACACATACACACACACACATGCACACCCATACCCACGCACACACACCCATAAATATATATATGTATGTATATATGTGTGTGTATTTAGCGTGTCTGTGTATATAATCGAATTAAGATAATAAGTCGAAAAATAAAGATTTCTCCAAATATTTATTTTTGAAATTAAAAGATGATTAGTAATCGACATCAATATTTATGATTGCTTCCAGACATACTAAATTGAAACCGTTAAGAGTTCAACTCACGCAAGATAGTATTGTCAATTTATTTCCAATTAGCTTCCAGACGAAGTTCCTTTATTCATAGATGTATATGAATAGACAGCTTGTGATAAAGAAGAAGAAAACAAAGGAAGATTAAATTAATTATGTACTGAAACAAAATTATATCGGTTTAGGTTTGTAGTCGGGTTCTCATTTGACTTTTCTTGTATATCGATAATATCTTAATGTATTCTGCAGCTTGCCTCACAAAAAAGCATAAAATTATTGTGGTCTGTGATATATAATACTTTGGCAATTATCTATAGAAGGTTATTTTTTATCTTTAATTCTTAAATGCAATGTATATATATATATATATATATATATATATATATATACATATCTTACTAAAATGTTTCTATAATATGTTAATTAATATAACAATAGTCAATAACCTGAATATGCATATATATATATATGCATATATAGGTGTATATATATATATATATATATATATATATATATATATATATATATACGTGGGTGTGCATGTATTTGCGCGCGCGTGTGTTTGTGTATATGTGTGCTTAATCGGAACAAACTAGGACAAATTCGCAGGAAATGATTTCAAAATAGAAATGAAAAATTGTAATGCTCCATTTTTCCAGCCTTTTAACCGTGGTTTTCCATGAGTTAAACAACTGTCCATCATATAGATGTTCATTGTTTCCAGAGTTTATATGCAAAATAATAGGCAATACACGAATTTATGTAGATTAAAAAATCATGAGTAGACATACATATACAAAATATATTTGAATTTTCAAAAAAATAATAAAGCTCATACTCTATGTATGCATAGAGGCAAACACAAGTATCTATATGCATATTTATAGTTGAGCACTTTCTATGACTGAAATATCGTTCTGTTAAGCAACGGATTATATTGTTGCCTTCAGAATCTCCACACCTGTAGATTGACATTTAATAACACGTATGTCTTCATAAATGTTAAATTAACTTTAATATAGTTATAGATTATGCTGCTCCTAGTCGTTGCTAATAGAGGCATGAATTACTTCGTTGAGGAATTCAAATATATCAACAACAGTAATCGTAACTCGCAGTCTTGATGAATCCAGAAGGATAAAACACAAGTGTGTGTTGTTATTAAACGTAGTATTAATAATTATTATTAACATACTTACATACTGTTGGAAATTGTACATGGAAAGGCGAGCCTTGTTGGTTGAGGCGCAGAATGTCATGGTTCCTTTTTAAGGCCTTTAATTGGACCGCTAGAAAACTTCCTGCGCGCGCAGTTTTAAAACTGACAAACATATAAATATATATATATATATATATATATATATATATATATATATATATATATATATATATATATATATATATATATATATATATATCCAAAGGGCAGACCTGGAGGTCTACCATGCTTGACGCACAATTCCCTATTTACCTTTTTCCAATTTTATATTCATATAGGAATTTTTAGACGAACATCGTCTTGCCTAGAATTGATAATTGAACTCCGTTAATTGGTTTTTATTCATCCAGTTACCATAACTAAATAGTATATGTTCCCTTTAACCAGATTCTCCGAAGAGAACAATTCAACACCTCAAGAAAACTACCAGACTCTCAGAGACGCGAGAAAGGGACATATTTTTCGCCATCCTTCTTAGAAGACTGGAATTAATTTCCTCAGGTAAGGATTGCATTATTCTATTGTATTTTTTTCAGGACTCTGCCGAGTTCTAAAATGTGTGAGGAAATTAATTCTCACATACTTTATTTTGCGAAAAATTTATGTTGATAGTTTCTATCTTTTTTTCATTTTAATTAGGTAAACATGTTCGCTGATATAGTTCTATCTTTTTTCGTTTTATTTTGCTAAAATATATGCTAAATAGTTTATACCCTTCTTCGTTTTACTTTGAAAAAAGGATTTAAAAATATTTAATATCTCGTTCATAATTTAGCTTGCATTTACTTAGTGCGCACTCTTTAATACTTTCCAAGGACGTTTAAAAATTAATTGAGTTGTCGCTGAAGTTATGTTTATAAGTTGAGTAACGTTTAACACTAGCTAAATGTTTCTTGAATGAATTAACCTCTTTCTATTAAAAACAAATGTGTTAAAAAATCCTTACTTAACGACCTCGAAAACTTAACACAGTCATTTTTTGCGAAGTAATAAAAGGTTATTGACTCCTTCTAGAAATAAAATTTTTCCTGTTAATTCTGATTTTTATAACTATAATTATCCCGAAGGGTTTTTCGCGTATAGAAGAGTTTGACGTTGAATTTCGTAGGGGTGTAGTTCAACGTTAGGTTAATTTAACGCGGTGACCAGGCCACTGTTTTTAATGTAAATATTTTCTGGGAGCCTGGGGTTTTTTGCTGCAGACCTGGTATTAATTCATAGAGACCATTTTTTTTTATTTCAGATTGTTTGATTCTAGGGATTATAATTCACCACCATCCATTCTCGTTCTTAAATCTCGCATGTAAACGATTAAAAAAAAGAAGATATTTTAGTTGGCGGGCTTAATTAAAATTGTAGTGGTTTAAATGCCAAGGGTTTAAATTTAACCCCCACTATCTCTATTTCTCGTTCTTATGGTGTTGTTGACGGGATTCGCCTTTGAAAGGTATGTTCTATCCTTTCTTATAAGACTGGTGTCCTTCGTCGTTGTTTAGTAGCTCAAGATGAGCGACGGTAAAGACTTATTGGCTAAAATTGAAGCAAAGAAATGTCGAATATCGATTACGATGGAATGGTTAAAGGATAATATCTCACCGTCTTCAATTCATTCTGTTAGGTAATTCTTATTAGAAGAGGATTGATGTTATTGTTATGCACATATTTGTGATAGACTTAGAGTGATAGAGACAGTATTAGGAATGTTCATGCGTTGAGTGTTGACATGCCTCAAGATGTTCCTGTTTGTGGTACATGTTAATACCCAATGAGAGGAGATTTCATCTATAGATAGATAGACAGACCGAGAGTTTGTGCGTTTGGCATTTATACGTTTGGCAGTTCTCATATGAACAGGAGTGTTTCTATAACCAATGACACATATATTTCTTACCTATTTTTGAGATGATGATTTTCACAAAGTTCTTATGATATAAATGCGCAATACCTTTTCCGTTTAATCACACAACAAAGAAGCAGATAAACAAAGATGATGACGTCCTTTATTTCATGACCGGTCCATAAATTCGCTTGAGGAATTCAAAGTTTCTTTACATGGCGTTTTCTTCTCTAACCTTTCGCTTCCAAGGTTTGACGTCAGCAGCCGTCTCTGACCTCTCTCTCTCTCTCTCTCTCTCTCAGCTCTTTCTCCCCGACTCTTCTCCTCGTCTCCCAGCTGCATCTAAAAATATACCTATATTAAGAATTCGTCACGGCATTGCATGATGAAGCATGTGCTCATAAAGCTATTGGATGGCATGCA
This sequence comes from Euprymna scolopes, assembly GCF_053919585.1. Taxonomy (NCBI): domain Eukaryota; kingdom Metazoa; phylum Mollusca; class Cephalopoda; order Sepiida; family Sepiolidae; genus Euprymna; species Euprymna scolopes. The sequence goes on along the minus strand of NC_136485.1, from coordinate 121,695,045 downwards.
TCACGTTGCCAAGCTTGACATGACTCCGAATTCAGTAAACTATTTTTCAGATTACCTCTTTACAAAATATGTTTAAAATTTCAATTGACGATTAATTTCCTTATTTACATTTACACAAAAACAAATTTCATTATTACATTCCTTTTCCAGTAAAATAGATATCTAACTATTTTGTGTGAGCTAAACAATTGAGGTTCCACATTCCTTATTTCAATAACATTCTGTATTTATTTTAACTAATGATTGGAATTTCAATTACAGATCTAGCTTCGCAAGTTCGAAACCTTGACTATCCTATTTCATATTTATATATAACTAATTCCCTAATTGTTACTTACATAAAAGGGGACATCCCTTTATCATGTAACATCCCTTGCTCTCATTTTTCAAAAAAAGAATGCACACATTTTTAAATTGTAGTATATTTTTCTATATAACCATATGGCTAAGAAAGATCAGACACCATCGAAACTTTTTCCAAGTCATCTTTTTTTCAAATGACTTCATAATTTTTTTTTTTATACAAGACTCTCTACCTGATCTCCCTGGCATATTCCTGATGGGTGTGGGATAGTACCTCCTATAACTCACGTCAGCTACTTCATCCAGCCACCCTTATGCCGTAAACTGAGGTCTCATTTTACCTCGTTAGGAAATCAACGACTCCTCCTCCAAATGTGTCCTTGATCCTTTCTTCCGTATGGTTCTTCTATTAATATGAGCTTTGTTTTCGTTTTGTAACTAAGTCATCTTTTTGGGACATGCTTATAGCTCATTTATCTTTGTGGTTGGCTTCCAAAGTTTAATATATTCCTTTCATCCACTGATTCGCTCGGGTTCCCTTGCTTGAACCCTTGGAACTTGATGAACACCTAGAAATACCACCCTTAACTAACTAAAACCTTTTTTGCGACAACATATTTAGTTGCGCACTAAATTCTATCTAATAGCCCGCTTTTGTGAGATTTTCATCAGAGCGTCCAAGATCCAGCAGAGATATCCCGTATTCATGTGTCTTAAAAAATATAATGTTTATCTTCTTACGTCCCTACGGTATATTTTTCTTTTCTCTTCCCCCCCCCCCATTAAGCTATATGTGATTTGCCTACGGTGCTGCCTAAAGGATTCTCGTATCCTCTCCTCGCCTGTCTCTAATTAATTAAGCCTAGTCTTACCTCCTGCTTGGAACCGTCACGAGCGATCAGCTTTTTTCAATCACTTAATTACCACAGGCCCCATCTTATTCTCCTACGGGCCATATTTTATATTTCCCCGGCAAGTTACTCTTCTTGCGAAATTATTTATGGATTTAAAATAAATACGAAAAACAATTTATTAAAAAAAGGAACCCTCACTTTTGGTTTATCACATCTGTAAAAACTTCTAAAAAATACATGTTTACGCAATTGTTATTTTTGTTCCACTCCTAAAATTCTAATATATTTCTAAACCAACCATTCGTCTTAATTAATCTTATTTTCTCCTAGATCATTTCAATTCTAATGTATATACCTAATAATGACTTTAAATTCCTGTCGCAAAAAATATAACATTTACATACATTTAAGACATTTTACAATATACATTTGTTTTTAAAGTTAGATTATACATTTAAACTATGCTTTTTACAAACAGTTATAACTTTTCTCAAGAAAAGAAGAAAAAATAGTGTTTTCTTTTCTCTAACACCAAGTCCGTTAACACAAAAGCAATAAATTGTAACTTTTTCAAAGAAAAACAATTAACCACATTAAAAGGTGGAAGGTTCAACTATTTCACATTTCTGCATCTTATTTTTGACCATAGCGTATTTTCGTTTCCGAACGAAAGACAGTCTTAAGTACACAATACTTTTGATTTTTTTATTGACATATGTAAACATTCTTCCAGCAAGACATTTATGATACAAATTTTTATGAATGTCTCAGTGTTTTCTTTCTCTGTTTCGTGTAAGTTCATATTATCGAAACAATTTATTAACCAAATTCAACAATTTTCAAAACAATTTTTTGTCTCGTGTAATATATCTGAACATAACAATCTTTTTATTTTTTTCTGCTAAAACTGTTAGCGTGTATGTCTATATTAAAACAATCTTTTAATGAATGAAATGTATAGTGATTATTTTCCATTCATTACGTATGTTTTCTATTTGCGGCATATCGGCCTTGTTATACTTTTCTTGCATACTATTGTTCTATTGTGTATATTTCTGTTCATTTTCTTTCCTTAATACTGCGTATGTGTGAGTGCTTCTCTTTTTTCCTTCTAAATCATTGTTTTATTTCGTTTTGAATTTTTTCCGTTGTTGCTTTTTCTTTTTCTTTTTCGCATTGTGTGATTATCTAGTTGTAATTGACCCTTACGTTGGTACCGTGGTACGCCAGTTTCTTTTTATCTTTTCAAACCCACCCTTGCTTGAGTGTACTAGCCACGTTCACAGAATATTTATATATTATGTAACTAGTGGTATTATAAAGATGGCGTATATTCTGTATTGTTGTTTTAATTCGTCTTAGGAGAGTCTTAGTGAGAGATTGGAGGCGTAGGAGTGTTCATGTGCTGAGTGTTGATATGTCTCAAGATGTTCCTGTTTGTGGTATATGTTAATACGCAATGAGAGGAGATTTGATATATATATAGATAGACCGAGAGTTTGTGCGTTTGGCATTTATACGGTTGGCAGTTCTTATATGAACGGGAGTGTTTCTATAACCAATGACTTATATATTTAAGTTCTTATAATACAAGAACAAAAAAGCATTGGAAATGCAAAAGGATATAGGGATGGTATGCCAAAAAGTATACAAACAAGATAGCTATGAATGGCTAGGCACATGAAAATAGAATTGCCTCCAAAGTACAGCCCTATAGCTTTTCTCCAATCTTCATTACGTGCCATCATTACGGTTGTAAAAAGCTATAGGGCTATACTTTGGATGCAATGTTATTTCCATGTACCTAGCCATTCATAGCTATCTTGTTTGTATACTTTTTGGCATACCATCCCTATATCCTTTTGCATTTCCAATGCCTTTTTATTCTTGCTAATTAGTATTTTTACTTGCAGTCTTATTTTGAAACTTACATTCATGATAGTATTGCCTTTTGTAGGAGGCGGCTCATTGCCGCCTCCATTAGTAGCAGGTCGCTTCCTGCTGGGTTTTAGGTTTTTGGGTTTTGGGCCTTAAGAGTTGCCTCTTGGTCCTCCATCGGTTCTATATTACATAGAGAGTGCTACCGCCTCTCTGATAAAACAGTTAGAGTATTATAAAGTTCTAAAACGTTCATACCTTCACTATTAAATTTTTCTTGGTTCATTCTTTGGCGTTTTGGCAGTTTTTGATATTTATATTTATAATAGTTTGTGCATGAGACAGCTTTTTCCCCTTCGGATCCCTGTTATACCGTGCTTTTGAGTCAGCACGTGAGGAAACATTCTTTTTTTCTGGTTCTTTGTTTTAAAGAGCACGTGAGGCAGCCTTCTTTTTCTGGTTCTTTGTTATAAACAGCACGTGAGGCAGCCTTCTTTTTTCTGGTTCTTTGTTATAAAGAGCACGTGAGGCAGCTTTTTTCCTCAGAATCCCTATTATACCATGCTTTTGAGTCAGCACGTGAGGCAGACTTCTTTTTTTCTGGGTCTTTGTAATAAAGAGCACGTGAGGCAGTTTTTCCCCTCTGGATCCCTGTTATACCGTGCTTTTGAGTCAGCACGTAAGGTAGCCTTCTTTTCCTCAGGATTTGCATGATACTTAATTTTTATTATTTCAGCATTTTTCTGATAGTATTATTTTTGCTCAGATAATACCTTGACTTTGTTTTTTTCAGAGTCTATATTTCTCTGAGCTTTTTTACTACGTGCTGACTTTGGCATTTTTATTAAATGTAAACATATAACACTTATGTGTATCTTACTATAATATCACTTATCTTATAGCAAGACAACTCTCGTAGAATTGAGATACTGCTCCGTCACCAATAGTTAAAGTGTGGAACGGTATATACACCAATAGTGTAGTTGTTATCTTTATATGATGTCCTAATCAGTTACAATGTGAGGTTACTTGGTTAATTTATTGTAGTTTATTTTAGAAAACTTACTTGTTTTTATTAGTAGATTGTGTATAGTAGCCACAATATCTAGTTATTTTTGTGGCTAGGGCTTGGATTTTGATTCTTTTTGGTCAGCTTCCAGTGAGTTCTTAGAAGATGACTTTCTTGCAGTTTCGTTTGCGGTTAATTTAACTTATTTCCGTTGGTGTTTGGTAAGTTCTTAGAAGAACTGGTTTGATCTACTTTTCTTAGCGAGCGAAGAGATTCAGCTGCATTAACAATGGTTGCTATAGTGTATTTTTGCGCATGCGTGAGAATTTCAAGTTTCCTCCTTATTTTTCAATAGTTTGACAGTAGTCATGTGTCTTTCTGCCAAGAGCGACATACGTCAGTGTTAGCCGTGATCGTCTAGAGGTTAGGACCCCACGTTGTGGCCGTGCTAACCTAGGTTCGAATCCTGGTCACAGCATTGACATTTTGTACATATTTTACAGTCTAAAATCTGAAGAATTATTTGTTTTTATAACATTGTTTTTTGACGTCGTACTTGCTGATAGGTTCCTCTTATAACAATTTTGATCAACTGAGATAAATATTTCGTGGTTTCATTAACGCTGGCGGGTTACTGTTTAAAGAAAAAACCTTAACGTTCACCTCAAATATTCAGCGTCCAAAAAATATAGGCCACTGGCAAACTGGAACGTCTGTGAGCATCCGGTGTATTATTTGGAGCTGTCCCTTGTGAGAGAAGTTCAGTGTTCGAAGTGGTATGTCTACATTGGGTATATAGTGTTTAAAACTTGTTATTACACGTAATCTTATTTAATTATGGAGTTAGCTACACAGCGATGGGTCACTGCACTTCTCCGTGTAAAGAGCAGTCGATTGATGCTTGCACTGTTGTCAGAGCCCGTTCTTACACCGAGATACATCGCTCAAAAGAAAGAAGAAAGCAGAAGAAGAAAGGAGAAAAAGGAAAGAAGATCAATTGCCCATTTTTGTACCCTTTTTTTTCTCTCTCTTTTGATATTTTAACCGACGTCCTGACACTCGCTGGATTCGTAAGACGCTTCTCTGTAAGAATATGTGCTTTGTGAAACTTATAAGTTATTTTAGTTGAGATTTGGATAGTTTTGCTTTGTAGGCGTATATAGGCGTGTACGGGCCATCCCTATATAGAGAGTGGTACCGCCTCTCTTATTAAGGAATTCAATGTTTATTGACATGGCTTTTTCTTCTCCAACCTTTCGCTTCCAAGGTTATACGTCAGCAGCCGTCTCTGACCTCTCTCTCCCTCCCTCTCTCTCTCTCTCTCTCGACTCTTTCTCCCCAACACTTCTCCTCTTCTCCCAGCTGCATCTAAAACTCTACTTATATTGAGAACTCGTCACATCATCGCATGGTTAAATATGTGCCCATAAAGCACGTTGGATGACATGCTCACAATACATATACACACTTACATATATATATATATATGTATATATATATATATATACACACCCACACATATATATATATATATATATATATATATATATATATATACAGAAAGCACCACTTACTTAGCCTCAGAGGCCACTCAAGTATTAGGGCTAATTGGTATACATTAGTCAATGGTATTATAGCATAGTAAACATAAGTTGTAAGAATTTTGTAAATTGGATTACTTAGGGAGACAGTTCATCAAGAACTCATTTAATTTTGACTTGAAGACAATCAGATTGTAATCAGCTCGAAAGCAGCCAATCGGAAGAGCGTTCCACAGGCGTTCAGTTCTACGAAGATAAAAAGTGTGTAAAATAATTCATTGTGGTTTTGGCTAGACGAGTGTTTTTCGTGAATGTCTGGTGAGTGGGGTCCATAGAGTGAAGCTCAGATAAGCACTTTCCATGAAAATAACGATAAAACAAAAACAGGCTTGTAACGTCTCTCCTGTGAGAAAGATGTTGACGGGAATAGAAAAGTACATCCCCCACTATCATACGAAGTCTATTTTGAACGCCTGCTCAGATGTGGCAACAGTACTCGATCATTAGTCGGACCTGGCTTTTATGTAGGTTGAGAATTGCATCAGGAGTAAGATGTCTACTGGATTGGGAGAAGGATCCCACCATTTCTTCCAGCGACCTAAGCGATGCATTTGATATATGTGTTCCATTTAAGGCTAGGAGAAAAGGTCAAACCCTAAAACTTGTCAATACATTACCCCCCCCCCAAGACAAGAGTCATTTATATCAATTGATGCCAGATTGACATCAGAGCGTAGATGACGTTAATATAGAAGCTTGGTTTTAGATGTAGTAAATGTAACCAGCCACCTGTTCAAGATAAGAAGAGAGAGATAATCAGATAGAACTTGGTCGTTTACGGTCTTAGATGTGCTACAATAGATTGTAGTGTTATAAGTATAAATGTCTACGAATGATGTAAATATATGATTTGAATGATCATTAATATATTGCAGGAAGAAGTTTGAGCTTAGCATGGATCTCGAAGGGATTCCAGCATTAATATTGAGTGCTTCTAATTTCTGCCATCCAACTACTACTCTCATGAACCTATCAGAGAGAAATTATTTCATAATGAAGAAGACATTTCCAGTTATATTATAGCTAGAGATCTGGTTAAGTGGACCTTATAAACGCCTTTGATGTGTCTAGAGTAATTGCCCCAGAAATGAAGCCTCAGTCGAGAGATTGGCTAATCCTATAAGATATAACTGCAAACACGTCTGCTGACGATCTGGCAGAACGGAAACGATATTGTACATCATTAGAAATTGTCTTTGCTGAGATGGTTGACTACTTCTCTATTTAAAACATATTCCAGCAGCTTAATCATGATGTACTTATGGTCTGCACGGAGTGGGGCATGACTTATCTGTCTGTACTGAGAGGGAGATGAGCGATCACTTGGATTCTTATATATATATATATATATATATATATATATATATATATGTATATATATGAGCGGATTCAATTTAAAAGCTCATTGGTTTTATAACAGTTGGGTTTGCAAAGTCTAATTGATGCCTAGAATTTATGATATAAAATAAAATATATTTGACACAGTATCTGTTTTTATTCGTCTCTTGTCTGAATAAAGTCACTTTCAAAGGTCTCGTAAAGTTTAGCCTATGTAGATTTGTTTGGAGACGAATCCAAAGAAATGGGTACACCAACGATGTCGAATTTCAACTGAATTCAAAATTGTAAATGTAGTCACTGGAGTAATTTTCATGCATATTTTGTTTGATTTCGAGTAGATATAATTGTTATCAACATTAGTTGGTAGAGTTTAGTTTGTCTTAAATATCGTGTTAATTTTTGGAGTGAGCATAACTTTGTGTTTTGTTAATTTTGTTTCCTATTAAACTAAAAAGCAATAAAGATAGCAATGTAGGGTGTATGAGTTGTCTTCAATTTAATCGAGTTTCCTTCTCAATTTTGTTTACTTATTTTTGTATGTATTACTAGTTTTTCATAGTGTTGTTTGAATTCATTGCAATAACAGATAATTCATAGCTTAGCTATAATAATTATGTGATAATGACTTTCCTCTGGCAAAATGGATGCATTATTTAAAGTCAGAAGATAAAGTAAACTTTATTTTTAGTATAATGCATATTTTCTTTGATACTACGTATTCTTAGAATGGTGAGGTAAACTTCGATTTAAATTTACTTATTTACTATATTTGCCGTGTGAACAGAACTGTATATACTCATTTTTATTAAATGGTTTGCGGCGAAGTCCTAACATTCTATTATTCATCGTTATATCTTTATCGTTATTGCTAAAACAAATGATACAAAACAATAAGTTAGTATTTTTCCATTTTAGAAAATGTAATATATGTATCTAAAGGAACATGTAGTTTTAAATAGTATGGATTTGAGGCTCGGTTTAACAAAAAAACTCGATCAGGTTGTTGACAATCTAAAAGCAAAATATATGCTTGTAATATAATTAATCGAACTAAAACATATCATATCAAGGCATAGTATTATAATGTTGATTATATTGTTTCTTGTGAAATGTAAACAAATGTTAATTTTGTTAGTATGTCCTTGTAAGTATGCCAGGTCTTATACCAAAAAGTATATTTGCAAACAAATATAATTTTCGAATTTATTGAAAACCCTTCCTCTGCATACATACTCCAGAAAACTATTACTTTTATGGGATATTGTTTGCTTTTGCACTCTTGGAATAACACACGTTAGACTGGCGTAACGTGGATCAATTACATCCTTCTCTTTCGTGCATAAAACATATTTTATATTGGATGTGATTAAGACATAAAAACTGGTACATCATTGAACATATGTATTCAAGAATGTGTGTATCAATAAATAATCGCATACAATATACTGATATAATCCTTGGTACATAACATAATATCATACAATCCAGTTTACTTTATGTAAATTTAGAAAACAGCAGAAATGTTATTTCTGTTATTTATCTCTCTCTCCTTCTCTCACTGTATATATATATATATATATATATATATATATATATATATATATATATATATATATATACGACGGGCGTGTAATAATAATGCTCCTGACCCACTGTCAGTTTTCTCATCTAGCTGAAATTTTGCATTTATATCTCTACGGCGAATATGGCAAATTACAGCTCTGAACTAATTGCCTTTTCTGTTTTAAAGGTGTTTGAACTGAGTCAGGTGTGAAATGGAGCCTGTTGAATATCAAGCAGTGATCCAGTTTTTGTATTTGAAAGGACGCACACCACAGGTGACTTTTTATGAAATGAAAGAAACTTATGGTGATAATGCCCCATCATATGACCTTGTAAAACGCTGGCAACGTGCATTCAAACATGGCCGGAATCCGTCGAAACAGCTCACAGACCTAGTCGTCCCTCTTCTGCCATTGATGAGGCATCTGTCTGTCAAGTTGAGGCTGCCATTTTGGAAGATCGGCGCATTACTATTCGCTAAATAGCCCAAGAAGTCAAGATTAGTACAGGGTCTGTGGAAACTATCATTCATGACCATTTGCATATGCATTAGGTGTCTGTCAGATGGATTACCAGGTTGCTCACACCATTCCAGAAGCGAGAACGCGTCGAGTACTCGAGGATTTATTTGGAGATGTGCCAAGAAGATGAGTCACAGTTTTTTTTCAAATGATTGATTACACAGAATAAACCTGAGCCTATCACTATTATCCAGAGTCCAAAGCTCAGTCAATGCAGTGGAACCACTTGGTCTAACCACCCCTAAAAAGGCAACTGTGCATCCCTCCGCTGGCAAGGTTATGATCACAGTCTTCTGGGACCAGGACGGAGTAGTGATGACAGATTTCCTGGCAAAGGTTACCACAATTACAGTGGCCTATTATGATTCACTTGAGGAAATTAAAGGAAGCCATCAAAATCAAGAGGCCGGGCAAGATAAGCAAATGTACCCACCACCAGCAGGACAACGCTCCTGTCCACAACTCGCATGTCGCCAGATCAGAAGCCGGGTGTGTGGTTATTAAATCCTTAAATCCTCACACTCCTCCTTACTCTCCTGACCTTGCACCCTCTGAGTTTCACCTCTTCCCATCCATGAAGTTGTTTTTGAGAGGAAAGCGTTTCCCAGATGATGCAACCTTGATTTCTGAAGTCACGTCGTGGTTGGAGGACTAATTTGGGGTCTTCTATAAAAACAGTCTTCAGAGCTGCATACAAACGATAGGAGAAATGCAGAACACTGGCTGGTTCCTATGTAGAGACCGACTAATATGGGTGCCAAGTTTCGTTGCTCTACTGCTATGGGAAGTGGTTCAGGGACATTACTTATTGCACGCCCCTTGTATATATATATATATATATATATATATATATATATATATGACATTTACATAATAATATATCCTAAAATGTATTATATTAATTAATATCGTTTCATATTATTAATTTAATTCCCTTCATAATATTGTTGAATACGTTTCAAATGATGATATAATTGAAGCTGTTTGTTCGGTGTCAGCGCGTATATACTGAGTAGTGTTATGGAACTGACTAAAGTAAATTATCAGTGTTTCATATTAATATACATACGCATTATTTTTTTCGACGAATTACTTTCTTTTCACTTAAACTTTTTACTTGCGTTTACAAACATGTATCGATTCATTTAGCTGATTTTCAGAGACGATGAAATAATCATGAATAAAACATAGACCCTCAATACCAAAACAAAAAAAGGAAATATTGGAAATATAACCAAACATATTATGGTTATAATCATGTATAAATACCCTCCAAGCATTTTTTGCCGTGTTGAAAGATTCCCAAACAACGTTATACCTCTTAAACAATATAGTTAGAATTTCGAAACCTAGCTAACTATATTTATCTGTTTTCACAAAAAAATGTGTGTTGTCAAACAAACACATACACACACACGAGCGCTAACATATACACGTGTTTACATATATATCCATATGCACGTCCACTTATATACCCATGACTTTTTTAATGTAGTACGTCTCTACAGTGCGCATAAAAAAGTCACTGCTCTTAATGAAGTTCGAAACTTTACTTCTAACATCTACGCTATCATCCTTACTCTGCTGTATGCTAATAAAATTCAATCTAATGTCGCCATCTGGCCGAAACTTGCAATGTTATCCGTATCCTTATCATATTCACATCATCGCACACATGCATAGATAACAAATTACACCGTTGAAGTAATTTACTGTATTTACTGTAGGCCAACTCTTGAAATACCACTAATACAATCCGCTGTATAAACTTAGCAAAAACTATACTCTTTAATCAATGCGATATATACAATTTTGCCCAACAATGCTATCAAAACAGTTCGCTATTATTACACGGTATTTCAGGTTAGATTATAAAGATAACAAGTTTTCATTAAAGTTAAACTTTACATTGTGTTAGTAGTGAGAAGACTTATTCGCAGTTCATACATACTTTTGGTAAGTCCAGTCGATTCTCTTTGCTGCATAAAGTATACTTAGAAATTGAAACCTAAACAAAGTGGATCAATATAAAACAAGTATTGGACGAAGAAACGACAACCGAACTGCATAGCAAGAATTTGGCTCGGTATCTCTTCTTCTTCAACTATCACAATTGCCCTCTTGTATTGCAAGGTGCATTTAACCCGCCGTATTAAATTACAGTGTATTGTGTTTTTTTGCAGGTCACGCAATATATGTTTGTGTTGTTCGGTGATCTATTCCCGTTTTATTGGCCTCACGTAAACGGCAAACAAACGTGGCGCAGAATTCAGTTATACTTTCACACAAAAATATCAACGATGTTGCGTTTTCCATACACATAAACACGAAAAGAATATATTTTTTCAGCGACGTATTATTAAACAACTGTTATACATTAGTTGATTTCCTTAGAAAAGAACATCAGGTACGAAATGATAAATACTGAAAATTTCTATAAAATATCTGGAGAATTCGTAAAACTTTTCTACTGTAATAATAAACGTAAAAAAACTATGTGTTTAACTTTTTATAAATATAACACTTTGTTTTGTAATAAAGAATTATAATTTTTATAACGCTTTCAGTAACGCGCCGAATTTTGTAATTCTGAAATTTCATACACATTATCTGGAAAATTATATGAAGAAATGGAAATTTTCTTAGTAGCTCTATGGCTCCCTACGACTAACATTGCTGCAGAGATCAAGTACAAAGAAAAACGTATGGGTTTTTTATTTAAACCTAAAATAGGAGTTTGAGTAATAACAGTTATTACACATATTAACTAATCATCTAGTGACAGTTCGGCAGTAAGAATAAAACAGTAATTTCTCACCCTGCAGATTATTACTGTAAAGATAACAATTATGTAAGTAAGCCTAAAAAAGATTCGCAGATATCTACTACAATTAGTCGATTATTGAAATGGATCCTTGGAGTAACCATTTATTATGAAAAAAAAACACTTTGCATAATATAGTAATTACTCTTCTAATCTTATGTTGTAATATAAAATACTGGATATCCGTATAAAGTATATGAAAATTAGCAATACAATCTGGTGATTTGTGTGTCCTAGAAAACTATCCGATTTAAAAAATAAATAAATAACATTAAAAAAAAACGTATGCCCCTATTTTTTTAAGATGAGAATCTGTATTTTGTATTGTTTAGACTACTGCTCATATTTTCAATATTTTGAATTATAACAAGTGACGCTTGCAATAAAAGTAATAATTTTTATTATGTTTATATTTATGTTCCGAAAATTTTAAATTCTGGAAACTCAAACACAATAAGTCACAATCAAATAAATATATGGGGATTTTTCAATTACTGTAAGAATCTCTTAACATTTGGGGCGGCGTAATCTTCGAAAGTTTTAAAAATAATTGCTTGTTCAACCTGATAAACTCCATGGTGTTTCGAGAGGAAACATTTACTTAATCCATGTGGTACGATGTTCTGGTTACGCCAGCTATGATATTGTTGAAAGTTTCATACGCCACAATAATACACCACATCTACAATCGTGTAACTAAGAAGTGAGTTTACATATTAAACAACCGAAAATACATGATACCTTGATTAACGTTATGGAACGTCACGTAAACGTGAATTATAATCCGAATAATCTAATTAATACAGATTAACACTACCATACATTGGGGTAATTGAGCCAAATCCGGGGGTGATTGCGCTAACTAAAAAAAGTGGCCTTTATATGCATGGTTGCTATAACACTTTAGCTAGTTGGCGTATTTACCCCAACGTACTGTTGTCAACAACTATAATTTTTTTTTATTATTTCCAACAAGATAAATAACAGAGGCTTGCGAAGTGAATGTTTATGATAACTAGATAAATACATTCATAAACTTGACGTTACCTCTCACAGTTTACATTTAAATGTAAGAAAAAAGTCACTGTAATAACTAGATATATTATTACCTTATAACAAGTTAAACAAATGTATTCCTGAAAGTGACATGGCGTAAAACAGAAAATTTTTCGGCCGCAATCAAAAGCTGCTGGAATATTTATTTTACTGCAGCAATGTGTTTGTTCGGACGCTACTCATTTACCCTTGATGAAAACTTTAAAATATATAATTTATTGCAGTAGGGTATTAAGTACCCATATTGAGTTTTAGGTATGACATAACTGTGGATTTAGCACCGGTATCCCTAGACAATAATTAATCTAGTTACTATGTGAAATTAGCCGGTTGTCTTACTAAGAGGCTTAACGCTTTGATGACGTATGAATTTATTTGTCGTTTTCGACTCCTGTTTATTTACATACACGTTGGGTTAATTATTTAATTGCATTTCATAACGTTCTAACAAACATTTACAATCTGAATATATAGAAATCGAAAATCTTTTTATAACCTGCAACCTGGCCCTATATCAAAGGACGATTGTATTTTCTATTTTTTTAAAATCTTTAGAAGGGACTCACCTCGTAAAGTTTTTGAGATGACCCCACCGCGTTCTTAAGCCCAATGGTTAACCTCTGTACGAAATTCGAAAAAAATGGTGTTCCATGTTTTCTCAACAAACAAAAAAAACAGCGTAACACGAGAAAATACAAGTTAATTTATTTTTTTTCCTTTTGATTAATTCTATAAAACAAACACGAATTTCATTCTTTTTAACGAAAGCTTGAAGTGTTATATATATATATATATATATATATATATATATATATATATATATATATATATATATATATATATATAACCTTATAGAAAAAAAACAAGCAAAGGAAAAAACCAGAGTCAACTTAAATCTTTGTTTTTTCCTTATTGCCGTTCTTTTTTTTCTTTTTCAAATTAAAAATGAAAGTTTGATTTGTTTTTGTTTTCCGTCTCTTTTGTTTTCAATTTTATATTCGTTGTAAATACGTTTTTATTTCTTTTTTTAAATTGACAGTCTTTGATTATTTTTTTTCAGTATTTTATCCGTGGTAATAAGATTTTAAAAGACCCTTTCGTTGTGTTTCGGTGTTTCATGGTATCGTTCGTGTTTTTTTTTAATTTATTCATGTTGAATAAAAGTGGTCACGGTGACCAAATTATATGCATGTTACATATATACCTGGCTAGGGATCATCCAGTGGTTTAAATGGACAGTTATTTCATTTATCAATGAATACGAGACACTTTTTATGAAAATACATTTGTACGATATATTTAATATACACATTCAACATAATGACGGCGGTGAGGTTTTGTGGTAGGGGCGATCGCACACTGCCCGTCTATCTGTCTGGCTGTCCGTTGCTTTGTTCCACTCTTGTTTGAAATCTTAACCCATTTACTCGCCAGCTTCATACTGCATTTTTCTGGTTTCCAGTCTGAACGTCATGGATCGAGGTCGCTACAAGTTCGGGGATTCCGTTGTTTTTTGTCGTTTTCCTAGATGTAGCTTGGGTCACCTTTACTGGAATTTCCATTGTTCTTCCTGCTTGCCTGGACATTAGTTCGTTCGCCCCTCTCCTTAACACATCTAGCTTAAGAGATAATTAAACATTTAAAATGGGTTTTAATTTCGTAGTTTCTAAATTCGATATCAATAGATATTGAATATAAACATAATATGGTAATAAATTTTCGTTTATTTATGTAAAATGTTTCAGATTTGTAATGGGGGTATGAAACAATGATTTCGCCAATCGTTTTTATAACCACGGTTGTGGTAACTAACAAATGAAAATATTCCAAAGTTACAATATAAATTGTCGAATTTTGGATTCAATTACTTCTCTGTTGGCTATGTCACGAACCACATTTGATTCTTAACCTGCCATCTTTGTTATTTCACACTCAGTGTCGAGACTGCCCTCTGTTCAACATAATGTTCCAAACCTAACAGGTTATGCGCACAGCCGTTTCATTGACGGATCGGAATCTAAATTCGAATCGTTAAGGTACAATTTCTGGGGTATCTAAAAAGTGATATATCTCCAACAGAAAATCCTATCGACTCCGGACTTCTCGAAAATAACGCGACTACTTTTGCAAAACTGATTCAATGCTTAGACGCTAGAAGTCTGTCTCTGATTATAATAGACGCATTGGATGGCGCACGGAAAACATTGAACATATCAAGAGAACGTTATTTATCGAAATGGATACGGAAAATTATATCACTATATACAAAACTAACGACTCTGAAACGTAACGAGGATGAAACTATTACCGACTATGTTACAAGGGCAGAAACCACCGCCAATGCCTTAAAACTCTCAGGTGAAATAATAAGCGATAGCTTGTTTATATCAATGACCCGCAAGCGATTCTAGCTAATTTAACACCATTTACAGCTGTTACAACGCAAATGACCAATCCATAAATTTCAGTGCATTTAAAGTGGCATTGCGCAGTTACGAATATACTAATCGTATGCTCGTGGACAATAATAACTCCATCAATATTATGAAGTTAAAAAATGTTTCTCGAAAACAGACACCACCAAATTACGCACCTCAGTGCAACGTGTTCACCAAAAGTAATTTTCCCAAGAAAAAGAATAAAATCATCTGCTATAATTGTGGACGACCCAACCACAAAAGTTTCCAATGTCGATATAAACGCTCTAAAATGGACTCCGTAAAAAAGTTTGAGAACTTTTACGAAGTCCATACATTTCTACTCAAATGTAACTTTGACAATACCACAAACGGTAAAAATCTCCTCGTAGACTGTGGTAATACAACACACGTTATCACCAAGGAATCTGATTTTATTAATTTTGATTCAAACGTTAAAACCATTTTGTCGAACTTGCCGACGGTAGCCAAATAAATGATATAGTCTTGAAAAGAGGTGATGCTAAAATATCCCTAAAAAATAATAAAGGCGAAATCTGTAACTGTATTCTAAATAATGCTATGTTCATACCAACATTTAAGCAAACAGTATTTTCCATGCAGGCGTCCATTAAAGAAGACGCATATATAAAGTTTGGCTAAAACAAGTCAAAATTGATATACCCCAAGGGAACTGTATTTGACATTAAAGAAAATGACCGACAATATTATTTTAAAAGTATGGTTCCCTCACAAACTGCAGTCACGACTTAGAAACCTGCCATAACATTCTAGAACACTCCAATACAGCTTATATTTTTAAAAATACCAAATGTAGTCGAAGGCATGAAAATAATACCTTCCGAGGATCTCCCAAATTGTTCTGTGTAGGGGCAGGATAAAATGACTAAATATAAAAGCAGAGCGCCAGACAGAAAGGCCACAAAAATTCTACCACTTGTGCATTGTGTTTAAGCAAGTCCTATCTGGCCGATGGGGATAAATAATATAAGGTATGTTTTGAAATTTATTGATGATTTTTCCGGTTTAATTATAGTTTATTTTCTAAAAAAAAAACAAAAAAACAAATTCGACACTATCCTCGCCACTAAGAAATATTTAGATGATATTGCCTCGTACGGCTCGGTTAAATGTATTCGCTCAGACGCTGGGACTGAATTTACTAGTAAAGACTTTGAACTTCTATTTATTAACCACCGTATAAAACACGAGAAATTTGCGCCGAATTCCCCATTCCAAAATGGCAAAGCTGAAAGGGTATGACAACCACTTTCTGAGATGACAACATGTCTACTTATCGAATCGAAATTAATGCATAGTTTATAGATGTTCGCTTTAATGCCACCAGCATATATCAGAAATAAATTGTTCAATAAAAGACTAGGAAAAAAACTGCATGACTCGTTTGCGGTGTAAAACCCAAAATGAACAGAATGCATCTGTTTGGTTCGGATTATTTTGCATTTATAGAAAATATCAATAAACTTAACACTAAAAGCGAAAAAGGTACTTCAATATCTTACAATAAAAACAGTCCAGCATATTTAATCTACTTTCCAGTCCAAAATTCCTTAAAAAGGCTTAGATGTATAAAATTCAATGATGCATTAAATTTAAAAAAATGGCGATCTAGTGGATGAAAACGTGAAGAAATATAACCTAGCATCTTTATCGATCACACTGGAAATATTAATAACGACGACCATTACCGTAAAACTATTGATGAAGATATTAACCACGCATGTCGATTCCCAATAAGGGAGCGAAAAAGAGCAGACTCCTTACAAATTGAAAAGATACAAGATTACGCAGTGGATTATTGTTACAGGTTTAAAAGCGCACCGGAAAGTTATAATGAGGCGATTAATTCAGAAAATCACAAAGAATAGAACCCTGCTATGTTATCCGAATTGAAAGCTTTATCCGAATATAACAAATACGAAATAGTGGCAAAACCAAAAATATAATTTGTTCACGCTTACGGGATTTCCAAAGAAATTTTCTGACTGAAAATTTTAAGGCAAGATTTGTTGCAAAAGGTTTTTCAAAAATTATTTTTCAATATTTGCACCAACGACAAATTTAACGACAATTAGAATTTTATTACAACTTGCCGCCAAAGAAAATTGAAAAATATCTCAAAAGGAATGTAAAAACTACTTATGTAAATGCTCCGATTGATTGTGAAATCAATATTTACCCTACAGTGGGGGTTTAAAATTAAAAATAAAAATTGCGTGTGGAAATTCAATAAAGCGTTATATGGACTAAGACAAAGTACTAAAAATTGGAAACTAATAGACCATAATTATTTAACAAAACAGGAATGCAAGCAGTGTCCCGTAGACGGGTGCATGTATACCAAAACTGTAGGTAATAAATTGTTGATTTTATTTTTGGGGGTTGACGATATATTACTCGCCTCAAACTGTGACAACATTTAAAAAGATTTTAGAAATAAAGTAAATAAAAAAAATTAAATTGCCGATCTTGGACGACTGTAATGGTTCCTCAGTATACAATTTACCTGTGAGAATGAAGCTATTACTATGAACCAATCACGATACATTGAAAAAAATCCTGCTCAAGTTCAGAATGCAAGATTGCAAACCGCGCCCAACAACCGTCGAAATGGACATAAATAAAAATAGATCAACCGAAACAGAATCCATAAATAATTAATTATACAGAGAAATGGTTGTAAGCCTCATCTATTTGGTAAGAGCTACTAGGCCTTACATATATTACACTGGAAGAAAGCTATCTCAAAACTTATCGAGACAAACAATTAACTAACTTACTTGTGCAAAACAAATCCTTCGTTATCTAAAAGGAACGAAAGAACACTCTTTAATATTTAAAAGTCTACATATTCTCTAAATTTTGAGGAATTTGCAGATTCAGATTGGGGTAACTCTGAGGACAGAAAAAGTATAACGGGGTATTGTTTTAGACTGGCAAAGACTGGACCTATGATCTCTTGAAAAACTAAAAAGCAACAAATTGTTTTATTTCTACTTGTGAAGCAGAATATGCGACCCTAACCCATTCCGCGCAAGAGGCAATTTTTCTGAACAACCTTCTAAATCAATTTTAAAACCTGATATATGTTAAAATTACTGTAATTCATTGTGACTATCAGAGCAGTATCTTATTAGCAAATAATTCTATGATTAATCAAAGGTCGAAACATATTGATATAATATATCTTTTTTATAAGGGATGAAATAAGTAAAACAATCTATTACTCTTAATTATGCGACGTCTAAAATAATATATCCGACATTTTCACTAAACCTATAAAAAGAATAAAATTAAAACATTTTATAACCGTATGACACTATTGGTGGCATGACTGCATACGGCGAGGTGCATATTGCGGTGAGAGGGAGTGTTGACAGGACGGGATAGAGGAAGAGAGGACAGAAGAGGGAGTGTTGACTGAAATGTCTATGGAATCTTGTCAGAAAGAGAAGAAAGTAAATGATAATTATTTTATCTCATTGCTGTTATATATCTGTTAACATGAAAGGTTGTTTTTAAAACCTCTGTTGAGGCGTATGAAGAGATCCGGAGACCCGTAGCTAATTAAGGCTAACAACTTAGAATGGGGGTCAAGGGTAGGGGTCGCCGCCAGGCACTGTTCGACTTGGAATGGCTCATCACTCCTAATTTGATAATAAGTAAAAACCTCAGTGCAGGTGGAGGTTGAGGTTTGGTAGAGATAAACTCTAAAACGAAGAAAGAAAGCGTGTTTGTAACCACTCTCTGAAGGAGAGGTGGGGAAAAGGGGTTGGATTTAGAAAAAGAAATTCTAAAGAGAGTTGATTCGTAGCCAGCCAACATGACGGCTGGGCTGGTCAAGCGCTCCCGATTAGGGAGCCCTCAGCGCCTGATGTTATGATGTTAACTAGCCTTTGTTTATGGGAAATCTGTGACTTTACAGGGCTGGTCTTACATCATTACACTACTATAGTCAATCACCTTAATTTAGACGGTAGCTGTTATGAAGTAATGAAATATATTGATAGTCTGTTATTGTTATAAACCGGTTTGTTGTGGTGAGGACTCTGCATTTTGCAGCTAGCCGCAAGGAACAGCGGAGTGATTGATGCACCCGGAGACTACCTTAAGAGGGTAGGAGACAATTCGATCGAGAGGCAAAGCGCCCCAACATTAAAGCGCAGTGGGTGACGACGTTGAACAGGCCAACTTGTGATCGACAATGTATGATCGAGAGAACACCTGCCATATCGGGTGGAATTAACTAGTTCTAATTAATCAGACGATGCTGCTTTCATAAAGTCTAGTCTGTACGCCTAATGATTACATCGCACGATGTTGCCCTACACCTCGTCTTGCTTGATAATAACCATGATATATTTTTGGTCTATCAGGAGCAGTGTAAAAAAAGCACCGTCAGGTACGCATAAGAGTATTACTAGTTTATGAGGCACTTTTTGAATATATCTTATAGTTTGCACGTTGGCAGAATAGGAACACCGTTATTAATATACATAGCCCAACTTGTGCAGTTTTTCTCTTGTTATAGAAATTTTTGCTCGGATCCGGTGTGGTGTTATCAACTCTTTCCGCGTGAGTTGAAAACCTTCAGGGATATCTTTTCTCGATGCCAGAACAGCGTCATTGTTACCATGTATGACAGAGCAATTTCAATAAAGACGGTGTCAACGCTCTTGGTTGATATTTGTCGGAGCGGCATATCCCTATGCTCATATATGGAATGTAGATTGTCGTTTCTGTGTTATTCAAGCTCTACATTCGCTATAACTTCTATGACAAATCGGCGGCGGAGAAACACGAGCCAGCGGAAGACAAATAGTAGTTGGTCAATTTCACGTGGGGTATCAGTCATCACGAGTTTTTCTTACCAGTTATCTATATTGAAATAATTCGTCATCAATAAAACTTAATGCATTCTTGTATAGATCGACCTTTCACTTTTCTTATATTGTTTATCGCTTACAGCACCCACACGTTTAATTGCGAGAAGCACTAAAAAGTAAGTAAAGAATTTTTTAATATGTTAAACAGAGTAAGTGGAAAATACTGTAAAATAATGTGCTGATCGGCTCCAAGTGACTACAAAATAACGTTGCTTACGTTGGTTAAACAAATAAAAGAAATATATAATTTAATTAAAACGTATCAAACTATATGTACGTTATATTTACCTCTAAATATGAACGACTGTGGTTAATATAAGTTTATATATATATATATATATACATATATATATATATATATATATATATATATGTATATTATTTCTAAAATATAATTACCACTGACACGTGTTTCGTCGTCTACGGCTCATCAGAGAGGCTGAATCTCGCGAGATTCGAAATCGGGACTTTCGTAAATAATTGAATTCATCCAAAAATATATTGCTAAAATCAAAACCAACACCATCTCTCTCTTTCTCTCTCTCTCTCTCTCTCTCTCTCTATATATATATATATATATATATATATATATATATATATCAAAACGAACGGTGTATGTTTATATCGTGTCTCTATTTATTTCTTTTCGTGGACACGACAAAGTTCTTTATTTTTCACGTAAAACCATTACCGCCTGCCTTTGCAAAACGGCACTGCCTTCTTTTATTACTAAACTAGCGCGGGGTACCCGGCGTTGCCCGGGTGTTTTTAGGTGTGTGTGTGTGTTTGGGTAAATGAAAAGAACATGCGTTGGTTGTTTAAAAAAAAACGAAACCTTGACGCGCAGTTGGAAAATAGTAAAGTGTGAAGAAAACAGGTGTCCGTTTTTAACGAGTTATTGATGTGAACTTTGAGTGCAGACAGTGTTTATTAACCGCGAGTCTGTTAGCTTAGCTTCTTTTTTTATACGAAAAAGCTTAATGCACATGCGACGATCGTAAGCAATAGCAATTCAGTAGTTAACATTTCCTGTGAGGTACTTTTTAAGGAGGGCAATAAACGGGTTTGTTTGTTTTTACCTAACTTTGGGGAAAACCAGCTCCCTGTTTATTAGGGGGAGTATCTCATCTCGAAATGGAAGCAACCGTCTGATATGAACATAAGCCGATACTGACCGAACGTGAAATGGCTTTCTAGAGACCACTAGCCGTGGGCAAGTGATCTCTAGAAACGAGTTTCGCTTTTTTTATACCGAAAAACGAAAGTAACACGTGCCGATCCGAAAATGTTGAATATTTAACGTTTCAAAGTCGGGCAAATTAAATTGTTAACAACGGTGGTCGCCTCTCTATTTAATTTGGCCGACTTCATTTAGGCGCGATAAAAAAAGTTTTAAGATGTTGTAAGGCGACCGATCGGTTCTCTGAAAAAAACCTTCTGAAGACATACACAAAACGGACATACATACACACACATATTTTCGCTTTTATATATATATAGACTAGCAGGGGGTATGTATTAAATATCGTTTCTTTAGTATATGTTTAAAAAACAACGTTTATACTTTTTCTCTCGCGCCTATCTTTTTAATCACACCCGTCGATCTTTATATGAATAAATATCAGTCACTCTAGATGGAAAATGTAGAAAATATGTGACAATTAATCATATTTCCCAGTTTCATGAACATATTATTTTTCAAGTTCAATGAGCTTTCCCAAGTAAAACCATACAACCCAACAGAAATAAATACACCAATCGTTGTCTTTATGAAATTGTTTTAACGGATCATTTCAGTCCATTTTCATAAACATATATGTTACACTTATCATCTAACGGAAAAGATTCTGGTGCGAGTGTCTTTGATCATTATGGTATATCATACACCATTTTAAAAATTAATAAATGGGATATAAAACACTCAGTACTAGCATATGCGTATCTATACAAGTTCTACCATTACAATGTTTTAAAGTAAATTCACGATTTTAACACAGTTTGAAACGGACACCGTTTTTATATGTCGGACAACGCTTTTTTTTTTGCGTGACCGAAACGAATAAATAATTTTTGCGGATTTTACACATTAACAAACATACCTATATAACTACGCATTCCCTGCATTTCCTACCTTTCTGTTCTTTTTTTCCAAATTTTCCCGCCTTTACCGCTATCCATACATTCTTCAGTTTGAATCCTACTTTTATCTGCAAAACATCATAATCACGTGCTTTCCTGTGCATATGCTATTATCGTCCTCTAACACCATACTCCGAGTCAATATTGTATGTTTCATGAAGGGAAAGTTAGCTAATTCGTGCGAAATCGTTCATGTTGATATTGACATTTCTGTCTTAGAAAATCAGCAGGCTCTTTGAGAGATTATTGTTTAAATCGCTTGATTGAATATTAGTGGTCTGTGTATTTTCCATTACGTGCTTTTTGTAGTGCTGTATTTGCCATTACTCAACAGTATAGCTACATATATATATATATATATATATATATATATATATATATATATATATATTTATGTGTGTGCTACTGATCTACTTCGACAGTGCACGTGTATTTTAGCTGTTTTAACACGCTGCATGCAGTGACTCTCGCAAAGAAACAACCCAGTTTAGTTATTATTTTAAATAAATCGTGTATTGATTGTACATTTAAAAGAACGCATTACATTTAAAAAAAAAAACCTTCAGCGTATCCTGTACTCAACAAAACTGTATTTATGCAAAACCTGCTTTTCTTTCTCTGGCGTAGATTTGTCTGCTTGTCTTGTGGGCACGCGTGTTTGAAACTTCTCACGCAGCCCCGTCATGGGCTTGCTGTCCCACTATGAAGGTTTATTTTATCTTTATGCTTTTCGCTTCTATGGTTACACTTGATTACCAAGGGCCACCTGGCCAGGTATTGCATTTGTTCGAAGTGAATATTGTCTTAAACGTCCCTTTACTATTGATTCGTGTTGCTGAACACTCTCAACACCACAGGCCAGAAGCCTTTCTCAGGCTGGCATATGCGTGCTTGGTTCATGGTGACATTTTTTCTATGTGTCTTTTCCTTCCCTTCCTCAGCTATGACATAACCTTCCGCCACGTTGTGTTTTTTGCATATGTTAGATGATGATGCTCTGCACAGGCGTCACCATATGTCCCCATGCCAGAAAAAAATCACAAGATGTAATTAAAATATGTGCTGAGGTAATAAAAAATAATTAATAAAACTTAAGGTTCGAAGAAAACCACACGAGTAAATAAATTTTAAAAAATAATGTATAGTTTGTTTGCCCTTTCTTTTTACATTTTTAATTCAGAATTAACCGTTTTATTTATTTCTGTTCGTTTTTTTTCTATTTTAATCAAACAATAATTCCAAGAATATTTTTTTTACAAATGTAATCATAATATTTTTATTCGTTGAAATAGTAATAATAAATACCCTGTACCAAGTACTATCAAGAGTGTAGGTTTGATGTTAATAATATTTCACTAATTAAGTCCCGAAATCTTTCGTTTTGTTGACCAGGATTTTTCTGTTTATTTATCAGTATGCTACAAATCCATTTAGATCACTGCAAGACCGAGCCAAGTTCTGGTGAACAGATTTTGATAACGGCTTGTAATGAGATGGTAACTCTCCGATACAGATATTTCATTCCTTATAGCATGGAAGTCAGTATATATCTGCTCTCGACAACCGAATTCATAAGATAAATGGATTATATTTATTAATATACAGACAATACATATTTTCGGAAATTTTAACTGCGACATTCGTTTTCAGCACATCCAAAAACCTATAGAAAACAAGTCTATTAATGGTAAATTTTCTGTTGGTCTGCACGGCCATAATTACCAAATAAACACCACTCCTTCTAAAGATAAAACACCCCCCCCTTAAAGGTTGCTATAATGTGAAGCTCAAATTTACGTTAAACATTGACAGACAAACTGATCATCATGTTTAAATCCATCATTTTTCCATATGTTGGAAACTACTCGTTTCCTTGCATTTTACCTTTTATTTTCGTTTTCAGCACGTTCGATAACCTGTAACAGTAGTAATTCTAAAGGATTATTGTTGGTAGAAAGATACTGCACGTTAAGCCATTCCGTTATTTGTTTTACTAGTTTTGCATGTGACTTACAATTTATTTTAAATAAAATATTTGATATTTTCCCAACACTTCTGAAATAACACTTCTGAAATAACTGATCTGAAATAACAGTAATGGGAGACATGCCTCCCATTGCATATGTCAAATATACCCTCTTCGGTTTTCATATATAATTTAAATTTCACAGTGTATAATGATTAGTAGATACTATATATATACGCACACACATAGCCACACATACCCACACACACACACATATATATATATATATATATATACCCAAAAATGGGGCCTTTAGAGACGGAAGACTAAAACTTGCTGCTATGATTTCAAATGATCTGGAATAACAGCAAGATGAGACTTGATTCCAAATAATTCTCTTCTGTTACCACGATTATATATATATATATATATATATATATATATATATATATATATATATATATATATATATATGTGTGTGTGTGTGTGTGTGTGTGTGTGTGTGTGTATAGAGAGCGAGAAAAAGAGGTAGAGAGAGAGAGGGAGAGAGATCAGAAAGTACTTAATACATTATACATTGCACATTAAACTCTATCAAATGGCTACAATGATTGGAAATGAGTTTTCAATTATTTTTTTTTTAAATTAAGTTGTTGCTTTATTCATATAATCACAAGATATATTGGGAATTTTCACTTACATAAAAAGTAAGGAAGCGCCATAACATTGACTTTCAGCTTGCTTGAAGTCATTCATTATAAGTTTCAGTTTCTTTTTATTGTATGTTCTGTGTTATTTTTTCTCATTACCGGCGGCCTATCTCCTCTTTCCCACTGCTACTTCTTCCACACAGAGACACCCACCTATATCAATCTTTTATTTTAAGTTCCTTTTTTTCATTATTCAGTTTTTATGTGATTCATTTAAAAGAAGACAAAGGATAGTTCACACTGAATCATTTAAATTTCATAGTTTAAAGAAATTCTATTTCTCGCTTTTGTTATAAATGGTGGTTTTGCATAAAGAAGTTGCATTTCGTTTCAGGCTGTTTCTGTGCTTTCTTTACCTTTATTTTATTATTTGTGTCGTATTTCTTTTATAATGCTTGATCACTAGGCTGATATGCATATGTATGTGTACTGTTGTTTGTAGAATCATATTCCTACGCAGGCATCTGCACAAGATGATAAAATTAATTTATAACGAGAAAGAATCGCCATTTCTTCATGTTGATATTTGCATTTACACTATAGGAGAAATGAAAAAATTATATTTTTCATTATATTAGATTGTTATATTTAATTTGAAAGTTAGAAAATTTACTTTTTTATACGAAGAGAATGTTATTTGAAATAAATATAAGTTAGCAACAAAAATGTAGTGCATTATGTCCTTATATATTGAGGAAACAAAGCAATATATCCATTAGATAAGAGAATATTGTTTTTCACGAAATCTTGCACATATAAATATTACTATTTTTTATACTACGAAAATGAAGAAGGTCAGATAATTCATCGGACAAGACATTATGAGAATATCATATTTGATAAAAGCACCAGGCGGAATGATTGAATTAATATAAAATACAAGTATTTGAAACTTTGTATTGAAATTGTATTGAATATTTTTCAATGTGTATATTGATTTTAGTTTTCTAAAGTAGGCATCAAAAGAAACACTGGCGTACATTCTTTTTTGTTGTATACCGGTTGTATACCGGTTTTACCGGGAATATGGCCTGGTAAGAATAAAAAGTACTTGATAACATTGCCAGAGGAAACAAAACATGTTTGATGGCGTGAAAAAAGAAAAAAAAATCAAATTATTTTTCTGTTCATTTTGCTTTTTTACATAAATAAAAACATCAATTAATTACAGACTAAATAAACACATAGGATAGCCGGTTACATTGACAGCGAAGACGAAATAAAAAAAATGGGCAATTAAAGATAGATGTGCAAATATCAAACATTGTTATGTAAACGTATCTGATAGTGGTCGAATTCAGGAAATAGACTGTGTTAAATCGTACGCATCTATGCTTAATTCGTTGCATTTATTCATCGGTACCGACAATAATCCCAAACATACGAACATTTTTAATGTATTCGAAATTGAATTGAGGGGAATGCATGCCACACCATACCGTATTTAAATTACGATAACTGCACAGGAGAAACCTGCTGCTATTTAAACACCCAAATATATATATATATATATATATATATATATATATATATATATATATATATATATATATATATATATATAATTCTTGATAGGAATATGACAAAATCTGCAAAAGTAACATAAGGAGACAATTGATGCCTTAAAGAGGAAATATTTTCCAAGGCGTCAAATGTGATACATAAAACACACACAGAAAAGATTAATCCTTTCAACAAATTGATGCTGACTTGAGGAAAGTAGGTTATGCGAAAATATTCACAATTAAACTGGTCAGTTATAGTTGCCAATCGATGGAAATGATTGGTTTATTAATGAAAATTGTGGATATCATGAAATAATTTTTACAGTAATGTAGAACTCTATGATGGAGCCTCATCTGTGAATCAATGAATCTATCTAAACCATATTAGGTTAATAAAACTACCTATTTATATATAAAGAATTTTAAATTGGCCTTGTGATTACGTAAGATATTTCTGTAAATAAACCTCAATTTTCTATACGTGTCTCATTTAGATGATATTCTTATTATTTCAATAAAAGTGTATGCCCAGCGACGAACACCATATTTATCTTCATAAATAACCACCAGACAAAACAACACAGCGTGTAAAATACTTTTTTTAAAGTGTACTTGGGATTATATATGTGTATGGTTATTTTTGCTACTCTAATAAAACTCCCAGAATAAAAGGATAACAAACTGGCAAACTCTACAGAAAAGATAACTTTCGCTTTAAACATGTTGCGGCTGAGAATAAATGAAATTGCAATTACAACACCCAGATGACATAGTAAGCACGGTTGCTACCAAAGTGTCCACTAAAACGCAGTTTTGAGGCATAGCATAGATTGATGAAATTCGGACATTAAGCGGAAATATATGGGAATTCCAATATGTACAGCTGGCCTATTTTTCGTTCCAAAATATTTTAACTATATATCAATTACTCACCTAATCATAGTTTGGATCCCTTATTAAGAAAATAGGGTCCCAAAACGTTACCTCTATATTTCCGCAGTCACGAATTGATCGTAAAACTATGCATTTTGGAATATTTGATTCTATATGTGACACACCAGATTCGATATAGTTCATAGAAAAGTAGTAACCGGATGTGTCCATTGTAAAATATATATAATGATGTGTAAACTTACGTCGTTCTCCGAATCAAACCATCAATTTTGAATAAATAAAAACTGATACCAGTTGAATAACGGGATAGGCGATACAACCTTTTTTCCCCTTACATCTGCCGTATTTTCTCTCTGCCCAAACATATACCCAAGATAACTTCAAGCAAGTAGAGGCTCGTCGCTATATATGGTTTGTCATTAATTATGCAAACGTTATATTTCGAGCACCGTATCGGGCTGAGGTGCAATAAAGGTGGTTTGGAACACAAGTTGAACCCAAGTCGAAAATGCTGGATCATGCACAAACTTAGTACGATAGATAATGTAAAGAAATTAAGATCAAAGGTGACATAAATTCATTTATAGCGGTTTTCTTTCCGTGGAAATATATTTACAATAAGACTTAGAATATAAGATACAACTGGATTTTTTAGATTAGAGTTATAAATATATTCATTTGTTAAAATATAACATTGGGTAAAACGTAGCACTTTCATTTAACTTAGAGTAAAAATAACATTTTACAGGATGTGTTTTAAATTCTTAAAGAAAATAACAAATATATCAGTTCGTAAACTTTTTCACATTTTTTCAGGAGTAGAATTGTGGAAATACACGCCCCACCTCCGAGTGAAATGTTATCTGCTTAAACTTTACAGTTCTCATTAATACATCCGAAATGTAGTATAGGCAGCTTAATTATAAAAAACTGTGCTGCCAATCAGGTTGACTCCTGTCTGTATTTGACAAGAGTTAATAAATTCTACTGCTTAAGGAACACTGTACACATCAGAAAATGCTAAATGGAAGAGAACAAACGGCTTTCCTTTGTCATGTCTTTGTAAACGTACGTAATATCGCTATATTTCTTATTTATTACTCTCTTATATTTCTCGTTGTTTACTCTACAACGAGATTCAATATTAAAGGCGTCCGGAGTTTAATTGCGCTGCGTTTAGTCATGCGAAACTGCTCCGAACAAACTCATTCTTATATTGATGTTTCCAAGCTGAAATTAAAAAAAATCAATTATATATTTTCTATGTTGCGCACGCCAACCTTATTAAAAGCGTTTAATTTTCCTACTTTGCCCAGCCGAAATGATTAGTATGCTGGAAATCATTAATGGCATTGTAAACACAATATCAGCACGTGATGTTCCCGTAGAGATCAACATTTTCTTTTAGATAGGGTTCACTACATATGAAAGCCCAGATTGCACCCAAGGATAAGGATTTATGTGTGTAGTATAGTCATTGATACAGCTGCATAATAATCGTTTGTAGAAGTAATGTGGTATAATTAGATTATTTGAGAAGACGGCTTAAGAAGAAATTCTTTACGTTGTATTTAAAGATAATAATATTCTAAATTGGAAGGCAGACCAGTGGAAAATCACAAGTGGGCAGTTCTAGGAAACTGTTTAGATTTAAGTAACGTTGGTGTAAATTTATTGATAGTAAATTTAAGCTCGACGAGTGGTTTTTGTAGAGGATTGCTGAGGGGACACCGCACTTGCCAGGAATATAGCGATAGAGCAATGGCAGATTCGAAACATCTCTTCGATGAGAAAGAGGCGGCGGAGAAAAGAAAAGGGCATTGCTTATAATACCACGACATCTTTTGTAAACGCTGTCAATTCAGGATTGCCTGCTCCGAACAGCGCCTGCCCAGATGTGTGAAAGTATTGAATCATAGAACGTTTTGGATCAAGTAGAGAATTAATTTATCAGTGAGATATCTTCTGGTGCGGTAGAATGATTCAACAATTTTTCCAGCGACCTTGGCTACGGGTTCGATGTATGTGCTCCATTCCAAATCTGGAGTGAAGGCCAGACCAAGATGTTTGTATATACATTGGAGTGTGCTCCTTGTAAGAGCCGTTTCTTTCGTTATGAACCAAATGTTGGTCACAGCATTGATGATAGAAAAATAGGGATTTATTTTAGATGCATTAAAATAAACAATGTACATTTTCGAACATTGCATCAGGTGTTAAAGATCAGAGAAAGAATCAGATAGATCATGGCTGTCTCTCGTCTTTCAAGTGTTGTCATATATCGTAGCGTTAATTAAGATCAAGAACAGAATTTTGTTGAGGATTAACCCCTGAACTACGACGGTATTAATACTGTAAGCTTCTGATTTCTCTTCACCAACCACTACTTTTATAAACTTATCTTATGATTTAATAATTGAAAATACATTTCCAGATATTCCGTTGCTGCATACCTTTTGTACCAGACCTTTATGCCAAACGCTATCAAGAGCCTTGGATATGTCAAGAGCAATTGCTCTAAAACCAAAGCCTGCGTCAAGTGATTAATTAATTCTGTGAGATATTACAATTAATACATTAAGTGTAGGTCTAGACATGCGGGAACCACATTGTATGTAATTGAGGAAGTTTTATTTTTCTGTTGAGCTGTTTAATCAGTTCTCTGTTTAGCACAGATTCCAGTAGTTCACTTATGACGCAGAAGGGTTTCAATAAAGACATGATTTATTTTGTTTACCCCCAGGGAGATGATATCGGCGTTCCAATAAACAAAAACCTTTCCGGAAATGTTCCTAATGCGTATATAAAAATCATATACACTTTTAGAAAATAAACATGAACAACGAAATAGATTTTGTCGGGGCTGGAGCCAGACGTGTCTTTTCCAAATCCTCAATATAACATTGTACATGTTATACCTGTCATACATGTGTTGACAAACCGGCTCATCATTAACCTGAGCCGTGATTCTATTTTAATTTATATGAAAGCTGCCGTTTTATACTATGAACTAATTTTCAATGTTTACGATGCTCATCATATCATTGTAAAATAATGCAATTGACAAAGGATATTACCATTTCTTGACTGTAATGTTTACTACTGGATGATTTCCATTTATTCTTGAGAGTCAACTGATAGCAACTCCACACGTAGCTGCGTGAGTAATTGTAAAACAAGGGTTAAACCATCTCCTACCACCGATCTCCTTAGGAAGCACTGTTTTCTTCTTGTTGCGAGGAGAAGTGAAATAGGATTGGACATAAGGTTGATATAAGCATATGGCAATTTAGTACTCAGCAGCCTCAAATTTGCTTTACTCTGGTTATCCAACGAGAATGAGTTTGTCAACGTGAGTATGCCGTGTGTATAGTTTTTACCTGAGTGCCTAAATAAACAGTTGTAAGATCTGTACTCGAAATTGTAATTGGTGAATTTTGAACAGTCAATGAACACTATATATAGGTAGGCTCTTTCTACCGTGCTAGAAAACTACTAACACCCGAAAGTACCCTGTACCTCTATAAGGCCACCATACACCCATGTATGGGGTATTGCGGTCATATTTGGGCTGGTGCATCTGTTACTAGGCTCTCGCTCCTAGACAAGGTTAAAAAGAGAGTCGCCAAGCTGATAGGCCCTGAACTGGCATCTAAGCTTCAGCCTCTATCCTATCGACGAATGTTGCATCCCTCTGCCTGTTCTACAAGTATTTTATTGTGAATGTTCTGACAAACTGCAAATACGTGTGCCCCCACGACGTAAACACCCTCGACAATTTCAACAGGCAGCTAAACCCCACCCTACACAGTAGAGATGTAAATGATCTTTCTACACCAGAATTTTTTCCCCCAGAACCGCTAAACTTTGGAATTCTATTCCAGGTCCCTGCTTCCCCAAATATACTGACGTGCAAAAGTTCAAGTGTAACTGTAACCAACATCTTGCTGCCCAAATCCCTACATAGTACCCCAGTAGTTGTTGCCCCTGATAGTAGCCCCCTACACCAAAGTAGCTTTATGGTTTTATGGTTTTTAAGCGGAAGACCAGTACCCGCATTAAGCTGGTCTGCAGTTTAATTTGTTACTGGCTTTCTTGCTCTTGCTTGTTGCTGGATCTCAACATTTTGAACTGAGAGAGAGACTTAGCTGTCGTACAAAGTTAACACTCTGTAACATCATATTTGTAATGATACTCCCTCAGACATTTGGAATCATGGATTTTAAATGTCTGAGGGAGTGGCACTCGTCTGACAAGACGTTGCAATCATCACACCAAAGTAGCAGTGTGCCTTGTTCTGGAAACGATGGAAATACAATGTAATAGAGCAGAGACGTCGTTACCTAAAGCAAGCACAATAAAAGTAAGTATAACTTACCGCAGCGTGCTTATCCTTACATAAAGACATCACACGAAGTAATATACAAAATCTCGCATCATTTAGAGAATTCGGCATGGTTAATACATTGCTTGTAAACCTGATGGCATTATTATCCTTCCATGTCCAGATTTAGCAAGATATTTATGAACTTTATTTACAAACAGAAACGTTGACATGAAATAAATAGAACGACAAGAAATGTATGCATATAAAAATTGATGCGCTCATGCGTGATGCGTTAATTGAGCATTTATGAAAATCCATTAGATTAAAAAAAATACCTTACGGCAGATCATACTTTAGAAATAAAAGTAGACGAAAAGAAAAAAAATACTACGTAAGAGGATACGAGTTTCTTTGAAATTAAAGTAGTTTTTCATGTTTTACGACAACTCGAAGCTAAAATAAATTATTTTCTTCCATAATTAAAATCAGCCAAAGGCAGAATATTTTTTCCTGAGCTCTCATTCAAAATCATAGTTACATCTACAAAGTAGTAAGGGAAGGAGCCATATGGAAGGTAGAACATAAGAAAACATAATAAAACGATGATGCAACGTACAACCATATATAAAAAGAAACGGGGAAATATTGATCAACACGCATGTACATACATGCACACAATTGTATGGATGTATGTATGTATGCATGTATGTATATATGTATAATGATAAGTTACATTTTCTAAAAAAGTAATGCTTATATTTTCCGCTATATTTTTATATAATATGTCTGCATATATCGT
Organism: Euprymna scolopes; assembly: GCF_053919585.1. Taxonomy (NCBI): domain Eukaryota; kingdom Metazoa; phylum Mollusca; class Cephalopoda; order Sepiida; family Sepiolidae; genus Euprymna; species Euprymna scolopes. The sequence goes on along the minus strand of NC_136485.1, from coordinate 121,662,410 downwards.
AAATAAAACGAAATAAAAACAAACAATGAAAAATAAATTATTGAATATACGTTCAGAATGATTTTTCCATTTGGACATTTATATGTAACTTGAAGTCTTCAAACTCTGAAGACAAAATATATATTAATTATGTGTATGAATGTTGACTATTCTACCTATATACAATAAAAAAAGTGCAGTTCTACCCTCTGGACCAAAATACCGAACGTTTACAACAAGAGATGGCACATAAAAATTCCATATGATTACACTATTAGCCGTACCTTATTTACATATCGAACTTCATTTTAGATACATTAATTCGTAATATTAAAATATTACATTTTTCCTATGAATATTTTGGAAGTAATTTTTTTTACATTTTTCCTCTGAATATTTTGGAAGTAGGTATTGATTAAAATACAGACATTCTTCATTTTTCTTTTCTTTTTTTTCTACCGTCACAAATTCTCATTAAATGTAAATGTTAAATCGTATTTGCACTTAGATTAGATACAGCTCCACGAAAATCCAGTAAAAAGTTACAAACGTTATCACAGAAAATAACCCATGTTTATTTTTTTTTTTATGTAACAAAAAAAAACACACTGATGTATTTATTTAGTGCTTGGAGTTAGAACCGAACGTTTAAAATATTGCATCTTTAAAATAAAAAGAAATGGGTTTGTATTACTGTACACATAGATTCGAAAAAGTTGTCAAAAAACAAATATATAACAAATAAATGTTATCAAAGGCAAGATAAGTTACTTTTCTACCAAACTGGATATATTTTCGTGTTTTTATTCAATGTAACATGTTTATTCAGCTCGAAAACCATACAATGTTTACCGATGTATTGGAACCTTCAAGATGGCGTCTGATTCTCTCTTTAACACGGTAAGTGTGGGAAAAGATGTTATAAATAAAAAACCGGATAAAATACGGTTAAAAACTCGCTCAATATATGTTACCGTGACATAGGTTGACATATATTCGGCGGGTTTTTAATAGTATTTTGTATAGTTTTTTTTTATTTATATTACCTTTTTCCAAACTTACGGTGTTAAAGAGGGTGTGAGACGCCATCTTGAATTTTCGAATACATCGGTAAACACTGTATGATTTTCGAGCTGAATAAATATGTTACATTGAATAGAAACACAAAAAATATATCCAGTTTGGCAGAAAAGTAACTTATCTTGCCTTTGATGACTTTTATTTGTTATATATTTGTTTTTTGACAACTTTTTCGAATCTATGTGTACAGTAATACAAACCCAAAGAAATTATTCAAAGCTCTTAACTTTAACGTTTAGTTGTGAAAAAAGTTGTTGTTTTTTTTTTTTAAATAAAAGAAATCATTTTTATTTCAAACGCTTAACTAAGTTAATCATTCGTTTATTTAAAAAAAAAAAAAAAGACCTACGGCTTACGCTCAGTGGGATACCGGTGTCACCGACTATATTCCCATTTGCTCTATATAAGGTATGTGAGTATTAAAATAACGACAATTCTGCCAATAGAGATAATTATATATATATATATATATAGAGAGAGAGAGAGAGAGAAAGAGAGAGAGAAAGAGAGATTGATACGTACACACATACATAGATAAAGAGCGAGCGAGACAAAACGCGAAAAAGAGAGCGAGCGAGAGAGAGATAGAGAGAGATATAGAGATAGATAGATAGTTTGATACATATATACATAATACATACACACATACATAACGAGCGAGCGAGACAAACTCGAGAAAGAGAGCGAGCGAGACAAAACGCGAGAAAGAGAGCGAGCGAGAAAGAGATAGAGAGAGAGAGAGAGAGAGAGAGAGAGAGAGAGAAGCGACAGAGGGGACAGAAAAGAAACCTAGCGAGAGAATGAGACTGAGTAAGTGTTCGTATCTCCAAGCGTCGTAAGTTCACCATGCCCCATTCGACTCTTTTTTTTCTAGATCTCTTTTCCTTCTGCCATCCTACGTTAGAGCCTTGCTAATGCGGATATTTATTTTCATTTTTCCGTCTTTTTTTTAGTTAATATTTTTAGAAGGCCGCTTAAGAAGGTAAATTCTACTATTTACATTCTTATAGCCTTTCTTTCCGGAGATTAACTATTATTAAAAGTTTTTTTTTTTTTTTTTACACACAAATACGTCATAATGCAGAATGCAATGGAAATTTAAAACCATTTGTGCGTACTATAATCAAGAAAAAGTATTATTGAATGTTTTGTTCTTAAATTTGGACCAAAATAGATTACACAGCTAAATATATTGTGTTTTAATATTATATACCTTAGTTTTCCGGGTAATTTCTTGCCACCCATACATATCAACGCTAACACAATTGAGTGTCTGTGGCGAAGAGTGTTCTTAATATAGATAGATTGGAATGTCCATTCTGAATGCTGATTTAACATAAGGAGGTTAGTGGTTACAATACAACGACCACAGCAACTCTACTTCATTTTTTTAGTAAGGTTATACAACCACAGGAAAACGCTTGTAAACGAGCATTGCTAGTAAGGAATATATCCGTAGTAAAGGTGTGTGTGTGTGTGTGTGTAAACACAACGACATATAAATTCATATATGATGATTTCGAGGTGGAAAAACACGTATTTATAACATTTTTTTCTTTTAATTGAAAGCAATGGTTATTTAAAGTTCAAATAGCTTTGCGATTCCTCTTGAACTGGATTCTAAAAGCGTTTGTAAATTGTGTAAATTGTGTACATGTATAAATAAAATTAGAAGGCACAATATTTATATTTGATGAATGAAATATGTCTTGACCGGCGATTTTTTTCTTGTGAAAGTTTTCCTTGTGGATATATAAAATGCAATATTTTCCTTGATAAACCAGACGCAGTAGACTACAAAAAAGATTCAAGGAATTATTTAAGAAATAGAATATTATTTTATACGCAAGGTTTGTAAAAATTCAGCTTCTATGATTCACTATAGAAGCGTTCGTAATCGGGGATTATATACCCGAGATAAAAAATGTTAATTTGTTGAAATAAAATATACATTTGTATAATGCAACTTATATTATGTATTCTTGTGTTTGTGGGTGGTAACGCCAATTAAATCTTCCACACACACACACACACACACACATACAAACGCATGCACACACACACACACACACACACATATATATATATATATATATATATATATATATATATATATATATATATATATTACCAAGGAGGCCCGATTATCTTTATTACTTTATTGACATTAACAACCATTGTTCATTTTCAACTTCAATAAATGCATCATAATGCGTTATGAATCACATTTATGGATTTTTCTTTTTATCTCAGAGTCTTATTTATTATTAATTATTTCTCGTTCTTAATTACTGTAAACAATATAAAGTTTATCAGTTAACATGCTTATTAGTTTTGTTAAACTTTTCCAAGATATTCCCTAATCTCTCTACAGCTATTAGCAAAGAGTTCACACTTGATTATTAAAACTGTCTAAACAATGTATTTTTAATTCTGTTTGTGTCGGTTTGATACTAAAAATCTTACTATCAGTCCATCAAATGTGTAGATGAAATACGTAAAGCTGAACAACTATTCTGAAAAGAGGAACTACTTCTTTAGATCATTATTTTACTGAAGGAAAGAAAACATTTTAGATTGTTTTTATACTTCTAAATCAATAATCTGAATAAACATATTGTTTCAAATAAATTTAAACGCAAATGAACTCATCCACTTTCGATTATATATATTTGTTATATACTTGGTTATAGTCATAGTTTTGTTGGTTTAAGTAACAATCGGTCAAATTTTATTTTTGTGTTAGATCGATGTATGAGGTTTGTTTTAATAATGTCCGATTAAATTCGAAAAATCAAATGTTTAAGATTTAGCACAACCTAATAAGATACTTCATATTTCCATCTTAAACTTGAATTTAAACTATAAATAAAATACGTGCTCGATCGTAGGTTATCTACAGTGCAGTGGAGAGGAGCAAACTCCTGTAAACTGACGTATGTTTTTGAGTAAATCAATACACTGATTTGATTGAAATATTGGCATATACAAAGATTGTGCCGAATAAAAGAATAGCAAAATATGGGCTAACTATTAATACTCCTTCAGTCAGGGGCAATGTCAGTTGGCAGTGAAAGTATATTATATATTTTATCGTAGATTATACTTTGATAATTTTATAACTACCCACGTATTGTCATAAGATAAATGTATATTAATATATTTTTTTAATTTCACTATTTTAATTAAACGTAATTAATTTTGATTACAAATAGAATGTCTGAGAAGCACTTACCAATATTTTTTTTGTTTTTTCTTGCTTTGTTAAAGTTTTAAGGAATATATAAAATCGACATCTTGTATAATTTACACATATGTCTTTTTTATATAATTGCCATATTTGTTCCCATACAAATATTTTTTATGGCATTAAGTATATAGCTAATATATAAAACTGTACACACAATTTTCAAAATGGTTGCGGTAAGGTAAACAAATAACTGCAGATAATTTTATTCAAACTTTTTATAGTTTAGTAAATCTTTTAATTACTGTTGATAAAAATATGGACTGTTGTAAAACATTCTAGATGTTTGGAAAAATCCCGCTTTTCCGTTAAGAAAAGTGTTCTTTTTTCAGAGACAAAACGCCTTACTATTTAATTTTTTTTCTAAGTAAATCAAATAGCAGGTGTATGTATGTGTGTATCTGCGTGAAAATATTTAACTGTGAAACTCTTTAACTAATAGTTAAATAGCCAAAGTAAATTAATTTGAGAAACTGATTAAGCCATTTACATTTTCTAATAAACTCATTTACATTTTCTAATAAACTATTATAGACGCAATTTTTTTACCGACAAAAAATGCACGGAATGACGAGTAACATTACAAGTATTACTATATTTCGTGGAATAGAGCACATTCCTAGAAATTCATTCTTTAAAGGATATTATTGTTACGATGCAGATGCTGAATCTCAGCAGAAATTGTAGAACGTATTATATTTAGCAGCTTAAAATTGTATTGTTTCAGTTTAGCAATATGTAATAAAATGCTATTTATTTTTATAATCAAAGTTAAAAAATAATGTTTTGCTGGTAAGTATGTCATATGTAATTAGGCAGACTCTAACGTGGCATAACGATGCTTATTAACTCTGTCCCACACCTCCAAACCTCTTTCAGGCCACCACACCGTCTGCTACTGTCGCAAAGTAACACACAAACAGAAAAAAATCTTCTTTTTTTAAAATTTTTTTTTAATACAGCCAGTTTATAGCTTCTTAACAGTATTCATAACATATGTGTTAAACTCTAAATTCTGTCCCAATGCAAAATATATATGTTTATGTATTAATTCTTTCTAATTTGTTTTCGCGCAGCTTTTCTCTTATTCTTTTACATCAACCTGAATTCCGTCTAATCATCCTATAAGTCATGACAATGATATATCCTCCTGCCTGTTTGATAGATTTTACATCACCCTCCGAAATAATTTTATTTTGTTTGGCGGTCTCTCTTAAAAAATAATAAAAACAAACTATATATCATGATTTTTCGAAGGATTATGAGGCATTAATATCTTTGCTGCTCATTTACGTTAACGAGTTTTTTTAAGAGAACCCCTGTTAATTTAGACTTTTATACACTCTCTTACCTCTTTTAGTTTTTAACGATCCACCCTTGTTTTATGGTAATAATAAAGGCAATGAGAGAGAAGACTTATCTGTGCCTCGACATAATCTGACACCGTCATTATACAACAGCTATAGCATTTTTCTGTTTCGTGTCAGAATACAGTTCAACCTTATTATTTAGAATCAGAAGATCTGCAATCTAATAAGGACACTGTTCATTCGCTCACTACTTGCTAATTTTCAGCTTCTTTGTTTCGTTAACCAACCCATCAATATTCCATTTACTACAACATTTTGATAGCTAGATAAAGTTCCACGCCCGGTAAAATATTCAACTCCCGAACTGTCTACGGAAAAATAGTCACTATGAACATTCTCAATATCGACAATCTAAAACTGTGAACACCAATAATGGTTACTAAACACTTATCTTTTTAATGCAGCGGGATCCCAAACTTCTTATCTGATCATTACTAGAAGTTTCTCTGTCAAGGAATCATATCCTTTTTGTCAAGTGATTTACTTGCCCAACACGCAGTTCGCTGTTCCTGTATTTTAAAATTAAAACCAATATTTTTTTTTAATATTTGGGTGTTCAGTCTACATCTGAATTCAGATAGCAAAATACTGATAAAAAACCCCAAACCGTTTATAAACACAAAAAACAAAAGTCTTTCATGAGTAGTTAAATATAGCTTTTGTTTGTTTTTTTCAGTTTCTCGGTAGATATGTAGGGATTTAAAACAATACAGTGTCTTCATATTAAATATCCCTTTCTTAACTAAGGCAGGAAAAGCAGTAAATTACGCTTAGAAGAAAGTATATACTATTTCTTGAAAAAAATCACATTTATTTATATTTGTGTATGTACTTAGTAAACACATGTATTTTATTTATATTGACCCATGATATAATCAAGAAAAACCTCTATTCAACGTTTCTAAAATTTCCAGCAACATTTTCAACTTTAAAACTATTATGAATGCATTAAAACAGACCTGTAGATATTCATAAATAAACGTATGATATTTTTTTAGTTATAAAATAGTTTATTAAAACTTCCTCTCTTAAACAACACAAGCTATTTGACTCGATAAAATCTATATGAAACATTATCTCGCATCATGATGTATGACCGATTAGTAAAAGTATATAACACTCGTATGTTACACTAAAATTACATTGCCACCAAAACTTCGTTCCCCACTAAAGACGGAAATATGCCTGACACGATTGAAAATATTTCGAAAGTGAGCAGACAAAAAGTAAAGAAGCGAGCAAATGAACGCAACGAAATATATGTTGTTGTTTAGTTTCTCCATCGACTTTCTTTGTTTTACGTTACTCTTTTGCAACTGCATGTTACCGTGGTAACGTTTATCTATTTATTTATTTTTATTTCTTGTTTCTCCCTAATGCCCATTTACTGCTTCAAGACCTGATCGTGGCATCCAACTCAATCGTATCGAAATGTAGTGTGGTCGTTATTTTTTTAACCGAGTCGCAAGAGTTGAAACCTTCCACAAATTCTGAAATGTGATCTAATTTCAAGTTTTGACTAATTTTAGGTTTAAAAAAATGGCGAACACTTTGAATTAATTCCCTTCGAATCATAACCAGCGTTTTTTTTTTCTAACAGTGTAAAAACTCCAAAACGTATATGTACATCATTCGATTGATGATATTTGTAAAGTACAATATCACATCTTTAATTCAACCAGTCTGGTTTAGATTTTTCTTCTCCACTTTTCTTGTTTTTTTAAAACTCCTGACAAATATTATAGAAAATTTCTAAAAAAATTATGTGAGAAATACGACTATATAAACATTATGTTACAAGCATAATTATAGATTTTATGACAGCCATCATAAAACACAGTTTCAGCAAGCGCTAAAACCAGCAAATTCTAACTCCGCACTATATATATATATATATATATATATATATATATATATATAAATATATATATATATATATATATGTATGTATGTATAAAAATCTGCTAACCATTTATACCCTCTTTCACCTAGAAAACTTCCCATTTTAATTCCATGATTATATATACATATATATATATATGTGTGTGTGTGTGTGTGTGTGTGTGTGTGTGTGGATGCGTGTGTGTGTGTGTGTGCTTGTGTGTAAAAATATATGTGAAATTTACTTAAACTTTGAAAATGAGCTCTTTCTAAAAAGTCATTGTTCGACAAGGAATGCAATTAAAAAAATTAAACATGTTTTCTCATCCGGGGATTTTCGACAATGGCTCTCATTCTCGTAGTGGACTAATTAGCAAAATATTATTCACAGCTTTGCTACAAATTCTGCTGGTTAGCACATGAATTGCAAACTATAAATTATGAAATAATTCTTATTCATATGACAGATGATTATAATGGAAATTGTCTGGATTCTTAGAATTGTCCTATAAATATTGATACCTTTTTGATAATTGGTTCATATTTACATAATTCTACCATTTATGTGTTTATGATACAGAAAATTATATATATATATATATATATTCTTTTCTAAAATTTATATATATATGTATATATATTTAAATACACATTGGTTTTTAATATTATCTATGTTTATTATTAAGTGGAATCAATACTAAAAGTAGAACATGTTGCTGCTCGCAATTAGGTTATCATGATCGTCTGTATATAGTATGAAGTCGTTAAGGAAATAACATCACCTAAATGAAAACAACTGTATCGTTAATAAAATTCTCAATAATTTCTGCAATTCTCATTGTTTGAGGGACACGTGCCAATTAGGAGACGATCAGTGAACTGCCCCGCATCCATTATAATAATGACTTTCCGATCTTAGATGCTGCAACTACATGAGAAATTTGTAAGGATAGATTGTAGCATTTACTAAGTTTTAGTTAGTGTAAAAGAATGACACTTGTCCTTACAAGATGTCGTAAAAATAATGGTATGTGAGAGTTATTGTTGATCTTTACACGCTCTATCTAGATGTGAATCTAAGGAATCATGAAAATATAACTGAAAAGCGATTTTATAAAAACTATACGGAATACACAATTGTTCTAAGCATATACGTGAAAATATCAGATAATAAGGAAATGTTTTTGTTATAAAAGAGCTGATGTTAAAATATTTACTATATTGAAAAGAATAAATGACTATAATCTTAATATTTTGAATATATAGCTGGTTTGCCATCCATCTGTTTATTTTTTTACTGCAACGAAATATTTTCGTTGTCGAAGCTGATTCGAGTTTCAGAAATGTGTGTATAACTTCACTATTGTTTACCAAGGATATTCTTAGAAAGTATATTATTTTGTTTACGTGATCTTCACCGTATTTTAAAAGTATCGGAATATAAATGCCTTGATAAATTATAAAGTAATGCTATATGTTCCATTCTTCTGTTATTTCAAAATTTCTGAATAGTGGGATTTTATCATTCATAGTTTGTACGCCAAAGTATTTGTTACATTTCTCCAGAAGGTAGTAATAGTGTTTAATTTAACATTATACACCTATAATTATTTCATTGAATCTTTTCTCACACTGCGAAATATTCTTTTGTGTTTATTATATTCTCTACATATATCAGGATTAGTAGCAACTCACGGGTATGAAAAGATTACTAGTAAGAAGATAATATACTAATAATGTATCAATAGTATAAAGTTCGCGTGATAAATTATGGGGCAGTTATTTTTAATGTATTTCATATTTTCATTAGAAATTATAAGGTCTGATTAACACGAAAACATTCCTTTATTTATTCAACGTGTTGAAATCTATGGGAACAGCTTTTTAATGGAATATTGAGCTTCTTGATGTGTTGAAAATCGAGTTATCGTTTAGAATGTTTTACAACGCGGAACAAAAGATATACCTTATTCAAGCACATTCTCTGCAACAATAAAATAGTTAGTGACTATCAACGTTTGTTAAGAAGAAGATCATTGTATTATAATTTATTAGAAATAAACCTCTCTAGCTCTACCATTTTACATCTAAATTGTAATTTGGGACGAATTCCATCTTGATAAATATATATAAACTTTGAAAATGAGCTCTTTCTAAAAAGTCATTGTTCGACAAGGAATGCAATTAAAAAAATTAAACATGTTTTCTCATTCATATATATATATATATATATATATATATATATATATATATATATATATATATATATATACTGCATCAATATTTCATCATTGATTATTTTCTGTGCCTTTAATTATGTATCTCATATAAGGTAAATGTATCTTCTTTTAAACACTTCAGATAAATTGTGAATATTATTACGTGACGCAATTATTTTGGAGGTTATAATGTTTTTCATCTATGAAGTCAGTTATTTTACTTTCATATTGCATTAACAATTTTTATGTTTAAGTTTCGCCATACATTCTGGTGTTAGATTTTAAGACATTATTTTAAAATGATATATTTTGTAAATAGTACATAGGTATATGGCCTGTTATTACGCGTTTCAAAATATAGGTCACTTACGCCCAACTTTAAGTAATATGCAAGCGTTTTCTTGTTATTGTTAGATTTATATTCATAGATTTTATAGCTACTTTTTAATATTTTTTAACTTAAAAGAATGATTACTTAGGCATTCCTTTGCAAATGTCAAATCTATACAATTTAGCAATTCGTGCACACAGGACACTTATACAGAACATTATATAAAGATAAATCAAACGTGTTCAATTGATTTCTTGACGTAGATAAAACGAGGGGGGTGAAGATACCACGTGTTTGGTAAATTAATTGATCACATTTAAACTTGTTATAGTGTACAATTACTTTTGAAACGTTTGAGTTTGATTATACTAACTATATAATATTTGAGTTCAGAAAATGTACAGGATGAAAATAAACTGAAGAAAATACACACAATATCAATGGTGTGTATCATGTGTAGGATGAATCATTCTACCTCTATGATTACGTTTCAGAAAAAAATGGGAAAAGGTTCATTTTACTGCTGAATCTAAAATTAATATTTTCGGATCAGACAAAAGACAACATGTCAGAAGAAAAAATTGAGAATGACTGTCCCCTAAGTGTGTAAAAAGTTCAGTAAAATTTGGAGGCGGCAGTATAATGGTAGGGGGCACGATATCTTCAAAAGGAACTGTCCCCCTTGTGAGAATTCATGGAAAAGTTAATGCCCGAATGTACAGAGAATTGATTAGAGAACATGTGGTACCTAATCTTTCTAATTCTGATATCTTTATGCAAGACAACGCACCGTGCCATAGAGCCAAAATATTTTTAGAAGAGCTAAATAGATCCAATATTTGCGTTATGGATTGCCCAGCTAAGAGCCCAGACCTGAATCCAATTGAAAATGTTTGGAAAATTGTTCGTGATTAGATCACAGAAAAAACCCAAAAATCTTGATGATTTATGGGAATGTATAAAAACATATTGAATAATATTTCACCTATAACATGTGAACGATTACTTCTGTCTTGCAGCAAAAGATACCATAGTGTGATTGAAAACAAGGGGCTTTTCACAAAATACTGAAAGGATTCTTTATTTTTTCATTATGAATTTCCCTTGTTCCTTTACTTTTGGACGCCTGTAATTTAATTAAATGTATTTATATGTAAAAAAAAAACCTAATATGTATTAAAATTAAAAATTAAAAAAAAAATCTTTAACTACCATTATTAAAAATTGGAAAATTCACCAATTTTTTTTTTTCTTTTTCATAGATAAAGTTAGAAGCTATTAAAAAAATGATCGATCGTCCCTTAACTTTTGGACGCTACTGTATATTGTGATAATACAAAAAAAAGCAGAATTAAATAAGAGATCGACCGGTGAGCGGAGTAAAGTGTTATATAAAATTTGATTAAATGTATTCCAAGTTACCAGGGAAAGGGATACCAGCTGATAGATAGACACGTAATCGGTCGATTAGAAAACAATGATTTAGTTTGATTGGCCATAAAGGAAGAAGAGAAGATGAGGGTATAAAAGAGATATAAAGAGTAACATAGAGATAA
>NC_136485.1:121453247-121648247 GCF_053919585.1 Euprymna scolopes | reverse complement strand
TGGGATGCTAAGTTTTCTTAGTGTGTTGCAAATCATTCTATTATGGTTGTGTGTAGTTAAAAGAATATGATCTGTGCTTATTCATCATGGAAAATAATTGCACGTGTTTTCTCTGCATTTAATATAAAATATGTGAAATGTTGCAAGGTCTTCACAATATTTGGAAATTATTAGAATTCTTCACCCAGATGTTCCTGACTGAAAAATATAAATATACGTAAGAAAGAAACAATTATTGTTTTTTTATCAGGATGTGAGTACCAATATAGGTGATAATTTTTGCTGTGTACTTTTACGACTATTTTATTATTGGATTTTATAATATATATGTCGCACACTAAAATTCGTAACATGCATTAATTCGAATATTATCCCCAATATATTTTGGAATAATTCAAAACATGTTGAAACAAATAGATGGCACAGCAGGTTATTTCAGTCGCATATACCCACTCTTAGGATACTGTCCTATTAAAGAGATACACAGATTCCTTGAAACACAGAGGGAATAACAAGAACATGAATACATCAATAGCGTATAAAGGTGTTGGTATAGAAATAATGAAAAATACACATATTCTGAAATAATTCATACGCTGGGAGCAACAGAGCACATATACCAACACTTATTAAAAGACAGTAAATGTAAGTATCAAAGCTTTCAACAAATATTTCAAAACACATATAAAATCAACATAGCTTGGGACTCGTACATTGCATACCACCCCAGTATTCCATAATTTTATTAGTTATCCAAAACTTATAAACCTGATATCCCTATGCGCCTATTAATCTCTTTCATCGGTAGTACAACACAAGTAATACCCCATATCCTTACTCCATTAATGGGCACTATCACTACCTTTCATTTAAAGAACTCAGATTTACTCAACATGATATAAAACACTGATATGCAGAGAAAAACACTACACAGCTTAGATATAACATCGTACACTGATGTTCTCATAAGAATGTTTAAAGCTAATCTATATACAGCTAAAATAATAAAATATAAAATTACCGTTTATTCCCGCGACTTTTATAAAAGAAAATGTTAGATTTATAACTAACCTGACTTATTTTATATTCAGTAACATTTTCTACTAGCAAAATCACGGTTTCCTCATAGGTAACCCTCTTCGTGGAACTCCTAGAATCTTGTCCTTTCAAATAAAGATCACCTCCAAACATAGATTATTTTATATATAATAATGGCATATCTTTTTTTTTCTGAAAACATGCACATGGATAATATTGAGAACAAATTATACTCAGGCGAACAACACAATCACTCATCACCTTTTCTAGACATACTTATTCTAAAATTCAATACTAATCTATGATTACATAGATTTTAACTCACATCCTAATAACAAAATAAAAAAAAAACAGGTATGAAAATTGGTTTCTTCCTACGTGTATTCAGAATTGCTATCAAGAATATCTGGACAAAGAGACTTGCGATATTCAACACTGACACACATTTCCAGTTTAAATTAGCACAAATAATATACACCAGACATTTTTTTACCTATGCATACCAATAATACAATAGTTCACAGTATAATAAACAAACACAGCATTCCGATAATACAACAACATCACAAACTATAAAACAAACATTAAAACAAAACAAAACAAAAAAAACTTAACCAAACCAAACTCATGTAATCATAAAGGAAAAACTTTTTAATCGGTGGTCTGCCAGAAATGTGGCTGTTTACGTGAGAACTCTACCAACTCCTCCGCCAATTTTTAGTCTAAACACTTGAAATGTTAGACAAAACTTCCCTAGAGAGGGATCTAACTTATTAACTTGATTTGAGCTCCACACAACAAATCTAAAGGCGTCATAATAGGGGTCAAAGTTTAAAAACAATTGACCTCTGCGGTCTCTATCAAATTACTCAGCCAATTTCTGGTCTAAACATTTGAAATTTTACATAAAGTGTATAAATAGATAAGGAGAGCTTTTTAATCAGTTTGGGTCGAAAATTTGAGTTACCAATATATAAATATATGCATGTATGTTTGCATGTCTGCCTAAAACTTTCGACAAAGGCGACGGATGTTCACAAGATCAGTATCGTTTTTAAACGTGACCCTTCAGACGACAAATACCGAAAATAAGCTAAAAACATTAATTTCTTTACCCTCAACTAGGAATTTTTCTACAGGGAGGGGACGTTCTGTTTATCGATATTTTCGAAAATCATCCCCTCTTTTCGATTATCTAGCCGTAATTTAAACCTACGTCATTTCCGGTTTGAGAATTGTCGTAACGGCAAAGATGTCAGATTTTTCCCGTTCTTTTCCTCCTTCACGTTACGGGTTCGAGCCTGCCTTTATATTACCACCTTTTTTGGGGGGCTCAACATACACCTCCAAACACTCGGGCAACGCCGGGCTGAAAGACGCCGGCCTATAAAAGTGAACATGTCTGTGTGTCTGTGTGTGTGCCTATGTGTTACATGATAAGGGTTGTCCCCTTTTCATGTAAGTATAAAAATAGGGAATCAGTTAAATGTAAATATGAAATAGAATAGTCAAGGATTCAAACTTGCGAAGCTATACTTGGAATTGAGAATTCCAATCATAAGTTAAAATAAACACAGAATGTTATAAATGGAATGTCCAGTTAAATTCTTGATTCTGTTAAAATATTTAATAAGACAATTTGGCTGGAAACTATTTACATTCTTAGAAAGAAAACATAATAAAAATTTGGGTTACAGAATTAAAAAATAGGTTAAATTCCTTTATGAAACAAAGAGAATGGAAAAATGTTATTGTAAAATGAGTTACGTAAAATTAGGTTAGAGAAGGATTCGTGCCATGGGTCTCATATACACGTGCTCGGTCGTGCAATGACTTCATGAGTTATGAAGTTAGTTAGATAAGTGAGAATCGGAATCAGTCAATGGAGAGAAGCAGAGAGGTTCAGATCGATTCTCTGTTAGAGTCAAGACACCCTCTAGAAGTGAGAGGCTTTTAGAAATAACCATGTAACAACTTTGAATCCCTGAGATAAAATCATGTTCCACCGGTCGAAGAAGAAATAAACGTATCATCATGTGTTTTGTATCTGCGTCCTCGTGTTGTTATTCAACAAGAAAAGGTATTGCCCATTTATGTTATAAGAACCTTGATAAAAATCATCATCTAAAATATGTGTCAGAGTATAAATGTTATAGAGACACTCCCGTCCACAGAACTGTCAAAAGTATAAATGTCAAACTATCGGTATATCTGTCTATATATCAAATCTCCTCTCATTGTGTATTACCAGCTGTCGGCTCTCCTGTATTATATGTATTCACTCGTTATATATAAATATTAATGTCACCAATATGTTAACATCTCATCTCTTCCTAATAACATGATCACACACATGAACCTCAAAGATCTCTTACTTCCATGAACACTCTTAAGATTCAACCACTAAGACTCGCACAAAGAACGATACAAATACAAATAGAATGTTCATCATAATAATAATAACACAGCGTAACATGTGTACATTTCTCTACACAATAACTCTGTCAATTTTAAATCTACAGACTGGAAATTTTATAGACAGCTACTGAGATTTGGGAAAATCTTTGTGATCTGCAGGAAATTTGGCTGTTAATGGGTCAAAGTTCAACGATTTAGCCTTTGAGAACTATACCAAACTCCTCCGACAATTTTGGATCTACACACTTGAAATTTTAGATATAGGTGCCTTGGACATGCATCTTACTTAATAACTGTATTTGAGCCAAAAAAAATATGATCAGGTGCCATAATAAGGGTCTAATTTTTAAAAACATTGACCGCATTTTCTGCTCAACATACACCTTTAAACACCCGGGTATCGCCGAGCTGAAATTTGAGTATATCTATAAAAGTGAAACTGTCTCTCTATGTGCCTGTCTGTGTACATAACCCTATACAATATATTTTCCAATTTTCAGTGTACAGACTCTAAATTTAATATATATATATATATATATATATATGTATATATATATAGTATAACTCCTATAATTTATATATATAGTATACCTCCTATAATTTGAACATCCGGTTCGTTCAAATTAGAGGATGCTGTTCAAGTTTCGTGAAAAAAAGGTGCTGCAGTTAACTTTAATTTTCTAAGAATTAAGAAATATTGAATGAAATTCATTGCTATATGATAATTCAAGTATATATTAAGTTGAGTTTACGATATATTGCAAGTAAGAATTATTAAATATTATTACCAGGAAAAATCATTGAAAATAAATTCAATCTACTCTGTCTTGTTAGGTACTTATTACCTATGTTATCATCTACAGAGACCATACATTTATATAAAATACAGTTTTTTTTTTATTATTATTAATTGAAGCAGTCTCATTGCAGTTTCTAGTTTCATCTATTCAGCTCTCGGGTGCTGCCATTGTATTCCGGAAGCGATCACGAATATCTACATTTTATTGGTCCTGTAGCGTGTTTATGATTATATCTCTTCGGAGTGAAATTGCTTGCAAAATATAGTTGTCACTAAAGTAAGGATTTTTCTATAAATTTTATAACCGTCTCCATATACTTTTCTGCATCATCCCATGGCATTGCTTCATCAAAGTGTTATTAGTTATTTATATTAGGGTCAAGAGAATGGGAGATGTCACTATTTTCATTACCGTTACTGCCTTCAGGATATTGATCAGTAGTTTCCTAATCTTGTTGCACCCACATTTCAACCTCACTTGCATTAAGTGATTAAAGAACAGCGTGGTTGGTCGGTAACCGTTTGGTTTCAAGAATTTTTCTAGAGCTGATGTATTCGCTGATTCTTTCAGTTCAGAAGCTTTGGAGCTGGACATAATTTACCCCATGCTTTTGTTAATGTGCTTGTTCGAACGTGATGCCATGCACTTGCGAGACAAAATATGGTATTTTTGATAGTTAAATGGCGCTGAAAATCGCTAAAGCTCACGGTACTATTTATCATATCTATCATGAAATAATTTATGTAGAAACATTTTAAGTTCCAAATCATCCCTTGTTCCATAGGTTGAATGAGAGAAGTTACATTAGGTGGCAAGTAGCACACAAAAATATCCCCGCAAGATGACACTAGTTCTGACTCAGGAGGATGTGCTTTACAATTGTCCAACCGAAGCAAGCACTTTGAATCAGGTTTACCTAATTCAACAAAACGGCTCAGGAATTCTGGCACAAATTATTGCAAAAAAACATTTTTTAAACAACTGTTCATTCATCAATCCATTTCGTGAAGAATAATAGGATACTGGCAAAGGCGAAACTCCTTTCAAATGCTCGGGGACACTTTGATTTGCCGATGACAAGAAGCTTAATTTTATGAGTTCAAGAAGCATTAGCGCATACAATCACTGGTAGTCTTTCTTTATTTAATTCGAGTCCTTTTATTTTCTGCTCCTCGGATCCGGCTAATGTTTTTGTAGGTAAGCACTTCCAATTTACGTCTCTTTCATCAGCGTTGTAAACATCCTCTGCTGTTAAACCATAATCGTCAATTATCGTCTTGAATTTGTCACAATAATTTGATGATGAGTGTGTATAAGCAGACAGTTATTCGCCTGGTATTGTTTATTGTCTTATACCATGTATACTCTTAAAGCTCCTTAGCCAGCGTTCACTGAAGTTCATATCTTCTGCGATATTCAACTCTTCCTTAAGAGATGTTGCTTTAGCAATCAACATGGGTTCAGATATTGCTACACGTTCACACCGTTTTGCTACAAATCGCTCATGCAATATTCGATCGAATTCAACTTGATTTTGTCTGCAAATAATCCTTTTTTTTACATGTCTTTTATTTGGAAAGAATAAAGCCGTCTTCAGTATTTATCCTTTTTTCTTTTTGATGTAAAACAGTGTATTACTTCCAATCATATAATCTCTCAATATAACGCTATTTTCAACTCCAGCATCTACTGTTTCTATAATTTGACGTTTTTCAAGTAAAGTCAGTGTCAGTTGTTTTCTTTCTAGAGTTGCAAGCCATTGTGGTGGTTGTTTTACTCAATTTTAAGTATAGCAATCTGAAAAAAAGTAGAGTTAGTATGAATTAATTATCAATAGCTAATCTACATTAATTACATAGTACCAATATTACCATTTCTGCGCAATATTTGACTAAACCATGTAAAAAGGTTTACTGCAACTCCTCATGAAATATGCTAATACACATCCAATGTCGAGACAGTTCCAGTTTAGAGAAACCCCAGGTTTAGAAGAAGTCCAACTTAGGGGAAGATCCGATTAAAGGAGTTTTAATGTGTGTGTATATATATATATATATATATATATATATATATATATATATATAATTATTTTTTGCTATAATAATTAAATACCTACAGACACTAGTGTTTCATCCTTTCGGGATTCTTCAGTGCAGGGTGTCACGATTAACGCCAGCCGAACGATTCGAACCCCGCGCCACGAGAAATATCTGGCTCGATTAGCGGAGACCGTATCCATTCGGCTACCATTAACCGCGTGAAATAGCGTTGAATTTTAAACATTTTAATTTTAAATGTTCATTACGTCAATCAGAGAGTGATCTAATCGTTATACGATGATCTATGCATAAGAGCTAAATTGACCGACTTTAATTATATATGTACTTGCTATTTGATCACTGAATATATGCATTACTACATTACTATTTGTTGCCGTGGTTTCGGAGCTCCCCACAAAATGGTATGAACAAACTGGAGTAGGAAAGAAGAACACATGTTGGCTTTCAACGAACACACACCACCAAATATACTTTTATAGAACAGAAAATGATAAACTTCTTGTTTAGTAAACTACTTTTGTTGGACTGACCTTTTGAAAGTGTGCGTATCAAATGTTTTTAATATGAAAGTATGTGCGAAACAGCAAAATTAAATGTCAGAATTAAATTTATGAATTTTAAATGTCAATAATGGTTTTATTGAACGTTCTGCCTTTAGAGACAAGGAAAAGCAAAAGATAAGTCATGAATAAAATAAAAATATTTCCCAGTTTGGGATTGAATTCTGCAAGTTTTCTATTCATTCATTTAAAGAATGTCAATGTTTTATTCTTGAGAGAGATGCCGGTTTAAGTATGTTTTATTATGACACAAAATGTAGTTTTATAGATATATATGTTTTTTTTTTATAGAAGTGCAATCTTACATAAAATGTAAGTGAAGAAAGACGTAATAAAGGTGCTTTGGATTTTTCAAAACTGATTGGCAGCGAATAAAATTGAATGTTACAAAAGTAAACATGATGAGTTTTTTAGTAACCGGTTGACAATTTTACTATGCCGAGAAAATGAGGGAAAACCCTAGAAAGAAAATCACCGCGTCTCTTTTACCGACTTACTTATACCATAAATTAGTATAGACTAGCGCGAATACGAATATGTTATTTTATCCGTCCAAAGTTTGTCTGGTTGGTATATTGACTTGGGTTAAATAGGAAACTTCGACCACACACATATGAAGTCGTTTTTAATGGCAGGAATAGACCATTATTCTGTGAAAAAGTAGAAGTAAAAAAGATGAATAGAATGTTGCTGGTACGTAAAATATTTAATAAGTGACATGTTGCTGATATGTAAAGTGTTTAATAAGTGACATGTCGCCCCATATCGATTTATAGAGTAAATTATCGACAAGATGTACGTAGCTTTATATTAAAGTGATGATGACATGTAACTGTTTTAGTTACTATCGGTAGTATGCATGTATATGATCCATTTATTTTTAAGTATACTAGGTGAGACATTGGAATAATTGCTCGCATCTGATACAAAGCGGGCAGTAAGCGTTTAGCTATAGGTAGCGCCTCTAATCGGCAGAAACATGCGATGATTAGCGGAATTTTGTATTTCTCAAATACAAGGGTTACGCTACATATAGCTGGAGAAGTTCGGCGGCCTATCAGAATTCCTAATGATCCAGAGCTAAGGAGTCTATAGAAGTATAATAAAATACGTTCCTTGTGAAAGTAGTTGTTAGCTACTTAATTTTTAGTACGTAGTGTTTTTTTTTAAATTTTTGTTTAGATTGCGGCAACTTGTATTAGTATAGATGTTTTATAGCGTTCGGTCTTATGAATTTGGGATTCATAAAGTTCTTCTATGTTGTTAAAAATGATGTAAGAAATAACTATCGAACTAGATGCTCCCTAATTGTGCAGTGAAACGCAAAAAGTGGCTCTGTTAACATGTATAAAATATGGCTGGCATTTTCTGTAAAATAATAACACTCTCATTCAGAAGAAACTATTATGTGTATGACAACTTGAGTCCTGTTCAAATAAAATAATAGGGCAGACAATGGTCAATTACTACATTTCTGAGGTATGTGAAATACTCTCAGGATTGTTTCTTTCGTGGAAAAATATATCAGTGTATAAAATTCGGAGCCTACTAATAATTCAACATAGATACGTTTACTAGTAAATGAGTCTGCACATTTATACCTCGATAGATACAAAGACTAAATAAACGGTAACAATAATGATTAAAGGAGTGAATATGTAGCCGAAAATGGCAAATATATTGTTAAGAGAAATATATTGCAATAAATTGTAAATCAAACAAAATGGTTCTAAAACAAAGCAGAAATATTAATACACAAAATGAATTGGAAATAAAGTAAGACATTAACTTTAAACAAAACGAAAAAATTGGCCCGACTGTTTACATTAGCATATTTAATTTAAAAATAACATAAGATAACCTTCTCCCTTTTGTTAGTATATTTGACGATTTCGATTGAACACAAACACATGAGGAGATGATGAACGAATTGATGAAATCAACGAATGAACTGTTCAAGACGAAGCTTTGATCTTTGACCGACACGTTCGCTTTGAAAGTTAATCGACTTACGTTTAAGAAAGGAGAAATGTGGTTGACCTAATGCTGTAATAACTCGTGTGTAGAACAGTTCATTTGTTTAAAAAAAATTGGACTCCAAAAACAGTAAATAAAATACAGGAATCTAGAGGAAATATACAGATATGTAATAGTGTTATCGTCTGGACAGAATTAATGATTTCTCTTGCAGATTTTCACGCAGGAAACGACCGCCGGAGAACGAAAGGCATTAAGAACGAAGCCACTCCTCTTTGGCATTTAATCATTGCACGAGTATCCTCCCGTTCCTTGAACACTTGAAATATGTTAAAAAAATCCCCCACCACACGCACAATTGCAATAAACATAAAGTATATCATTTATACATACAGACAATACACACAGCTGTTCATAAACTCTACTAATGTCTTCACATGCATTAGACGACCTAGTGCAGGGCATAACACACACACACCCACACACACACACACACACATATATATATATATATATATATATATATATATATATATATATATACGTTTACACATCCCGGATATATATATATATATATATATATATATATATATATATATATATATATATATATATATATATAAATTTCTAGCTTAATGGTAACTCATGGTAAACTGCTCAGAGTTAGTGCATGTAAATTTTACTTAATTAGATGTGATGTCTCAACAATTATGCTGTGTGAGTGTTTGCTTTTCTTTCCCATACAGCAGACAATTTGGTGATTTTCAATTCGCGAGATCAATTATTGTCACCAGTAGAGTCGGAAGATTATTGCTCGTATGACTGTAAGATAAGAACGGACACATTTCCGAAGTTCCTGTTTCTTTTGCCCGTTTAGCAAAGGATTATAATATTTTGCTCTTTCATAAAAAAGAAAAAAAAACATAAATTGTTTAGCCCGGTTGAAACTGGCAAAAGTTATATACCGTTGACTTATAAATAATGTCACATGGCACATTGATAAGTACATGTATTGTGCTCATGATTTCAATATTAATGATAACTTGTTTTACATATACGTCTTCATTACACAGATACTCACATACTTCATTTACAGCGTTTTATCATAACAGATGCTAATAAAATAATTCTGCAATGTCGTATGTGTAGTCTCTCATAGAATCTAGAACGTAGAAAAAATGAAATAATTAAAAATATAATATAGCTAATATGTTGTAGATGAATTTCGAAATCTTAAGCGGAATTAGCAAAGATGCAACAAAAGTTGTATTAGTTGTTTGAGATGAGACAAAAATAGCACACTTTCTTTACCGCAGACAAGTAAAGGTATTGTTATATCTACGACTTCAGTCTTTATGTTTATTTCTCTCTCTGTTTCTACAGCTTTCCATATCGCTGTCGTGCTTTCCTAACTCTCTATCTCTCTCTCTCTTCTCCCTTTCTTATGTTTCATCTATATAGAAGTCCTCTCTTTCTCTACAGACATACTCTCTCTCTCTCTCTCTCTCTATATATATATATATATATATATATATATATATATATATATATATATGTGTGTGTGTGTGGGTGATTGTGTGTGTCTGTGTGTGTGTGGTCGTAGGTTGTGTGCAAAAAAAAGCAGTACGTTTAAGCCAGACGTAATGGCTCTGTGTTACTCACGGTTTTAGTGTCGTTATTGTTCGGGGAACAATAAAGCGTAGGAACTTGCCGTGGTCTGTCCTTTTTCCGTTTCGTTTATTTTCTATTATAGAAAAAAGATTTCGCAGTAAAGTATGCAAAAATGCTACCCATGTTTTTTTTAATATAAATTCTCAAAAGTGATTGACTTTTACTAGTATGCTCTTTTGTTCTCCTGCGATGAATAAGAAGACAGAATTCTGAATGCTATTAATAAATACTCATTTTGTCAGAAGCAGACAAATCTTATTCTACACTGGTTAAAGATTACGGGCGCATCTATGTATATGTGTGTGTGCGTGTGTGTGTGTCTATATAAACTGTGTCAATCGCTTTATTGCAGATTAGTAAATATTAATGTTTCACTAAATATATGTAAATAATAAAACAATTGTATAATCAAATTACTGCTATAAGGTTAGTTATTTCCCAAAATTTTATTCAAATTCATGGGATATTCACAAAGTGATGCCATTTTATTCTTCATCAAGGAATTATCACTGCCCCTCGCTTTATTGCAAGTCTCTTAAAATGCTAATTAGGCAAAAATACAATAGCCAAGCAGAGAAAACTTACTTTTTATTATATGTTCTCATAAAAATAATGAACAAAGGCACATACTAGAGGTTAAGCCTCAAATAAATGAATAGCTTATCGCCATATCCACTATTTTTTTAATAACTTTAAACCAACTTTTGTCCATCGAAGAAGTCAAATATTTGGTCTAAAAAGAGATGCTTCTGGCGATATCAACTACTTTACTCAACAGGGAATCATTTGACGTAAATCACTCTCCACCCTCATAAACACCCCTTTTCAATGGTGGCCAGAGATATTCAATGGTGTTAAGATCCGGGAAATACGGTAGCAACCATGAGGATTTCTCCAAAGAAGCCCATTGATTCAAGGCAGGATGCAGTCGCCCTAGCAGAATTGGATTGTATATTGTCATGCATAAAATCATCCACAAGGGCGTGGCACTGATAGGTCATCTAGACATGGTGACAATGTTTATCCAAAAAGACCGTGTACGCAGTGCTGGTAAATTTTACACCCTCTGGAACTCGGAATGGTCCAACCAACATATCCCTAATATATTTCCGCCCAAAACATGATGCCTCCACCTAATTGTTGGCGATGGACTCTGTAACGGGTTGGAGTTTCATTGGAGTTCGAAAGTTTGACCCATCAATCCGGACCGTCATGAGTAGCACGGGTCTCATCTGTAAATAGGACTCGTATGAAATCCATTATTTTCTCAATGGAGACCTAGGAATAGTTTTGATTTTCCTTGGCATCTCATTCAACACGTTACATCGGGCCTGCCTGGATCTTGAAGTGATTCCAGCTCTTTCAAAATTGAAGCACTGATGCTGTTTGGGTTTCGGTTGACTTCCCTACGAATTCTCTGAATATCTCGATGTGAATGGTTCTCCTGGTGCCCTTTTCCCTTCAAAATTTGCTGTTGGGATTATTCACGAATAAAGATAATGTTTCTTGATCCCTTTCCAGCTCCATAGCTAAATCTGTGGTGAACAATCCCTTCCTTTTTTTTAACCGTTAATCACCCATTTTTCGCATTTCAAAAGATATGCAATAAAGATGCGGACAGTATAAATTACTTGACAATGAATCAAATGTCTTAACGTTGTGAAAATCGCACATATTTGAATAAATGTTGAGGAAATATTTAACCTTATATGCATTCAATATATCTAATTAATATTTTTACAGTTAATTTAGCAAAATAAAAATGAACTTACACTTAGAGAACACAACTAACTTTACTAAACACAAAAAAGTCAGGCACGTATTAATGTCATTTTTATTTATATTATTGTTTTGAATCGCATTTATATACCGAATAAATTATCAGAAAGAGTCTCTAGGTTCACCCGGAAAAAATTGTAGTGGTGTAACATGGATTGGAAAGAGTTTATTAATGTTTCAATTTATAAGTATTTACCAGAGATCATATGACAAAACAAACAAAAAACATAAAAATGTTAAAAATACTAATGGAAGTATAAGTTATTATAGAAACTATTAAAACGCTTCTGGATATTCAAGGAGTGATCTTTCTTTCTGAAACAACGAGGGGATTAAATCCGTACATGCCACATTATTTGAATAACTAGTAAGCGTACAACACGACAAGGTTCACGCAGTCATATTTTAAAAGAATACATTAATGCACGAGTAAAAATAATGTTTAACATATTTTGGAATATTAATTATAAGAAACAATATTATATATTTGTCTACAATTACACATCCCTCTCCTCTATCAATTCCATAAATACAGTTCTCAATTTTTAACTGAAAATTGCTATATCATATATTCAGTGAGAATAAATTCTACTTATACATGACTTGCAATGTCTATACCAGTTTAGACTGTATATACACACACACATATATATATGTGTGTGTGTGCATTTATATATATATGTATATGTTTCTAAAACTAATAATATCTTTAAAAAGCAACAGTGTGCAGAAAATGGCCTAGCAAGATACGAGTATGATAATTGAAAAAGTTCTTACTTTCATGAATTATTCATGTATCTAATTGACTTTACGCTTCAGGAATCACCAGGCTTTTTACCAACGGAATTGTATTATTTTAATTTCTAATTTAATACATTCTCATTTATACGCAAGTTTATTTTGAAATCTTATCAATATACAAAACGTTCTCAAAAAATTTCCCGTAATGTTAATGGCGCATACAATTGTTACAAACACATTCTCAAGGATTTTCGTACAATTTCTTGAAGATCTATTTCATTCCTATTTGTTCCTGCGCTCAGATTGTTTGCTGTTCCAGATATGCGAATATCTTATCTGCAAAAATTCCTCTCAAACTACAGTATAGCAACTGAATATAAATGTTTTGTTTAAATTTGTCTAAAGAATTTTTTTGGCAAACTAATTATCCATTTTTTTTCATACAAAGATGAATGTTTTACTGTAATGTTTTTAACCGTAAATATATAAGATATAAGTAGTGTTTAAAAATATTCCCTTTAGTCTTTTTTTGTCAGCAGAAGTTTCTTTTAGTTTTAGAAAAGTTAAACATTTCTTTTACGAAAATCGTCATATGTCAGGTGAAAGTAAAGGACATTTCTTGAAAGAAATCTTATTTTTTACGGCCGGTCATTCCTAGAGAAAGAACGTTCTTAAGATGAGGAAATTTTCTTTAGGAATATTTACGCTGCTAGACTGTTGTACCGCCATCGATTGAAAAAAAAAGGAGATGGGGCAGAAGAAATGGAAATAACTCGATAGCTTTCAGAAATGTGATTTACGATAGAAAAAAACAGGGTGGTGCCCAAAGTGTTGCTTTACGAAAATTCAATAAGTTATGTACCTAGGAGCGTCTGGTTGGTCGCGCATTCTTACTTGTTTTTCCGTTTTACAACCTGCTACATTATTTCGACGTGGTTTGTTGTTGCGTTCGTCGCAAGTGCTAACAAATGCTAATTACATTCACAGTTAAATTGCGAAATCCTTCGCTTCAACTTCATTATAGACCTTCCAAGACTCAGATACGACTGTGGTCCCCGGCATAATATCTTTGTGTGTTACTAGAAAAAAGGTTTCGGTGTTTGAATTTGGAACAGCCCTCAAGAAACCCTCCTTGCCGATAGTGTCATAGCCGTCGAAGACCCACAGCGGTTCAAGGATTTATCCAACGTTGTGGTTCATTCAGTTGAATAAAGGTTCGTCTATTTCGACTGTGTGTGCCAGGGTCTCCCCAGGATTATATCGCTCAACTATTCTATTTTCTGCTGGTATACAGCCTGCCCTTTTTACATCGCCTGAAGGACTTACATTCTTTTTACTGAATTTCGTTCAATCATCACACATTTGTGAAATCCTCTCTAATTGTGAATTCCTTCAATATTCCCAGTCTACCAGTTGCACAGTAAATCATTGACAATATAGCTCCTCGAGGATATTGTTTCATATATCTATCGCTTCATATATCGTTTTATGTATCTTTATATATCGTTTTATATATCTTTATATATCGGTTTATATATCTATCGCAGGCAACTTTCTGTGATAAAATTCATTCAGTCTGTATAGATATGCTCTGAAACAATACCACATTCAATCCGCATGTTCTTCAGGGTAGCTGTTTCGTACATACACATCTAAATGATTTTTTATCATTGTGACAATCTCCAGGATCGATCGAGCAAATAAACGGCCCTGTGCGGAAAGAGACTCCCTGTCTGCAATGCGAATTTGTCCATCTCCACAAGAAACCGTCATTAACATACGATATTCGTTTCAGAACGTATTTAAGTATATTTGTGTAAGTCCTGCCCCTCATTTGTTTTGATAGCAGTTTCTTCTGCTGCAATATTAGATTGCCGTCTCCGGTGTTTTTTTTTCTTTTTTCAAAAGAGCAACACATTTTCAAAAGAGCAAAACACTATCGAAATAGAAGGAGACGACGTTCGAATTGGAAGAAATTGAAGAGAAAAAAGACACTATTTTAAAACTAGTACAAAAATAATGGCACATAGAGCACTATGTGCCATTATTTTTTTACGAGTTTGAAAATAGTGTGTTTTTCTCTTCAATTTCTTCCAATTCGAACGTCGTCTCCTTCTATTTCGATAGTGTTTTTTCTTATTTGCTGATCAGCAGTTGAAAGAGGAAAATAAATAAATGTACAGAAGTAACACCCCTCTACTATCACCATCAACCAGCAAAAAATTACATTTTTTAAAATAAACTTTTTAAAAAATGCCGATTTAGTATTTCAATATTTGAACAACGGCCTGCTTAATCCGATAATTGCCGGTCGCGCCGAATCTATGATTGGCAGGAAACCCTGAGAATCCGGATCAAATTCTCCAAGAGTACCGGGAAATGATTTAAAAGGCAAATGTTGTACAAATTGATAATTATTTGCTTTCATTTATAACCATGAATAATAAAATATTATTTGTAGTACATGCAAAGTACATTATAAAATATTATTTGTAGTACATGCAAACGGTGACGGATCTAGAGAAATCACTGCCAGGATTACTATCAGGACACTGTTCTCAACCGGAAACGCGTCGTCTGTTTCATGTGCTTTATCACTAGACGTATTGTGCACTATGTAGTTATCAACCGTATTGTTGCTCGTTGGCAGATCACTGTTCCTCAAAGAGTGCTTAATTCCGGTATTATATATTCTGTTACAGTTTTAGTTATTATAGATGCAATCTTTTAAAACCGGTTCTAAAGTTCGTTAATATGCAACGCCTTATATTTTTAAGAAGGTTTCTAATTTGGAAATGTATTACATTGTTATTTTAAGATGTTCCTTTTCACTACATACATTAGCGTATGCTCTTTTTATTTCACTCGCCAACATATTTAGCCACAGAGAACTTCACTATATTTTTCTTTGGACACTTTAAACATCACACAAAACTGCGCATTCCTTAACATTTGGTAATCTGAATGAGCTATTATAATGTGTATCGTTCATCGCACAACTATACCAGTAAATCTCAAGTACTTCCTCCTTTATTGTTAATTTGCTTTTTAATAATGGGTTTTTAAATGTTTACACTGTACGCTACCATATAGCTTTACTTCTAATTGACTGCATTCCGATTTTACTAAAGTGTTGTTTTAATCCTATTTCACTACCAAGCATTCACAAAATCTTTCCCTTTTAAGTCAATGACATATACAATTCATATACGCTTTACAAAAGTTTTTGCGCATTACAGTTTTATTTCTCCGTTTTTGTAATTTATATTTTCATTCGATGGCTTTAGTCGGGCGCAAGTGTGATTTTTACCCTAATCTCGTTTAGTCGATATTCAGTCGTGTTTTTTATATCATATTAAATGCTTCATATCGACCTAGCTGCATTCTTTTTTACACATATAGGCTTTTAATATGCTCTGCTAAAGTAACGCTTACTGCTACAATCAGATTATGTGTTATTGTGCTGATTTTATTTTCTCTATGACAGTAGATAAAGTTATGACTTTATTTCAATTTATTCTATATATGGATAAGCACAGGTGCACAAGTTATCAGGAAATAGAAATCTTCTTCCGCTTTAGAGAGACACGGCAATATGCCAGTTGGCAAAAACGGACGCCGAACCATTATGGTAAACAAACGTTAAGTATTTTAAAATTCATCCTAACAAATGTGTTTCATGTTACCTAGTTGTTTTTCTTGTTTTATTTATGCATATGTATTTATTGTCTCTACTTTTCCTGTCTTATTCGTCACCTTCCTTCGGGACTACTATAAAAACAGGCAAACCACTGCTCACCCATGCTACAAAGTAGACTAGCGATAAAAAAACAAAATACCCGGACTTATTTTCTCTATTAGAGTAGATAAAGTTAGGACTTTATTTAAGTAATATATTTAATATATACTATTACGTCAAGCTTGCTTATATTGAAAATGCTTGCTTCCTGGCTAGCCAACCAAACAATCTAATATAGTTAGTCTAATGTTCAATTATATTCGAAATAAAATACAGTGACATTAGCAAAGAAAAAGTCACCTATGGAAACGAACCCCCTAAATAAAACCTTGAATAATTATCTAAACACAAATCTAGATTAATATTAAGTCGACCTTACAAATTGATAAAATTTAATTATTGGATTTTAATTATAAGGTGAAGCGCCAATGATTTAAACTCGAGATAGATACCGCCAAAAACTTGCACCCATTAATATGGGAGGGGAGATTATAATCAAAAGTGTTTTGAATTGATAATTTAGCACCGGACATTACTACTTAGATATCAATAAGTCACTTGTAATCATTCCGCTCAACCCCGTTTTTTTATTAATGGAGAGTAGACAATACAGTGGATGTGTTATCGGCCGCTCCAGTAACTCTCGCTTCTCATTTTTTGTCCCGCAGTTCACATTCAAATGAGTGATTTTTCTGACAAAAGGTGAAGAAAAAGCTGATTAAAGGTCGGTAGTACTTGGTGAACAGTAGTTTGAGATGTCGGAAAATTTTCTGTCTCTATGTCTATCCTTTTGCCCATGTCACTAGTAAGGGTGCTGGAGGTAAACGTTTTGTCTGGGTTGACGTTATCCGCCTGATAGACAGGGAGCCGAACCATGGATTAACCACTAAAGAGGCTGTCCTATCAGCAGGCGCAAAGTACTGGGACTGCTATATTGCCATTTCGTGAATGGATTCTGGACCATGCAGAAGTCTCTGGTGGGGCCTCTCGATGCCATACTAGTGGGTAATTGGTTACAGCTTTACCTTTTCATGTGCTACAAAAAATCCTGTCTTTTTCTTTCTTACTTTCCCTCTCTGTACTGCTCTAACGAAGTGTGCCGACCTGTTCCACAAATCCCAAAACCTCAACATGAAATATCTCCAGAAAAAAAAACACTCGAATAAACCTTGAACCCCATCTTCCAACGTAGACCCCTACTACCAGGTCTTCTTCTCCAACATCAGGGGTCTATGTTCCAACCTTCCAGAGGTTGAAACCCAATTACAGGAGACGAAACAAGACCTATTCTTTAAAAGCGAAATGGAATAGGGCCGTCCTCTTCCCTAGATGAGTTCATAATTAACGGATACTCAAACTTAACAGCTAAATCTGACCCCAAGATCGCCATGGGTATGGAATATGTGCATACATTAAATATGGCTTCCCGTGGGGCAGGGATATCCTAATTTACCCTATATGTGCTTCCGAGTTGCACTTGCTAACACCACTGCATTTATATCTGCCCTCTATCTGCCCCATAACAGTGTAGCTTTTATCTTTCAGAGTATATCTGAGAAAATAGACCACCTCCTCTCTGCAACTCCTGTCTGCACATCTCTTGGCTAACCTCCACATCGGTGGTGACTTCAATGTCCATAACGTGGAATGGTTGACCCATTTAAATAAAACAGACGATGAGGGGAGGCTTATCATGATTTTGCCATTGCTTACGACCTCACCCAGATTGTTCGCGAACCCACCCGTGTGCCGATACTACTGGTCAATATGCAAGCCTCCTAGAAATTCCCCTGACCTATGTTCATGTTCCGTTCATTCTCCTCTAGAGTCCTCCGACCACTCCGTCGTATCAGTTAAGATAAAAATGAAATGTAAGAATCCCTAAGACGTACCCCTCCACCGTACTGTATACCGATACTCTATTGCTGGCTTGGATAGCTTCCGTACATTCATATCTGATTTACGTCTGCATTCCATGTTTACAAATGAGGTGCCCT
Source organism: Euprymna scolopes (assembly GCF_053919585.1). Classification (NCBI taxonomy): domain Eukaryota; kingdom Metazoa; phylum Mollusca; class Cephalopoda; order Sepiida; family Sepiolidae; genus Euprymna; species Euprymna scolopes. The sequence continues at coordinate 121,629,467 of NC_136485.1, read as the reverse complement.
CTATAGCATCAGATCTGACAGAATGGTTAATTGTAGGAATAGACCAATTCATACCATATTAAATATTCCAACAAAAACCTAACAGCCAGCCATGCTTCTCCACAGAATGTGCTGCTGCTATCGCGCACAGAAATTACTTTTTCCTTAACTACCAATGTAATAGATGCATTCTGACTAAATCTGCTTTCAAGAACGCCAGCAACCACTGTAAAAGAGTAATAAAAAATGGAAGAGAGCTCTATGCCCAGTCTGTTAAATCCAAGATAGCTGATCAGCAGCTTGGTTCCCACCAGTTTAGGCAGATAAAAATAGGATCCTGAACCGAAACGTGCGTTCTATCCCAACCATTATCGATGGACCAGAGGTCATCTCGACAACATCAGACAAGGGCAAACTATTTGCAAAGAACTTTGCAGCTAATTCTACCCTATGCGACGAAGGTCATCAACTCCCCATATTTCCTCCTATAACACAGAACAAGCTAGGTAACATACAAATATCCGTGCATGAGGTCAGCAAGCTAATCAAGAACCTTGATTCCAGTAAAGCAACTGGCCCTGGCGGCATCCCAATTATAGTGTTAAAAAAGCTTCAACCAGAACTTGCTTCCATACTTACGAAACTGTTTAAGCGTTGCCTTAAGGAGACGTGCTTTCTGACTCCCTGGAACACTTTATCAGTATGCCCTGTATTTAAGAATTCAGGTGATATGTCATCTCCCTCTCAGTACAGACCAATAAGTCTCCTGTGTGTTATGAGTAAGTTGCTGGAATCCATATTAAATAGAGAAATAGTCAACCACCCCAGCAGAACCAACCTTCTTAGTGACACACAATATGGTTTCCCTTCTGCAAGATCTACCACAGATGTGCTAACGGCTATATCTCATAGGATTAGTGAATATCTTGACAAAGGCTTCCTTTCTAGGGCAATTGCTCTTGCCATATCCAAGGCCTTCAATAAGGTATGGCATAAGGGCCTACTTCACAAGATGTCCAGCTACGGTATAACTGGAAATGTTTTCTCAATCATTAAATCATTTCTCTCCGATAGGCTCATAAGAGTGGTGGTCGATAGACAAAAATCAGAGGCCTGCAGTATTAATGCTGGAGTCCCTCAAGGGTCAATCCTGGACCCAACTCTCTTCCTGATCTACATCAATGACCTCCCTAAACACATACATAAATCATTCGTTGACATCTATGTTGATGACACGACCATCTACGGCAACAAACTAAAGGCTGTAAATGACAAAGTTTTCTCTGATTCTCTCTCCTCCGATCTCGAGCGCGTGGTTCAGTGGGGGAAGACGTGGCTGGTTACATTTAATGCATCTAAAATCAAACCCCCATCATGCCTTGACAAAGTACAAAATAGACTTCGTTGCTTAGTAGGGGTGCCCTTTTATCTACCCTGCAACCTCTCTCCCACAGAAGAGACGTTCCGAGCCTATCCTTGCTTTATCGTTATTTCCAAGACAGGTGTTCGTCTGAACTCCAATCTCTGGTCACCCCTCGCCAATCCTCCACGAAAAACACCCGTCTAGCTGAATCCACTGTGAATAATTTCCCCCACACTTTATCTCTGCCTAAATCAAAACGTAAATTCCATGGACAAAGCTTCTTTCTTAGAACTTCACGCCTGTGGAACTCTGTTCAGTCTGCCTGCTTCCCATCTGACTACAACTACGATGTCTTAAAGTCCAACGTTAACAAATTCCTAATGAACCGCCCTCTTAAGTAAACACTTCATTACATCTCCACACTAACGTACTGTACTTGCAATAACCCTTATCCCTGATTTGCTTCCGGGCCTTGATATGTGATGACAACCGTGTAAGAAAAAAATCATGAACTTCTCATATTGATTGCTTCATGTAATTGTATACATAAAACTACATAATTTCATTTATCGTTAATATTATTCTCCGTGCCCTCTCATATATATTCTTTCAATCACGTTCACTTGCTCAAATTTTACCTCCGATTATGTCGCTCAACTATTTTATTTCCTGCAGGTATGCCCTGTAATAGCTTTTTTTTTTCGTTTTTTTCATCCTCTGAAGAACTTATAATCTTTTTACTGGACTTCGTTCAATAATCACATTTTTTCGAATTCCCCTCTTATTGGGAACTCCTTCTATATTGTCATTCTACCATGTCAACAGCCCATCATTGACAAGCTAGCTCTTTGAGGATATTGTTTTATATATATATATATAGCTAAACATATAGAATTCTTTCAAAATCTAGTTTCCCCTGAATTTTGTATATTTTGGGATGGATTAATCGATTGGCATCGAATTCAAACCTTAACTTCCTTCTATACTTCTCGTTTTATATGTGGATTCACTTTCCGTACCAAAATCTGTTATTTATCCTTCCACATTGTGTATTTCATGCAACTCTTATAGTTTTCGTATTCCTAGGCAACATAGCCGGGCCTCTTCATTTTCAACTTACCACATTTTTTTTAAAAGTTTTTTTTTGTGTATGGTTACAAATAATATTGTTTCTTTTTAGAGACACAAACACTGCCTTTCATTATAGTTCACATTCAGATATTTACCCTCCAAGTACTCTAAATCTTTTTTTTTCAATCATTTCTCGAACACCCTTCGTCCGTATTCCTCTACTCTCTTCTATTGAAGAGTTCACCAAACAGTACCGTGACTTAATCGGATTACTTCCAATTTCAAAGCAGAATTAATGCCTTCCAAAACCGCGTCTAATTCGGCACCATGAATGTGATAATGTCCATTCTTTTGTCTCAATCATGCTGAATCTCTACTAACTAAACCATCAATTTCCACGACTATATTGGTAGTAATATCTCTTGCATCACATTACACCATCCCTTTTTCCGTTTCCGGTATGTGGCAAGTTCCGGTAGTGGATACTTTGTTTTCGATATCAGCTAGAATTTTCTGCATTCCTTTTACAGTTTTGCCGTCAACACTGCACTTATAATCTACTGAACTTGTTATTCTTTTAAGAGAACCGCATGCTAGTGGCAGCCATCTAGCATATTGATAGTGTTGCAACATGTCGCAGCCGTCCATCATCTTTATAGTGTCGCAATATTTTGTCAGGGATAGATAATAACCGTCGTCTATTATTTATCCTCCTATCTCTGGGATATCCTTGCATCGTCTGAATAATAGCTCTACCATCCTTCATTTCCTTAGCTTAAGGCAATACGATGTTCATCTGTCAAAAGATTTTTGCGATTTAGCGATCAGTCCAAATCCTTTTAAATGGTTTGCAAGTTGTTTGTGTAAATTTTAGTTACATTCAGATTTATATCATGGATGTCCGAATCAGTAGTTTCTTTTGTTCTGATTTCTTTTTCCAAATCCCTTTTTAAACAGCTGCTATTATCTTTGGCACAATATTCAATCCGAATCCAACTGGTGTTAGCAGTATGTGTGTTTCCTTTATAGCAGGCCGTATCATAGTTTCTCTGCCACATGTAGCTGCAAGTAAGCCGACTAAAGTCCAAAACCGCAGTTCCCTCATCAACCGGCGCCACTTCCTCGCCTTTCATCACGCATATCTGTTACATTCCTTTCTGCATGACACGTTATTAAAATGATTCAATTCAGGGAAGAGTAAAATTGCCCTGATATGCAAATTTTTGTCATAAACACTGTCACCAAAGGTAAGCCACGTTTTTCTTCTCCCTTCTATGGTAAAAATTACACTCTGATATCCACCTTTCCACGCCCTCCTCAAACTGTATGGGTTTCTCCCTTTTTAGTGAACTCTCATAATATTCTTAAATACGGAATGCTCTCCCTTCCATTCCTGTTTTGCCGTCTATTTTACTCCTTCGAAATTTTCCTCAAAATCAGTATCCTCAATTTTACAAATATCTGGCTTATTGGCATTTACGGCATAATGAACATCCTCAGGTTTTACTAGCCTTATTTCATAGTCATACCTCCGATCTCGTTTATTATATTTATTCCAATTATGACGGCAATCCCATCACTAATTTGATTACTTGATGTCGCTTTCACTTTTATCCGTATTCTATGTACTCTGATTTTTGCTTGCTAAGTCCATTAACATTTTATGTCCTTCCCTCAACTACTTTTACAATTCCACATTAATCGAATCCCTTCCCAAGATTTGAATTTAATAAAATTCCGGTGCAATTAGTATCGACAAGTGCATTTAATACCATATAGTCCACCACCCGCTCTTTTATCGAAAGAGGCCAGTCTTAAAATAATGTCAATTTTAACACGGTGGGTAGATAGTATCACTTTTATTTACAGTATATCTTCCTCTCAAATATCTCTTTTTTTAATTTGTAGAGTGTAGTATTTCTTTAGGACTATAATTCTAACCTCCTATGTATGAGATACTCTTTCGTACCTTAAGGGGTTGGCATATGTATTATCAGCTTTATTTATATCTGCGTATCCTCAAGGGCAATACCACTTAATTTAGAAAGTGTAGTGAAGTATATATTACGATGACATTCTAATAGTTTTTCAGACATTACCTTTTATATACAGAGAGCACAGGGCAGTATACATTATATATATATATATGTATATGCATATATATATATATGTGTGTGTGTGTGTGTGTGTGGGTGTGTAGGTGTGTGTGTGTGGGTGTGTGTGGGGGTGTGTGTGGTGGATAAATTTTCAAGCCAGAGGGGATATGTTTTGGAAGTATCATTAATAGAAAACAAATAAATTCCTTATAATAATATAAAAACATAAGCCTTAAAAACTACAAGCAAAAATTACATATGTGTACACATTAAAAGAGAACTACTTATATACTTATGAAGTAGGGGCGAGGGAGAGAAAGAAAAGTTTGTGTGCAAATGTTACGTAATGAACAACTACTAAAACTCCGTATTTTTCCAGCTACCATTTAAATGATTAAGCGTGTAACCAAATGAGTAATACCGGAAATAAATAAATAAATACATAAATAAATAAAAGGAGAATGTGCACACACATAGATCGTAATGTGATAACCATCTATATTTCTTTATTTAAAAAAAACAGTGCTAAACTATGAACTTACATTATTTATGACTTTAAATGAAGGGAATAATGTTAAGAGTTTATGTAGCTCTAGAAATATACAGTAAACTAAGATTAGAAAACAGTGTTAAGTGGTGCTGTCATTAGATTGATGATGATGATGATGACAACGACGACGACGACGATGCTGATGATGATGATATTTTAAAGAAAAAAAAACAAAATGTGTGTTAATAAAACAACCATAAATGTTCACGGGTACTAGATATTCGATTGATAGTCCGTCCTTTTCATCATTTGTCTTATTATGTGGCCAAGAACAATATCTTGCTGCATACAATTTTGTAGGTCCTGGAATAACGAATTTACGGAGCTTGTCTCTTCGTGAGGATGTGATTTGGCATTTTGTTTTCTGACCCAGCAAACATTAATACCTATACCAGAAAATATGATGCGAAGTGTTAGCAGATAGAAGCATCTTAGACGAAGAGAAATTCAAAAGGAAAATGCAACCGTAAGCATAATACTCTAGTTGTTCGAGAGATGAAATCTGTCAACTTTAAGTAAGGTGCTGAAATTTGAGGATCTTGTATATATCCTTTTGTCAATGATTATAACCGTTGTCTTTAGGGCTACCTACTGTTTTTGTATTGGATTTAATGGTTCCATTAGCCTGAACAATATGGATATTTTAAGAAATATAAATAAAACTATAATCTAATAATTTCTTTCATATATGTTTAATTAATTGGTGAGTGGAAGAGCGATTATCGAGTAAGACTTAACAGACGATAAAAACAGATTCGTAGCTGTTGCTATATTTTCTTCAATTTAATCTCTTTTTTAACCTGAATAAGTCATGCAAGAGTAATTAAATATCTACAATGCAGCGAAAAAATGTCTATTTTTTACTATGTTAACTTCTGAAGAAATCGTTATTTTTATTACTTTGTAAACATTTTCTGCTTTAAGTTTCTTCTGCGGGTTTTTTTCTTAGCGTTGTAAATTAAATAAATTATATTTTAGAATGTGTGTATTTTATGTCTACCAAACGTGTCTCGATACGGATAATTTTAATGTCGGAAAAAAACAAGCATCTACAAAAAGATTACTGTATATTTTTAAAAAAATATTTCAGCCTAAAAAGGCCTCAGATCGGCAATCTTCGGCAAATCTTTTGGAATCATCTTGCCTATATATAGTTGTAAACATTTGTGTGATTTTTTTTTCAAAATTGATACTCTAATAACTATCTTTTATTTTAAAATTAAATCATCTTTTATAATATAAATCTCACATTTGTTTAAATTTATGTGTGTATGTCTCTATGTATGTCCCTATGTATGTATGCATTTATGTATGTATGTATACATGTATGTATGTATGCATGTATGTATGCGTTTATGTTTGTCTAAAAATGTAGGCAGAGGGCGCGGATATTCATGATATCGAAATCGGTTTGAAGCTCCACCCTTCGGACGACGAATATCGAAAATCGGCTAAAAATATTATTTCACCCTCAACTAGACATTTTTATACCAGGTCGCTTTTTTCGCTTATATTAATGAAAGTAACCCCCCCCCCGTTTTGATTGCTAGCCTTAATTTAAACCTTCACCACTTCCGTTTTTGGCGATGGAGGAAGCGACAAAGAAATACATCACGTTTTTTACGTTCGTTTTCCCTTCGCGGTACGGGTTCTAGCCTGCCTGCTTACTATCACTTTTTTTTTGCTGACTAAACACCTCAAAATATCCGGACAACGCCGAGCACCCAGGCTAGTTATATTATATTTCCTCAGAAAAATAGAGCATTTAACGTATCTAATTATTCTATTAATTAGACTTCATGTTCTATTACAAATATAGATTGATTTTCTGAATTTACACAAGGATTGCACATATTTACATCTGTAGTTAACACTATTGTAATACCTGAAATTAAATGCCGTGAACTCAATTTTACAAATAAATTTACGTCACATCATTCCTTATTCTGTCTTACTCTGAGCGTCAAATTCTAGTGTCAATGTAATAAATGGATCGTACGAACGTCCATCTCTGTTTATGTTTTTAAACTATAACGCTTTTGTTTAAACTCATATACTATTTTTTTATTTTCGTAGTTATTATATCTAGAAATGTCTTACTAATAGTGTCTATGCCTGATTCTCTAGGTGGAAATAGTCTAATATTAAGATTTATGTTTAAATATTCGTTATAGTCTTTTAAAGTAGTTCTTGTGTTACCAGCCATGAATATTTCCGTGATATTACCTATTTTATTTTTTTCAAAGTTTGTTTACCGGTTTACTGATATCGTTCTATTCATTTACGGTAAGCACTCTATACTTAGATTTTTATTACCTATACATAGTTTGATTGTTTTAATTCAGACACAAATTCAATGTTTTAATTTAGACACACATTCAATAACGACCACTTTTGATACACGTATTATTCTTAGGTTTTTCAAGAGAAATGTTACGTGTTCGGAGTATGAAGCATGCTTAATCTCAAATGCTAATCATAACGTTTAGCTAAACCAGTTTATTAGATTTCTTTATCAGTGACGTTAATGTTTATTTTTACGAAGTCTAGAGAGTTGTTTAAAGGAATTGAGCATATTCAGTGGGCATAGTTATTAATGTAAAATTTTATGAAATTCAGTCTGTACTCCTAGTAAAAGTAAAGGAACTAGTTGATTACGAAGTCAGTCTATTGCTAGGAAAAGAGATATTTTATTACTTTAAAGAAGAAATGATTCTACCTAAAATGTTTGATGATGCACAGTTTAAATGTGTGGTGCAATACAAACAAAAGTCGATGGATATGAAATATTGCAATCTATGTTCAAAATGTAAAAATGACCTCTCAAATTTAGGGTAGAATGTGTTTCTAATGTACTAATTGAGAAACCTATTATAAGTCATCGAGGGGAGGGAAAAATCCGGTATGCTCCGATCGGCAACGAAATTATGTTAATTAAAAATATGTGACGCTAAATTTACCGGTTCTATTTTGAAACATATTCAAACTAGTCGCTGAGAAAAATATGGCAAATAGCAGATAAATAGAACTGGGAAAGTGGTGCAGAAGACCATGGTAATCTACAACTATATATGAAAACTCGTCGTTTACAATAAATAGCTGAAACAAAAAGAAACAAAATATTTTAGGCGAACAAATAAAAATAGAGTGATGGGTAAGTTTTACACATACATTAAATAAAGATAATTTTCAAGGTGTGTACGTTTGTTTTAAATAGTGAAGAATCAAAATAATGTGAATTGGTATCAAACATTGTGGGAATTAAGCAATAGATTAGAGCTTAAATTAATTAAAAAATACGAGGATTGTAGGAATTTAAAATTATTTTCATCCAAACTAATTAGAATATAATTGATGGTTTCAATAGATATTAAAGTAAATTTGATATGACTCAAAATGAAAGTATGTATACTAAGAGGGCGACATATATGTCGGTGTCGACTGTAACTGGTGCACAAATAATAAAGCAGTTGATAAATGAAATAATATATTGGTAAGATATAAAATCAGGAATAACATGTTTAAGAATATGTATGAATTTCAAATAGTCACTTGATAAAATTAAACCAGAAAAAACAGAACGAATAAGAATATACACTTTTTCTATAAACACGTGTAAACGTTATAATATTGGACATTTACAAGATTGAAATAGGTACATATAATTCTGAAATAATCTAAAGTATGTTATAATATAGGAAATATTTATAATCGGTGTTAATATAGTGTAATTTGATGTGTTTAGCATGCAATTCCAGACTTGTAGTATTTCATTATTTTATGCGATTGCCCTTCTGGATAAAGTTCATTTTCATATTAGTCGAGCAAGTAAGTGATCGACACGCAAAATGTTACTTGCAAAATACTATTGAGTAATGACACCGTAGGTACTGCTTGAAAAAAACAAATTATTAATTTCCTCGTCAAATATTTAATAAATTCCTTTTGAAACGTAATAATTGTAATACTCTTCATGTTCTTCTGTTTCGTTTCATATATTTTTTTATATAATTTGATATAATGTCGATTTAAAAAAAAAAAAAAAACTTTTTTACAAAATCGGTTCTTAAGGGTTTTCCAACCGAGCAACTATTTATATTATCCTAACACAGCATTTAACTGTCCGCTAAAACTATTACTATAACTACTTTACATTTCTAACAGCGTCTGGCTGACTGCTTGCTGGAATTAAAGAGTGGAAGACAGATAGAGAGAAAGAGAGAAAGCGAGAAAGGGAAAGAGAGAGAGGGGTGGGCGAGAAAAAAAGGCAAACCATTTTTATATACTCTCTCTCTATATACGTACATAATATATATATATATATATATATATATATATATATATATATATACATATATATTTATATATATAATATCTATCTATATCTATACAATTACATAAATATAACTTTGGTATTGTGTGTGTGAGTCCATTTGTTATAGACTAAAAACGGCTGGACCGATTTATTTGAAATTTCACACAAAGGTACTTGGTGTCTCTGACAGTGTTTTAATGCATTGCAATTTATCGAACATTCCCGGCAATTGATATAACAATGTATTATTGTGTCTGTTTTAAAGAATATGCTCAGCCAATTTGCAAGATTTTCCTTTAGTAACGAGAAAAATCCACGCGACAATGTACTTTTTTCCAGGAATTATTCGTATTAATACTGAACGCACATAGGCATACACGATTATTACAGCGTCTTCTTTCTTTCGTTCATCTTTTTTGTTTGTTTGACGAAATTTTAAAATAATGAGAAAGAAGTGAAGTATAATCGAATATAAAAAAATAATACATAAGTCGATTAAAAATAAATCACGAAGTGTGATACAATCCAAGAACAAAGTGAGCACTGTTCGGAAGATTATAAAATAAATAAGTCGATTTAGAACATTTTTTTTAAATCACGAAATGCAAAAAGGACGAAATGTTTTTCGTACATAGGGACTTTTTAAGGGGTATACGTCCGTAAATAGGAATACAATTTTTTTTCGAATTTTTGTAATAAAAATGAAACTTAGATAGAATGTGTTCCGCAAACTAGTTCCGGAGGTTTCTCTGCTTACACGAAGCACGGGGAATGAAACTGATGACAAGCGCTTCGGGGACAGACAGATTGAACATGGTGCGTCCTCTGTGTAAACCAGAAAACAATCTGAAGATATATATATATATATATATATATATATATATATATATATATATATATATATATATATTTCTAACATGCTTATTGCTATACCGGCTTACTTGAACCGAGTAATTTACACCGATTAACACTATTAATAACGTGTCTTAACCTCGAATTGGTTGGACTTATTTTCACCGTTGTTCCACGACACAACAGATTGGCGACGATAATAAGATTCAAACGTACGCAAGGAATCCCCAAATGTGATTGGAATAAGGATTCATATAACTTCTACGGGAGAACACATTCGTCATTTCAACAGATATTAGGATACGCGAAGATTTATAGCCGATTTATTACTACAATAGTAATTTGGCGACGGGAAAAAAACTTGCTACCAAAATCTACAGCGAAAAAAGCGAATGTTATCAATTATTAAATAATTGGACACATTTACCAACAGTTTTACAAAGAAAAAAGGTGCATTTTTTCTTCACCAGAAGCCATTTTTCAAAGGTCAGAATTTTCTTTCTGCTAAGTTAAATGTCCCAAACCAACTAGCAAATGCCGTTTCACCTTATCGTTATTTCGATAACATCTGACATATTAAAAAAAAACACGCTTGACTTTGTCAAGAGAAAAAGAGACATACCGTTAAAAATAATTATTCGTGTACGTCATTTCTGCTTACCAAACACGTAAAGAATCATGTCATTTTTGCAAACGGCTAGGAGGGTAAAAAATAAATAAATAAATAAAAGTTTCCCATACGGATTCGTCGGATATTTTAAGCGACTGATTTTATTTTTGTAATTTAAAAACGTGTGCAAATGATAATGTTAAACAAATGTTATTTCGATGGATTGTGTCTAGTAGGATTAGAAATATAGCGTTCAACAAATTAAGTTAGAAAAGGACTGCTAAACCTTTGTCCTTCTAAACAAAAGAATTCGGAAGAAAACTTGTGTTTTTTTGCAAAGGAGTATTTCTATAATACAATTGAAAATTGAATTTGTATGATGGATGCGAAACTCAAAGACTCACTGTTGAATTTTTTTCCAATTCCAGGCAGAGCAAAATCTCGCGTTTCAAAAGCAGAAAATTCAACAACATGTGTAAAGAAAAAAAAGATATTTAAACGAGCATTTGAAGAAAACATGCGTCAACAACAGAAACGTTTCGAGGAAATATTGATGAAAACATAGGTGAAACAAAGACAAATTTTGGAGACGGCACAGTTAACTAAAGTGGACGATAAGCATAACGCATTTTCGCAAACACCTGTGTCGGCCGCTATTGAACATATCAATTATAATCCAGAAAATGATGTTACTTTTGTCCAGTACAATAGATGATACGAGGATATTTTTATATCGAAGTGTGGTACCTGGCCAGACGCGAAAAAAGTTAGGCTTTTGCTAAGGAAATTGGGAACAGCCGAGAATACAACGTTTGTGAGTTGAGCTTCCAAGAAACAGTTACACAAGTTACAGAACTGTTTTCTGCAAAAACGTTTCTTTTTCCATAGGCGACAGAAATGTATGAATGCTACTAGAATAGAGGAAGACGACTACACTATTTATGCAAGTATAGTGAAGAAGCATTGTGATGATTTTAAACTGGAGGAATTATCAGAAGATAATTTTAAATGTTTAATATTTGTGAAAGGGCTGGTATTAAATAAAGACGATGAAATCAGGCGTCGTATTTTAAACAAACTCGAAAACGAGCCGAATTTCAAACTACAAAACTTAGCGGAAGACTGAACGGTTTATTGCGTTGAAACAAGACAAGTTGTGACATAGATGAAAGGGAGTGTCGTTTATTAAAAAGCTTCATCAAAAGAAAATTTCAAATTAAAAAAATAACAAGAGAACGAAACAGGGAAAGGGTCCACGTGGACCATCTTGAAGGTAAGGAAATAAAAATTGGAAACAAGAGTGCCCCCACAACTTCATACAATGTGACAACTGCCACCAAAACTTCCACCAGAGTGGGCATCGCATTGTAGAAGAAGATCTGGTAGAAAGACACCAATTAAATTTACGAAAATTGAACCCGAGGAATGAAATATTCAGAAATATGTACAGGTAAAATATTTAAAAAGAAAGTAAGTCTACAGCTTGATAGAAGGTTTCAATTATTAATGTCAGACATGGAAGAGACTTGGGAGATCCACTATGATTAAATCACATAAAATGGCGAGAAGCGTCAGTGGCGAAAAAATTACCTTCTGGGGAGAGTTATTGACGAATATTTTTTTCCAAACAAGGACCGACAAAGCAATAATTTTTGTCATGCAAAAATACAAACAACTTCTTTGGAACTGATCTATTCAAAACGTTTAGACTATGGGATCTGCATTTTAGCTCATTTTGCCAAAAGGTTGCGGATTCGTATGTGGAGGCAGAAAAAAAAGAGGGAGTTAAAAGAGAATTTACCCGACGTATTTTTAGGCGGTTACAGGAGGTGTGAAAAAAGGGTAGCAAACTTTGACGTAAAAGTAAATGAACAGCCAGTGTTCAGAAAGAAAATAAATGTTTCATATGCCGCTATAGAACAGATAGACGGGGAATTAGAAGGACTTGAAACATGGGAGTCATCGGAAAAATTGATCACAGTGAGTGGGCTGCACCAACGGTTTACATCAAAAAGAAGAGTAAAGATATTCGGCTTTGCGCCGACCTCGCGAAAGGCTTAAACAGGGCATTACAAGATCACCATTATCCTCTTCCAAGCCCGGAATAGATATTTGCGAAATTTAGTAGAGGGAAATATTTTCATTAAATCGACCTCAGCGACGGGTACTTACAAGTTCCAGTCGTTGAGGTGTGTTCAAATTCTGCTATGTATTAATACCCATAAGCGAGTGTACAAGTTTAACAGACTTCCTTCTGGGGGTAAAGCCGGGCAGGCGATTTTTTCAGCAAATTATGGGCATTATGTTAAATGAGTTGGATTTCGTAGAAGGGTACGTGGACGATGTGTTAATGAAAAGTGCAAGCAAAAACAACATAAAGCTCATGTAAACCAAGTAGTCAAAAGGATCCAGGATTATGCATTTAAAATAAAGCAGGAAAATGTACATTTTTCATGGAGAAAATAAAATAATTGTGCCAACTCATCGATAAACATGGAAAAAGGCCGAATTCAGAAAGATCGAGTGCAATAAAGAATATGCCTGCTCCAGAAAATATTGCGTCTTTACAAAGTTCCTTAGCTTTAGCAAATTACTCCATTGTATGTGTGCCAAATATACATAAACTAACGTCGCCTTTAAATGAACCGTTAAGGAAAGACAAAAATTGGCCAGAAGCCAATAGTGCGAAGAAGTATTTCGGGAAATTAAAGATACTTTAACGTCTGACTTGTTTCTGGCACATTATAATCACAAATCTGAAATTATAGTTGCAAGCGATTCCAGGTCCTATGGCATAGGAGCATGCATTTTACACAACATTGATGATGGAAGAATGAAACCCATAGCACATTCATCCCAATCACTTTTTCCAGCTGAAAAGAACTACTCACAAATTGAAAAACAGACGCTGAGCATTATATTCTCGGTGAAGAAAGTTCATCGTTTCCTGCACGTTAGGCAATTTCTGTTACAAACAGACCACAACATATTATTAAAGAGTTCGGATCGAAAAAGGGACGAACACAATATACGACGAATAGACAACAAAGATGGGGCACCATACATCTGAATTACAATTTTCAAATGGAGTATGTACCATCTAAAAAATTGGTCACGCAGACGGGTTATCGAGGTTAATACCTAAGCAGGCAGAACCATTGGAGGATATGATAATAACAGCAATTGAAACGGAAGTTGAAGTAAAAAATACGTTATGTGACACAATAAGAGCACTTCCAGTAACGCCTAGTGGGATTAAGAGTAAGGCAGAGGGGGACGAATTTATTATACGCACGAAAGATAGGATCAACAATAACGAACAGGATGAATAAATTTATTCAATTTGCGATAACGTCCTTTATATAGCGACAGGGTCGTAATTCCTGTGACATTACAGAAAAGAATGCTCAAGGAAGTCCATGTAGGACATCCAGGTATATCAAGAGTAAAAAGCCTTATGCGCTCTTTCGTTTATTGGCCAAACATGGATAAGGATATAGATGGAAAAATCAGGGAGTGCAAAGGATGCGCAATGGCTATGAAAACTCCTCCGACGCAATTCGGATCGTGGGCAAAACCGAACCGACCTTGGTCTTGGATTCATTTAGATTTTGCAGGACCGCTAGATGGGTTATTCAATCTCATTGTTGTAGACAGCCTATTTAAAAGGCCGGAAGTATTAAAATGTAAGAATCCCATATCCGAGGTAACTATCAACTTCCTTTATGAACTATTCACAAGGTTTGGAGTAGTAGACTGCATTGTTACAGACAATAGAACGCAATTTACGTTTACCGAATTTAAACATTTTTGCGAGGAACATCTAATCGACCATATAACCATTTCGCCATATCACCCAAGAAGTAATCGACAAGCAGAGAAATTCGTTGACACATTTAAGAGAGCTCTGAAGAAAAGCTAGTGGGTCGCCAATCCAATAGTTTTTGAATTCTACAGAGCCATTTCGAATGCAAACATCGAAATATCGAAGACACCTGCTGAGATTATGTTCGGACGCTAGGTTAGATCGATTTTTCTAAATTCTTACAAAACCAGGATAGGGCAAATCTCCAGAAACCGATAACAAAAGAACGGTATATAGTTGGCGTAAGAGTTTTCTACAAGATTCATAAAAATAATAAGACTTTCTGGGAGTCCGTCATTGTTGAGAAACAAATAGGCAACATGGTCTACATGCACAAACGTCAACCTATCCAAATTCGGAAAAGATACTCGAACTATGAGGTGACTAGATCGCCCGAGGAGACATCATGGACACAGTTTTTGATACTTTTCAGGTGCTCATACCAGAGATACCTCCGGAGAACAGAAGATCAAACATAACACGGAAATAAACAAAATTGATTAGGGTAAACCCAAAACAAAAGCGTTATTAATCCCAGATGGGATATTTTCAAAGGGGGGTTTTATACTGACCTTCCTTTACTAGAGGTATTTACACCGATTATGACCATAAATAGCGCTAGTAATTCCAACACTGATGAGAGAGATGCGACTGCACTACAACTGCTAGCCGAGTGCCCAGCTGATCTACAGGCGTTCCTATCTTTGTACATTATTGTTAATACACGTCTTCCTAAACCGAACCTCGACTTGATTGTTCTTATTTTCACTGTTGTTTAACGACACAACAGTTATGAAGCTAAAACTTTTCTAAGTAATCATTTGATTAATGATTATATATTTATATGCCAGCACTACAGTATCAGACAATTGTACCCAATGCTGTGACTAATAAAAGGAGTATTTTCCGAAAATGAGTAAATGCTTGTGACTCTTCGTCTTTCAACGTAGTATGTTGAGGCGATATATACGTCTTATGTGTATATAGTCTGTATAAAATGAAAGATTAAAGCAAACTGCGAACAGCAGCATAAATAAGGATATAGAAAATGAATATGCAAATTATCCCTATACGATCTCTATAAAAATAATGCAGCACCATATATTATGTATGCAGGTAACTAAATCTTATGGCATTCTTTAATTGACGTGTTGTCTCCATTAATTATAAATATTTTTTAGTTTCATTATTATTTGTGTCATTTATCGCTGCTATTTCCAAAGTGAAATTAGCGGAAACTGCACAATGTGTTTTATGTCCGAATATATTTGTCATATAATTTAAATTACTCTTGCAAAATGTGTATTCTCTAAATCTGATATTTTGATTCCCGTAAATAGATTATTAAATAGGTACGCGCATATATTTAGGTATCCTTCGTTATTTAGAGTAGCATGTCAACGACATATGTATACGTACGTGGGTAAAATCCTTGAGCCAGGGAAGTTATTAACGAATATCTCTGAGATAATGAACAAACATTTCCGTAGCTAGTTCCATTAGCTTCCTAATGCGAGTTTCTACAATTCTTTTAGCCCCAAAGTGCCATTACAGTATGTTTATATAATGGTTCTGTGGTCGTAGGCATTTTCTATCACTGGACATATTGGTGGTCATCGAAATTTACACAAACTTTCTATGCACAACTGAGAAATAAATTATGTGTGTACAAACCCGAGTTCCTATTTCATCAAAAACATTGCTTATTGTGTATGCATTTATAGAAGTTATGGATAAACGGAACATTATGTAAAGTGTGTTAAATTTAAAAAATAGTCTGCATTTAAAAGTCGATAATTATCTTCAACTAGTCACAAAAATATATTCGTCTTTACGCGATTAAGTGTCCATAATATAGAACCCCCTCGAAACAATCTTCTAAAAATATATAAAGTTTAAGCATATCGCCAGAAGATGTGTATTTGTGTGTCGTTCAGTAAAATAAATGTTAGATTATCTGAAAAAAAAAATATATATATATATATCATGTAACCTTCCAACTAACATTGAATCCGGATGTCAACGGTTCCCCCGAAATTAAGGACGCCATTTAATTAGGTTTGCGATAAATACTGACGTGACAACACCTATCTGAAACTTTGAGGTAACTCTAACGATTATCTTCAGTCTGAAATGCAATACACTTTCCTAGACACATCCCTTCACAAAATCTACGAAAATACTTAGCCTCGAGCAATAGGGGAAGTGTTTTTAAAAAATAAAAATAAAATATCTGGTGACACCTTAGGTGCAAAGGCTTACAATAAAAATTCTGAGATACGTAAAGTGTTTAATAAGTAATTTGTTTGTTTATGGCGTATGAATGTTTAACTTCATGGGAGAACAACAATTGATGTTATTCCTTTGAAAACGTCAGGATAAATACTTGTTTCACCATATTTTTTAACATTCTCGGAGATGCTTAGTACTTATTTCCAACTATAAGTGTTGCATGCTGAGTGTTATTTTTGAAGGTACCAATTATGTGAGTATGTTTCGTTATTCTTATTAAGATGACGCCTTATATATTTGTGGCCGTTCATGTGTGGAATCATGTTGTTGGATGGTAGATATTATATATATATATTCATTGTGAGTGTTCATATTGTCCTAGGGTGTTCATGCATGTGGAGGCAACATATTGGAGACATAAACAGGGTATATATAAAGAGAGAGACAATTCTGTACATATATATATATATATATATATATATATATATATATATATATATATATATACTTCCGGTTATAAGATAGACGAATATTGGCTGAAGAGAGCTAGATAAGGATACCTTAAATGAGCCTTATTATCGGGCTTGAAACCGACGGTACCAATGATCTGTCTCAACTAACAACTTTCTGTACACAAAATATAATATATATATATATATATATATATATATATATATATATATATATATATATATATAGGCAATGTACATGTTACTACAAGAGCACCAAGCACCAAGCCTGTAATTTAACTACAATATATTTTTGAATATCTTGATAGATAGACTGAGAGATATTTTGACATCTACTTTTGACAGTTGTACATATAATATAAACACGTTTCCTTTCTCGTTGTAACGATGAACACAGAAAGACGGCAGTTATAAAATACATGATGATTATTTATTCTTCGACCGGTCGGAAATGAATCTGTATTTTAGGTATGCAAAGTTGTTACATGGTTATTTCTAAACCCTCTCGCTTTCAGAGGGAGCCTTGACTCTAACCGAGAATCGGCGTGAGCCTCTCTGCTTCTCTGATCTGACTGATCTAACTCCTTCTAACTTCGAACTTTTTCCTAAATTGAGAAATCACACGTATGCCTGGTCAACGTGACAACTCACGTGTTTCCAACATGCGCGATTTGCAGGTTTTGAAACCATTTCTGACGACCAGATAATTTCCCATTATCTTTGTTGTTTTACAAAGGAATTTAACCTACTTGTATAATTCTATAACCCATATTTTATTATGCATTCTTTCTGAGAATGTTAAAAGATTCCAGCCAAATTTTTATTTAGCAAATATTTTAACAGAATCAACAATTTACTGAGCATTCCATTTATAATAACGTTTTGTGTTTATTTTAACTCATGATTGCAATTCTCAATTCCAAGTCTAGCTTCGCAATTTCGAATCCTTGACTATTCTATTTCATATTTACATTTAACATGAAAAGGAGACAGCGCTTATCATGTAACATTTCATGTATACGCTAGAAATCGAAGTTATTTGATTGCAAATAAAAGATATTAAAGATATATGTTCACAAGAGTGAAGACCCACCGTTTACTGAAACTAAAAGGGATTTAGTCTAGTTAAGTTTCATAGTTAAACTATAAAAATAAAATAAATAAACTAAATAATTATATTATTTTGACTATTTGAACTACTGCTCTAATTTGGAGAAGTATATATATATACATATATATATATATATATATATATATATATATATATATATAAGTGTAATTGTCTTTCTGTCTGTCTGTGTGGTTACACTTCCCTCCAAATCTACTATGTCAATTTAAAGTCTACAGACTCAATATTTTACATAAACTGATATGGATATTTGGAGAAAAACTTTTTCATCGATATTCGGACAGAAGGTTGGTTGTCAAGGGGTTAAAGCTCGACGATTTCTCCTTTGAAAACTCTACCAAACTCCTCCGTCAATTTTCAATCTAAACACTTGAAATTTTAGATGTAGGCTATTCGAACATAGATCACCCTTTCTTAATTTTAATACGAGCCTAAAACTAAAAATTGTCCAGAGGTCAAAGTTGGAGACAAAGTGTAAAAGCATTTGGCCTCTGCAGTCTCTACAAATTTCTCGGCTAATTTTTGCTTTAAACAAATAAAATTTTGCATAAAGTGTATTCATTAGGGCAAGATTTTAACGGTTTTTTCCTATAATTAGTCTGACAAAGGAGTAATTTTTCAAAAAACTTTACCTTTGAGATCTCTAGCAAAATATACAGCTAATTTTGATTCTAAACATTAAAAAATTTACATGACTGCAATTCAGATATGCAGCACGCTTTTTAATGAGTTTTTGGGCGGAAATTTTGCTGCCAAGATGTCAAAGTTTAAAAAAGTTGACCATTGCAGACTTTACTAAACTCCTCCGCAATTTTTGGGTGTAAACACTTGAAATATTAGATGCAAGTTACCTGGACATGAACATTTTTTTTAATAAATATATATACATACACATGAAAAGTCATAAACGGTACATAGGGCTCGGGAAAAGTCGGGGTTAACATATAGAATATATATATATATATATATATATATATATATATATATATATATATATATATATATACATATATATATATACTGTTTTAATATATGGTTAAGTGGCAGTTTTAACTATTTAAAACTGCTTTATAGCTTCACCGCCCATTCATTTTTCCCCTATATCTCAAACAATTATTACAGTATATAGATCAGCCTCTCATTTATATTATGAAAAGAATGCCAATTTTCGTTCAGTTAAATAAAAGTTATGATGGGCCCTCTGGTGTGGAAAGTTGTAAAAAATATGTAAGCAGTAGAGCGACGTTTATATGACTTCTTTCCATTGGAAACATGTTGCTTCAACAACTACTATTACCACTAATTAAACGTTGTATCGAAAAATGAAACATACAGAATAAAAGCATGAGTGCTATATAATTGGGTGAATTTTTTTAAAGCAGACGGGTGCCATACATTATTATTACATATGTGTTCATGGGGACGAAAAGAAAAGAAGGAAATACAACTAACAACAAGTGAATTCATTGGAAACCTAATAATTATTGATTACAATAGATGTAAGTATGAACAGTGATATGGTTAAGCTTAAACATGGAAAAGTAGAACACTAGTTGTTAAAACTGGAAAAAAGTACAAGTTATTCTAGTAAAAAAATAGTTTACCTTATAATTTTATTTTATTGTTTACTGGAATATATTGTACATTTCTTTTCCAATTTTACCAACTAGTCCTTTAATTTTCTATGTTTAATGTTGACCATATTATTTTCATACTCACAATGTTCTATTGTAATATATATATATATATATATATATATATATATATATAAACATATGTGTATATATAATTTTATATATATATGTATATATATGTGTATATACATATATATATATATATGTGTATGTGGGTGTGTGTGTGTGAGCGCGTGTGTGTTGTGTGTGGGGGGTGGAGTATATTTATGTTTATATTCTGGCGGGGAAGAGTGGACCCCGACTTCGCCTGGTCATAAAACATGCTTAAAAATAATATTTTATTAGTCCAAATTCGTGTTGTTATTGACAGATTTCAAAAAGAAGTATATTGATGCGATGAAAAAAAATAAAAAATAACCTGAATCAAAACTGTTCAATCAAAGCTAATGATGTTACCCATGTATTAACGTACCGGGTAGATGAACTAATTAAACATTAAAATTAAAATAAAATTCGATGAATGTACAAAGTTTAGTTTTCAGACATTATGCTTAACAAAGATCGCGGTATTAAATTAAATATGCAAATAACAATGGAATCACGATCTCGAGTGTTTAGTAATTCTTCATAACGAAGATGGCGGCGAAGAAAAATGCAGTCCGGATTCAGTCGTTTCAAGACAGAGGTTGACAGCGAACTGAATTAAATCCAAAATTCGATATTTTTGTAATAATGCCGTTACTAGTTATTTCATGCTGAATTCAGTCATGTGGGTAAATGTTTATATGCATGAACTAATTTACATCGTAATATATTTATTCAGTTTTTGTAGTTTGCCCTTTTTCACGTCATAGTAATCATTTTGGGTCAAACGATGCGGAATAAATAAGTTGTATTTGAAAACTGTGTTTGTCCTTCGAGTATTTTCTTTAAACGATTTTCCTGATGTATAGTCATGTTTTTGGTATTTTGTTTTTTTTTGTTATAATACACGTGCACTTTTCTCAGGCTTATTAATGCCGAATCTAGTAATGTTTGAAAATATTCTATAACAAGTCATGTTATTAATAGATTTAAACATGCATTAATCGCACTTAGTTTGGTTATTGTTTTTTTCAGAATATTAATATTTTTGATTAGTTTATATGGAATCAAGTAAACCCAGGAAAATGTTTCAAATCAATTAATCTACAAACTGACAATATATTTGTGAGAACAATACTCGACATATAACCTAAACGAAATCTCTGATCTAGAGACTTAAAAGTCGAGTATAGGATATTGCAACGTAGAAAACGTTTACATCAGTTTTAATCTATAAAAATGGCTACCAAGGAATCACTTTTTTAAAATTGGCAGAACTTTTAATCGGATTTTAATCCGTTTGCTAACCGTTTCATGAGTACGCATATGTGAATAGTTCACATTACAGAATACCAATAATAGTATGGTTATAACGCGCTTTTTAATACCGCGTTACGCTGGTCCAATAGTTATCGTACTTGACTGTCTTAAAGTTTTCTTTTCGATCTCATCTCGAGTGTTTTTCTACTTACAAGACGTGCATTTTTTTTAGAAAATAACATAATACTTGCATGAATATCTCTATGCTTCTGTATAATTTAAATATAATATTCTATGCATAATTTATGCCCAATCAACACCGTGCAATCTGTTAGCATTCAATATTTTTAAATATTTATTAATGCAATTTTTTATGGTTGTGTGGTTTTATAATGCTTACTAGAGTACTGTTTGTAAAAGGTTTTATGCTTCCAGTATTTTATATTTTGAAATAATTGTCCACGGTATATTTTTATGTGTGTTACCTTAACGAAAATTATATATGTGGACCTTTTAACACATCGTTGGGGTTTGCGAAAAGAATATAAATAACCTCAACATTGTGTTATTCAAGCCAGGCAGTAATAATCTTCACACATCCTAAACTGGAAACAGCAAACATACTGACTGACGAAGCTCCACACAGAGTTGCGTGTTCATATCTAAAAAAACCTACGAGTCAAGTAAATCGGAAATAATACCGGGGGCTACAACGAAGATGGGAAGAACAACTAGTTTAGACAAAAAATATAGGAAAAAAAACCCTATTGAATTAAACAAAAAAGCTAAGATCTTCAGACATTTTGAAGTAGAGAAGACAAAACGCTGAAGGTAAAGAAGCCATATAAAGGGTGTGCCCTCTAAACAAAGAGAAATGATAACTCAACCCACACACACAAATACACAGACATTTACAGACTCATGGACATATTTACATACAAAACATTCTAACACATATGTCATACAAATACACTGATAAGCCGATCTGAATATAACACACAGGAAAACTACGTAGCACTTCTGAAAATTATTACCAAATATTCAACTGAATAGAAAAATAGCAACAACGAGCATGATTATCACAAGTTGTCCGGGAGTTAATGAATAACCTTTAATCATCCTGTGCATAATCGATAAAAATCCATTAGCTTCGTGATTTTGATATTTTACAGAGTCTAGACCATCTTTGATATATCAATTATTAAATAATGTATATTATATTAACTAAACACCCAAATAAGATCATAATACCCCCGTTGATAACATAAATATAATAGTTGAAAATGAAGTACAGATCCTGTTTTTGCAACAAGATATTAATCTACAAACCCGACAGATCTAAAATAAATTTTGGACCGATGGTTTGTGTTTTATCGAGATCTAGCTAAACGTAAAAACTAAAATCTCGAACATACACATAAAGTGACGACTGCACTTTATCAACAACACACACACACATACACACACAGGTACAGACACACACACACACACACACACACACACACACATATATATATATATATATATATATACAGATTGGTAAAATTTACAACAGCAATTATGTTTTTAGAGTATGCGGATAATATTAGCGAGTTTGGAAATAATCCATTATAATAATATAATACACACATACCTCCAATATAATACACACAGGCACAGACACAGAGACAAACACACACACACACACACACACATATATATATATATATGTGTGTGTGTGTATGTATGTATGTATGTATTGTGCTTATTTTGGCGCCCGAATATATACGGATACATTGCCAAAGGTATTTTCGTAGTGAGTGAACGTAAACATACATACCATGTATTCTTTATCACTCTGCTGCATGACCTCAGCGTGTGAGCTTCTTAGACACCTTCGAATAGGCGTACGCCAGAAGCAGAGAAAAAATACTCGCTCTTTCAGATGCGTTTTCGTCCTGAACTAAAAGTGTTTGTTTAAAAGCAAATGACTTTACTTTTAAAACTACCTTTTCATGCATATGTATTTATTGGACAGGACACACACACACACACACACGCACGCATATATATATATAATATATATATTATATATATATGTATATATATATATATATATATATATAGAGAGAGAGAGAGAGAGAAATAGAGACAGATACTGAGATAGAGATGCAAAATGTTGGAGACCCCGGAGCACTTTAGTTAATTTTGTAGGTTGTGTGAGGAACCAGCAATTGATAAGGTTTCCGTTTGATTACTAGAAGAGCAGAAGGTCGTCGTTTGTAGATCGTACAGCATAATGAAAACAATCAACAATAAAACATGTGCTACGAGTACATTTATTACATTTATGACATTAAAATGAAGCACGCCAAAGCAGGATTACATATTTACATATGTACTATGAATATTTATTTTCACAGAAAAGTTACGAGCATTATAGAATGTATGTATATACATATATATATATATATATATATATATATATATATATATATATATATACACACATATATATATATATATATATATGAACTAACATGCATGTAGATTAATGTTTGTTGCATGTATTCGTGTGTGAGTGTATACGAGAGTTCGTTGAAATATACGTAGTATTTTCATTAGGTGGATAAGAGTTTCGTAAGATCTAAGGGTCAATTCTTATGGAGAATTTAATTAAATCATACGTGTGTGTGTGTATTCTTTGAATGTTAATTCCTACTTTGAAATAATGCGAGGCGCGTGTAGAAAAAAAGCTTTTTTAACATCGTTGCTTGACGAGAAAAGAAAGAGTTTTGTCACGTTGACGTCTCGGATAGAAATAGAGAACGCACCTTTTTTATCAAAACGAAGATTACTGCAAGGGCGGTATACTGGTGCGTTATTAAACGGTGCATGTATCGATGTGTGTGCTGATCTATAATTTCGTAAATGTTTTGATAAAAAATTGCGTTTAAATATGAAGCTTTATCACAGATAATCCAATTTGGCGAACTTTACCAATTCTTACAATATTTATTAGAAATATTAAGGAATGGGTGGTCGCCCTGACATGTTACATCAAATAATCAATGTTATTTATTTTCAGGAACAACATATCCTTTTTATGTTTTTCCTGTCTGTGATTCGGCAGAAATTTGAAACAAGCCATTTTTTCTTACACCCAGTATCATTACATTTAGGTATTTGGTACAGAATTCTTCATTTCTCCAACTATTTATATACACCTAAAATTAAGCGCTATATCCATGAAGAAAATGTGTTTCCAAGAAATGTCCGTCTAAGGTATTTTTATTCCAGAGCTGCTTCCTTAATAACTACAACATTTCAAGTTTCATATCTGACAGAAAATATTTCTACTGATGCCCACATCCTTAAGTAACTAATTCAACCCAATTTTAATTATTACTGCGTTGTTATATTGGGTACTTGTCAATCATTTATCGTCGGGTTACATGCAGGGCCTTAATAAACAGTGAGTTTTCTGCTAACATTTACCAAGCATAAAAATATATTAACATTTATGTTTTTACAAACACATTATAAAATAATGTTATTTAGTAATGGTGAGCATTTAATACTAATGCATATATTTAACGGTTCTATTTTTATTTCGTTCTACTATTTTACTCCTGTAAATCCAAAAACAATGGCATGTCACCGCTCAAACTTATTTGAACTGTATTTAATAGAAATACTGTTTGACGGAGGAAAGGAACATGCTGTCTATTTATATTTGATTTAACATCTGCATCTCAGAACAGTTGAAATAGTTGGTAGCAGGGAGGGAATTTCCAATTCTAACAATATTCGAATAAAAAATATGAAAGATAGAAACATTTTTACATCTGGGATAATCTAGAAGGACACGGTAGGATTTTGCTGCTCAATGGGTTTGCTGAAGTATGTATACTTTCAGCAGAGTGCTCTATTATCCTTTATTCACAGAATGTTCAGATGAGATAAGTCATCCATACCGTCGGTCCTAAACCTGATAATTAAGGACCGTTTACGATACCTATATCAAGCTCCCTTAACCGATACTCCTCTCAAATATATATATATATATATATATATATATATATATATATATATATATATATATATATATATATATATATATACCGAGAGAGAGAGATAAAGAGAGAGATATATAAAGAGGGAGAAAGAGAGAGAGGCAAATATGTGTCGATGCGTGTCAATATATGTGTCTTTGTTGAAAGACAGAGGATAACATTTATAATGCAATTATATAAGCTTAACCGAGCGTTTTGCAATAATTTGGAAACGTAAATGAAATTGTGAAAGCGAAAACTGAATTAAGTAAAGATTTCTCTCTTTGCTCCTCGGACAAATTTATTCATTAGTTCCAGAGATATTGCTGGCACATCTTGTACATCCCACCAAGCCGCTCAATAAATCGAGACTCCGTTTTAATAAAGGGGATAACTCATTTCAAATGAACTAAGTAAAAACAGGATTCACAGGAAAGTGCGTCTCCTGTGGTCACCTGAATGACTGAGTTACGTAATGAAGAGAAATAAAAACGAAATCCCCATTTCTGGTCAGATTGCTCATTTCACATCAGTTTTACAGTCCACATATCCCATCCGACAATTATTATCGCTTTCATCACTGTGAGTGAATAAGACACTGGGGAGAATAGCAATATATGTTATCTGGAAAGGGTTTTTTCTCGTCAGTGTATCTGCCACATACAGTAATCTTTTTAAGCGAATGCACGTGAAAGTCTCCCGAAGAATTTGTAATACGAGCCGTATTGAAAAGATACAGAAAGCGTCACATTTATTAGAAGTTAAACTGCCAGAAGAGAAAATGATATATTTACGAGAAAGACACAGTTAAATTAAATTCGAGAAAAAGAGACAAGTAGAACTCTCAAATAATGAGAAAATGGAGTAAGAAACAAAAACGGTAAAAAAGTAATAGAATTGGAGTGATAAGAAGATATATACAGTGAGAGAAAAGAGAGATAGGACAAGAAAGAAGTTAGTAAGATATAGTGCATGAGTCGATATGTAAATGTCAGTACAAAAAGCACACACACATATAAATATATATATATATATATATATATATATATATACATATATAATTACATAGAAAAATGTGAGCATGAAAAGTAATATGGTTAAGATGAAGCTTAGAAAAGTAGAAGGCTTACTTGTTATTCATTTAAAATATAATAAACTTATACCCTAAAATATTGACGCATTAAGGATTTTAAAAACCAATTTAACATTATTTATACATTCTTAATGCTGCAATATTTGAAGTTAAAAATTTATTACATTTTTGATGGAATAACTTGTTTTATTTCCCAGTTTAAACAACAAGTTATTTTACTTTTTTAAGCTCAACCTAAACCACAATACTTTGCTTGCTCGCATTTTTACCTTGTAATTAATGATTTTTCCAGGATTTGCTTAGAAAATTTTTTATTATTTTTTTACTTATTACATTTCACCCCCAAACGAGTACCATTTTGGAAGCAGGGACCTGGAATGGGGAGGGAAATACTGGAGTAGAAATATCTTTTACCTCTAGGAATCTCTACTGTGTGAGGGTGAGATTTAGCTGCCTGTCGGGTTTGTCGAGGGTGTTTACGTCGTGGGGGCACAAGTGCTTGCAGTTCGTCAGAGCATTCTCCATTAAAATACTTATAGAACAGAGAGAGGGATGCAACATTTCGTCAATGGAACAGAGGCTGAATCTTATATGCCAGTCCAACGCTTCTAAGATTGGCGACTCTCTTTTGAACGTTGTCTAGGATCGAGAGACTAGTAGCAGATGCACCAGCACAAATATGACAGCAATATTCACTACATGGGCGAATGGTGGCCTTATAGAGATACAGGATACTTTCGGGTGTTAGTAACTTTATAGCACGGTACAGAGAGTCTAACTTCTTTGCAGCGACCCTGACAATGGTTTCAATGTAATTGTTCCAACTCATGTTTCCTGTGAGCGTTAGGCCAAGGAGTTTGAAAGATGTACTTCCAGATAAAGAGTTGTTGGCCCTTGCTATTGGTGGTAGAGAAGGTTTCTTGTAATTATTGGAGGAAACTTATTTAGTCTTGGTGGAATTGAACGTGACCATCCATTTATGTCCCCATTCCACTACAGATTGAAGCAAATCCTCTAGTGTGTCTGCCATTTCTTTAGATATGTGTCCCTTTGTTGTCCGGTCGTGCCTGTTATAGAGTCTGGTGTCATCAGCATATATACACATCTCAGAGGCAATTTTATCGGAAGGTAATTTATGAATAATAGGAACAACAGAGGTCCAAGGAAGGATAGATCCCTGGGGCACACCCGCATTTATATCATATTGTTTAGATGTACGAATGTCGAGGACAACCTGGATTTTTCTTTTATCTAAGGATTTAATTATGTTTAGTATTCTACCAGTGATACCGTATCATCTAATTTTACTGAGGAGACCCTCATGCCATACCCTGTCAAAGGCCTTAGATATATCTAGAGATACCGCTCTGCTATTCCCGGATTTGTCCAGTGAGTGGTATGCACGTTCAGAGATTACAGTTAGGATGTCTGCTGTGGAAATATATATAAAAGATATAATTAACTAAATAATTAGAAAGAAAGAACAAAATATAGAGAGAAACAGAGTAAACGGGCGAGATCGTAAGCGTAATAATATCAGCGCTAGCCTGACAAAGAGCATTATTTTGTAAATTCTTTCTATATTATTCAAATAAGATGGCATGCAGACGACCTTCTCGCTATGATTTATGGAGGCGTTTACGGTGAAAAGTCAGTATGGTAACCAACAGCCTATCAGTAGGAACCGTCTCTTAAATGTCAATGTTGAAAAAGTTGGTATGATAACCAACACCATATCACAATAAACCATATCACCCATCATTTACAAATTCTGAGGACATTTGCACACAAGTAATTATATTATAACATTTGTTGCCATGAACAGTTCTCTCCAAGATGTTATCTCGAAATATAACTAGGAATGTGACCTATAAACTTTGATATTTGTTTGAAATTTTGGAAGACAAATGAGCGGCGAGGCATTAAAGGTTGAAGTTCTAAATAAGTAAACCTAACACTTAACAATATAATCAAACACGATAGTGTTTGAATGATATGTATATATATATATATGTATATATATATATTTACCAGTGGTGAAAAAACCGGACTAGATGCTCAATCTGTAGCCAGAGCAGTATATAGGAAATTTATTACTGTGAGTCCAGAATGAATTAATATATTGTTTCAGCTAGAGGAAGATCCTCAAAAAGTAGAGGAATTATCCAACTAGCATCGTCAGAATTCATAGATGGACTAAGTTATAATATCAAATAAGAATGGAAAAATCGTAGATAAAGGAGAGTTAGAAAAGGAGGGGGAGTGGAAGTAATAAATGTCCTATATATATATATATGTATATATATATATATATATATATATATATATATATATATATATATATACACAGTGATTATCATATTTATTGGCACGGTAAAATAAAAGTTAAATTTTGTGTAATAAATTCTAAAAAAAGGGATTAAATTAAAGGAAATAACAAAGTATATTATGTATTTTTAACTGGCCTTTCCGATGCAGCAATCGGATTTTAGAAAAAATAAATAACAAAGGAACAACAAACATAATTGCAAAAAACCCTTGTTGAAAATTATTTGCACGGCTTTGTTTTTCTTTTAGTATCAGTATAATATCAATCAATTTCCGGTTTACGTGCTTTCTGAACTTTTTTTATAGCCATATTATGTTTGTTTAACGCTAATTCAGTGAATAATTTTTTTCAGATAATTTTTAGATATCGATTTATTTAAACTATTATAAGTGACTAAATTATAATTTTCAATCGCCATGGTTAAAACTAAGGAACAGAGCGAAGACGTCAGGAAGCTTGTTGTAGCATGCCATACCAATGGGGAGGGCTATGATAAGATTTCAAAGAAGCTAACCCTTCCCAAATCCACTGTTAGAGCCATAATAAACAAGTTCAAATCGCAAGGCCACGTTATGAGTTTAGAGGGTAGAGGGAGAAAAAGGATCCTTTCCCCAAGAGATGAACGGAAAATTGTTCGACAAGTAAAAAAAAAAACAAGGATCTCTGTTGGGGAGATTGTTGATGAACAGAGCACCTCTGGAGTGAATGTATCTCGACATACAGTTGGTAGAGTTTTGAAGAGAGCTGGTTTAAAAGCATGTCGTCCGAGAAAGACTCCCTTATTGAAGCCTATGCACCTGAAAGCAAGGCTAGCCTTTGCAAAACGTCATATTGATAAAGATGTTGCATTCTGGAAACGTGTTCTATGGACTGACGAAACGAAAATAGAGTTATTTGGCCATAATAAAGTGTCTTATATTTACAGAAAATCTGGCGAAGCTTTCCTGCCTAAGAACACCATACCCACAGTGAAGCACGGTGGAGGCAGTTTGATGTTTTGGGGACCCTTTGCTGCCTCTGGATCACTGTATATATATCCAGATACGTTTTTATCAATTTACGTATTTACATAGATGTATATGTATTTATTATTAATAATAATTCGTTATTGAACACTATTGCAGTAAACTTTAACAGTGCTCAATAATAAAAGTAAACTCAGTTAGTATGGTATGAACATGTACATGGAAATTAAACTCCACAGAGTTTGTACCTTTTATCAATGTGATGAAGGATAAGGCTGTTTCTAAAATTGTATATTTCTAATCAGCATATGTGTATTGAAAAGCGAAATATAAGGTATGGAGGAACAGGGATGAAAGATGTATCGTAATTCTTGAAGAGAAAGGCATATTACAACAATAGTAGGTTGACACAAAGAGGAAAAGTAAATAAAATAGAATACAGACAAAGATGTGACAGTACAGCAATTATATATCTAGATATCTATATATCTGCCCATGTATATATATATATATATATACATATATATATATATATAGAGAGAGAGAGAGAGAGGGGGAGAGAGAGAGGAGAGGATAAAAGAGAAGGGGAGAAAGGGAGAGTTGAATTGTGAGAACAAGGGGGAAATATCAGGACTGGGACAGGGATAAGATTATTCAAAAACGAGAAGTTTTGTACCAAGTAGAACGAAATCGAGAAGAAAAAATAAACAATACAACATGATATAGGAAAAAGAGGAAACAGAAAAAGAAGAAGAAGAAGAGGAGGAAGAAGATGAAGAGGAAGAGGCGGAAGGAGAGGAAAGAGAAGAAAAAGACGAAGAAGTAGAAGAAATGTGAAAGAGATGATGTAGTAGGCAAATATCACATGTTGGCAAGACTACAAAGATAAGGAGGAAAATAAAAATTCAAAATATCACTAAGAAGAAAGTGATAATAATAATGCAGTATTTTGAATAAAACCGTTTCTAAATTGGTATGAACATGAAAGGGGCTGGTCAGAGGATGATTAGATTTGTAATATCTACTCTTTTCGTCAGCACCCTCGAAAATTAGTCGCTAGAACTAATGAACTAAACAAAACGAAGCTATTTTCAGAGATCCGCACGGGTGAAGAGACAGATGCATGTTCGAATACATGCACATATATATCCGGAAGATAATTGATTATACGCGTGCATATAGGACAGATAACCATAATACACCGATACATCAGGTAGGTAATTCTATTTTACTCAGCTCCACTGCTATTAATTTCAATTGCCAACCATTCTTGGTTATCACTCGATCCTTACGTTGGAAATATTTTTATTCCATCCATATCTGAAATAGAGCTTAAATGCAAAAAGTAATCGCCCGATATTATACTCGCTGAGAATTTCCCATAAACTATAAACATACCAGAAATATTTTCGAACACAGCGTATCTTTTATATATTACCCTCTTGAATTTCTCCCCACTTAAAAAATTGCTCCACTTTATAATACGACAGGTGAAATCTTTAATTGTATACGGGCCCGTCCTAACAATTCAATTCATCGCCGCTTGCCATACGATTAGAAAATATGCTCTGCATCTCTGACTTAAATTCAATTGCTGGTTTTGATTCTAATAGAAATTGGCTCTAATCGACTGAAAACCTACGCTTTATTTTAATATGTAATATGAGCGTATACTTGTTTGTTATGAAATACATTATTTTATGTATACTTATTTTCTATACAATCCGTTTGATACCAGTCATAACACATAGTTATGCCGGTATCTATAATATTTAACTGGAGAGAACAACATCATGTCTCACAGTTTCAATTCACCTTTAAGCTAGCCAATGTTAGCATCACGTTGAAATTCTATGGGTTTACCATGCAATGGGTGAATTGATTTTCTCAACTCTGGTAAATGCAATCTACTTATATAATAAAAGCCAACTCAAGGTTAATACCTTAACCCTCTTAGTACATCACTGATCACAATCATCAAATTGATACCGTGTACACTTTTTTTAATAGAAAATAATATTTACCGATATGTTTACGAAAGAAAAGTTCTCTATAAAACTTTTCCCTTCGGATAATTGTTTGGGATACATTTTCCCTGAAATAAAGTTCGATTCTCACACGTGAGAATGCACAACAATCAGTATAAACGTGCTTATCAGAAATGTGACGACAGTTGAAAGAAGGGAAAACAACCAGCAATTGATATTTAAGCAGTTTTACTGGGTGAGTAAAATGAAATATAATGTAAAGTGAAAACGTACTATTGTACAGAATGATGAAGAAGATTCAAGATTTGCGAAACGTGGCGCGCTTGAACTTATCTGAGTTCGTATAACAGATGGTCTCATCCCACAATTCTGACTCCTTTCGTGTTAGCGGTTACCAGTTCTGCTTTGTCGTATAATGGAATTGAATGCTGAATTCTAACCGCCGTCTTGGGATGTCCGGGAAGAAGACAATATTCAAAGGGTTACGTGAAAAATAAGTGGAGTGGCCCTCAGTGACTATTGTCAAGGGTTTCACACCGGAAGTTCCAATCTCCAGCTGGGGTCGAAAAAGAGGACGAGGCAAGATCTCCGAAGGTGTTTATAGTTTAACACACGTGACCCCTAAGAAGGCGGGTGTAGGAGATCACTGTTAGTCAATACACAGAGCATAAGAGGGTCACGCATCATAAGCAGGAGGAGCTACATGAATAAATTCCAATACAATAACATTAATCTTATTTGTTTATATTTTAAAATGAGCGATTGTAAACTTCTGTGATTAAAAGTTATTATTTTAAGGCGTTTAATATTAAAAACTGAGAAATCTAAAAAAAAAACAACAGCAATGTTTTTCCTACAAGTAAACACGTTTTATAAAGATAATAATATCCAAGTATTTACTTTAAGATCATTAGTCGTTTAACTGTGTTTCAGTAATATAAGATTTCCTCATAATTTACATGTGCATCGAGTAACAAACACACTCTATGACAAGAATTTGCAGCAGATTGTAACATTTCTGCCAAGAGCCGTTTGTAACCTGTTTTTCTCCTATGACTGAAAACAAACGAAGGAAAAACAAACAAAATCAATAGTTTGTACAATCGTTTTGGAAACGAGGTTTTATTGAAATAGATAATATGCATTAAACAATAATTTGGTACGAAGATTATTTTAATATGAAACCAAAGTCTCCTCATCAGAAAACAATAAATATTAATATATTATCATATTAGTAATTAATATATATATATATATATATATATATATATATATATATATATTTCCTCCAGTTCCTAATTATATTTCTGATATCGCTTGATGTTACCAACGTTATAACAAATCTTATTTGATTTTAGTTCAGCTTTTAGCCCCTACGGCATACTTATCCCAGTGTCAGCAAAGCTTCAAACGGAACTAGCTCCCAGTCTTACAAAATTGTTATAATACTGCTGCCAACATCCTGGGAAATGTAATCAGTCTGCTACGTTTTTTTTTAATTCAGAAGATCTGTCATCTCCTACTCATTAGAGACCCATCGGTCTTTTATGCATCATGAGTAAGTTGTTGGAATCTATATTAAACAGAGAATTGGTCAACCACCTCATCAAAAATAACATCCCTAGTGACATGTAATATATTGTCCTTTCTGCGATATATACAGTTGATATTATAAATGTTGTATCACAAAGGAGTACTGTATTTCCCGACGGTGGATTTGTTTTTATAGCAATAGCTCTCCATATGTGAATGTCATTTTAGAAATTATTGCATAAAAATGTACTTTACAACATCGCCAACTCGGGAACAGCTGAAAGTGTTCGCACACTTATTACATCCGTTCTATATGATTGGCTTGTAAGAGTACTCGTTTAAGGGCATCAATAAGAAGCGACACCTCGATCTATGGCAACACTTCAAAAGCCAAAAATGACTAATATCTTTCTGATTCTATCTCTTTTGATCTTTAAGACGTAGCACTCCACTGAAAAAGGGTGCTGGTAAACAGTAATGCATGAGAACAAAGCTTTTCCCCATTTCAATCAATCCGATCTAACTCCTATCAACCCCTGAAAAAAGTAAGGATTTCCTTTTGTGGAAGCTCCATGTCTTTCTAAGCTTTTGGGGGCTGACCTGAACACTTGTTATGAAATGGAACAAATACATCAAAATCGCTGAAAAATTGTTGGGTCATTCTATCGCTCCTGTGCGTATCTCACTTCTTATGCAATGTGTATAAAAGCCAGTACGTCCTAAAATCCTGTAGTGTTGCCACATCTGGGCAGGAGCTGATCAACATATCCTGCAGTGATAGTTCCAAACCGTCTTAAAAAGCTAGTAATTGATGGCATTTCTCATCTCTATAACAAAGAATTCGATTTTATGTTTTATAACGAAAAATCTACTGTTTGTATTTTATTAAATACTATTAGTCATATTATGCGAACGACGCATTGCCTCAAATCTACATGTCTAACTCCTGCATATTTGCATAGAGCAATATATGTTATATCCTCGACTATCAGTTTAACAGAATATGATCAGTTTCATTTTCTTCTGACTCTGCATTGCCGAAATAATTTAAAATAGTTCAGTGCCAAAGAGTTCAGTGTAGTTTAACAACTTTTTTTAAGAGGAGAGGTAGTTCATTGAAAATCACATGATTAATTAAATAAAGGAATGCCGACAGTTATGCGCATGCATATCTTTAAGGACACGGCGCTTTTATGTTAATCCGCTTGCCTTTTAAACGAATACCAGATGTTGTGTCTCAACTTCTGGAGAGTCCGTTAATGAAATGCATTACATCAGAATAACTGAAAACAACTTGTAATTTTATAGAGTAAATTAGAGATTATAACTTTTTTAGAATGTTACTCCTAGAAATCTACTAAACCTTTTAATCGGTTTAGCAAAATAAAATAAATTATGACGTGGTATATTACGAATATCTCTCGGATAGATATATGTCAATGGCCGATTGCCCATATGCATAATCGTTATACAGAGTTATTTATTTAACTATACGAGAAAAGCCATCATTTACCAAAGGTCGAATATATATATATATATATATATATATATATATATATATATATATATATATATATATATATATATATATATATACCCAAAACAAAAAAAAAACTTTTCTATCCGTAAATTTTAAGCCTACTAATCTAAACACACTAACATCTTTGTATTGCAAACATTTGTTTTATTTTTTCATTATTCCAGCTTTGACTTTAATCCTGAATATTTGTCTTGATTTCTTTTTATTTATCTTTTATTCCTAAATCGTTTACGTCATATATACAACTATTAACCAATACGTTTTTATTATATTTAAAACGAAAGAAAAAAACCCGTCTCCCATGAAATTGAATATTTTTCCAAATTATACCTGCATATTATTTGAACTAAAAAACAAGCGGATTTGTTCTCTAAAGTATGCATTGCTTCTATCTAGTCTAAACTTAATACGTAACCCTAAAGGTATTACTTCTTAACCATTTTTTAAACGAGCTAAAATAACTAGACTTTCCAATTTGATAAAAGTTTCATTATAGCATATTTATTATGGGGTTGATCTGGAATGGTCGAACATTCTAGCTGGAGGTAGATAAAGGCAAACAAATATCCATGCATTAACATGGGAGGGAAGACTATCTTCAATTACTATCTTAAGCTTGGAATGGGGCAACGGACTTATACTAAGTAAATATTAATAAGCCCTTTTCATCTTTTTTGAATGGAGAGTAGATAATGCATGTGGATGTGTTATCAGAAGCTGCAGTAACTCTCGCTTCTCATTTTGTCCTTCAGTACTCATTTCAAAGAAGTGATGTTTCTGACAAAGAGTGAAGAAAAAGCTGCTTTCAAGGTCGGTATTACTTTGTGAACAGTAGCATGAGATGTCAGAAAATTTCTGTTTCTATGCCTATCCTTGTGGTCATGTAATTAGTAAGGGTGCTGGAGGTAAACGTTTCATCTGGGCTGACGTTATCCGCCTGATAGTCAGGGAGCCGAACCTTGGATTTACCACTAAGGAGGCTGTCCTATCAGGAGGGGCAAAGTACCGGGGATGATATATTGCCATTTAGTGAATGGATTCTGGATCATACAGTAGTTTCTGGTAGGGCCTCTCGATGCCATACTAGTGGGTTATTGTTACGGCTTTAACTTATCATGTGCTACAAAACAAATTCTTGTATTTTCTCTCTTAGTTTCCTTCTCTGTCCTGCTCCAACCTGCAGTTCATGTTTAAAAAGGATGTGTCCTCTATAGTATCAGATTGACTGAATGGTAAATTTTAGTTACAGACCATTCATACCATCCAAAACATTACAAGAAAAACCTAACAGCAAGCCATCATTCTCCCCAGAATGTGTTGCTGCCATCGTGCACAGAAATCACTTATTCCATAGCTACCAACGTAATAGAAGTATCAAGACTAAAGATGATTTCAGGAATGCCACGAATCACTGTAAAAGAATAATAAAAAATTGCAAGATAGCTATATGCTCAGTCCTTCAAATCCAAAGTAGCTGATCAGCAGATTGGTTCCCAGTTTTGGCAGATAGCAAACAGATTCCTAAACAGAAACGTGCATTCTATCCCAACCATCCTCAATGGCATGAGGTAATCTCGTAAGAATAAGACAAGGCCAGATTATTTGCCAAAAACTATGCAGCTAATTCTGCCCTATGCGATGAAGGCCATCAAGTCCCCGTATTTTCTCCTATAACAATGTGGGGGAATAACCCTCCAAATGGATTGTTATATCCATTATATAAACCATAGATCTTTTGATTCCAGGTGTGGATTAAACAGCAAAGTAACACTCGCTTGCTCGGTGACGTTTACTACTCTTTTCAGTTATAACCTTTTTACGTTGTTGTTCCAGTAATACATTGTATAAACACTATTCCGTTGTTCTGATTTCTTTTTGGCTGATTGCAAGCCATAACACTGGAAACATTGGATTTGGAGAACAAACTCACGTTTAAAAACAGTGTTCTAAAAAAAAACTAAACACTGACGCCATTGGACTAATGGACCATACTAAAATCGAAACCAGTAACGACATTGAACAAAATACTCGCGTTGAAATAGTATTCTAAAAATACTAAAGACGTCGGACTCAAATATTTTTAACCCTAAGGAAGTGACTAAGATAATACTAGAAACTGAAAGGTTCAGGGTAACTAAAAAAAAATAAAAACGCAGATCATTATAGGAAAAAACAGTTGAAAAGAGAAAAGTTCGTCACGACTTTCAAAGATAGTGCTGTACGTTTGCAAAAAGAAAAAGATTCGTCGCGACTTAGAAAGGTAAAATTTTTATACT
Organism: Euprymna scolopes; assembly: GCF_053919585.1. Lineage (NCBI taxonomy): Eukaryota > Metazoa > Mollusca > Cephalopoda > Sepiida > Sepiolidae > Euprymna > Euprymna scolopes. Next base: position 121,592,199 of record NC_136485.1, on the reverse strand, counting down.
TTTGGAAAAAGAATTCGTCACTTGTGGTTTTCGCTGCAAAAATCGGGCGTTTTCTTTTCTCTGGAGAAAAATATACATTTGATTTTTTTTTTCTTTAGACAATGAACTTTTTTATATATATTTATGTTTTTTTCTGTTCGTTTTATTGTCTAGCGGAAGAAATAAGAAAGACTAAAACGGTATTTTAAAATTCAGCGAACGTTTTGAAATTGCTAATGCTGACAAAGCAAAATGGACGAATTGAAAGTAGAGTTGGGACATTTGTCCAACTTGCATATCGATGCCGCAAAGTGTCAGTCACAATCCGAAAACCACTGGACTGATCATCAAATACTATTCGAGGAACGGCAACAGGAATTGCAAAAACAGTTAGCTGATTGTCAAATACGAACCGAGGAACAGCCAAAAAGAATTCAAAAACTGTTAGCCGAACGTCAATTAAGAACAGAGGAATTGCTTACAGAAATTGTTCCGAATAATGCGAACGCAGAAAACAATTCAGCATTTTCTCAGAATACAATATGGACCGCGATAGAAAATTTTCAATACAAGGAAGAGGAAAAATCATTCGCAGCGTATTTTTGGCGTTATGAAGATTTTTTTTTAATATTGCCGGTAACAACTGCTCTGATCAAAAGAAAACAATACTTCTATTAAGAAAATTCGAAACGGCTGGGCATGATAAATTCGTGGATTGCATCTTGCCTAGGAAAACAGCAGATTTATCTTAGAATGAGACGGTAAATTTGTTAACAGAACTTTTCTCGCCGAAAACGTCTCTTTTCCATAAGCGTTGGAGATGTTTGAATGTGGTAAAAGACGATAATGGCGATTTTGCCACCTACCCAGCTGAAGTGAAGAAACACCGTGATGACTTTAAGTTGTCTTAACTTACAGCAGACAATTTTAAATTACTTGTCTTTGCACAAGGGTCAACCTCGGGAAAAGATGCGGAAATCAGGCGCAGAATCCATACAAGATTAGAAAATGAACCGAACTTAACACTTCAAAAATTGACTGAGGATTGTCAAAAAGTAGAAATTATAAAAAAAGATGCAAGAAATATCTTAGCAGGCATCGCGAATATACAAAAGTTACTAGGAAAAAAGCGTCGAGATGGCACACAGACACTAACCACCGAAACTCAGAAAAAATAAAAGCACCGAACGCTTGTTTCATATGTGGTGGAATACATTGGGTATGGAATTGCCCATTTTAAACTAAAATATGCCATTTCTTCAATAAGATCGATCATAAAAGTGTGCACTGTTGGAAAAAATCAGAATAGAAGCCGTGTACCTCAAACAAAAGCTAAGAACGTCATAGATGAAAATCTACTCAAATATGAAACGGTTAACATTTCGGCAAGGTTATAAAAGTCCAATTAGGCAGTGGATCGGATCTTTCAATAATACATCTCAAAAACGTGGAAAATATTACAAAAGCCGACTATGTTAAATACTAAGAGAACGGCGAGGGCAGTTATTGGTACACAAATTCATTTTGAAGGTGAATAATTTACAAACGCCACTTTATGGGGGAAAACAAAAAAATAAGATTGTATGTGCTACATTCATATCTAAACTCCCTCTGCATTTCATGTTTTAAAAGGATGTGTCCTCTATTGTAGCAGACCTGACGGAATGGTCAATTGTAGGCATAGATCCATTCATACCATCAAAAAATTCCAACAAAAACCTAACAGCCAGCCATGGTTCTCCCCTGAATGTGCTGCTGCCATCGCGCACTGAAATCACATTTTCCATCATAATAGATGTACTGAGGCTAAAGCTGCTCTAAGGACTGCCAGCAACTACTGTACAAGAATAACAAAACATGCACGAGAGCTATATGCTCAGTCTGTTAAATCCAAAGTATCTGAGCAGCAGCTTGGTTCCAACCAGTTATCTTCCTGATCTACATCAATGATCTCCCAAAACACATACAAAAATCATTCGTTGACATCTACGGCAACACATCAAAGGCCGTAAATGACAAAGTTCTCTCTAATTCTCTCTCCTCTGATAGTGAGCGCGTGGTACATTGGGGAAGATGTAGCTGTCCACTTTTAATGCATCCAAAATCAAACTTCTACTTTACATGATATACGCTCTGATCCTCATCTGGCATCAATTGAAATGGATGGCTCTCGTCTTGGGGAGGTTCCATGATTTGACAAACTTATCGTTTTTACATTTACTCCTGGTCTGAAATGAAACACGTACATCGGGGTTGTTGCCAAGGACGCTGGGAAAATGGTGGGATCGTTCTACCGTCCCAGAAGGTATCTCACTACTGACGCAATTCATTGTCTGTATAAAAACCAAGTACGTTCAAGAATGGAGTACTGCTGCCGCATCTGCGCAGGAGCTGCTAAAAACAGCCTATGCTGCTTGACAGAGTACAAACTAGTTTTCGTAGCTTAGTGGGCGATGCTCTTTTTTCTTCCCTGCAGCCTCTCTCCCACAGAAAATAACGTTGCGGGCCTGTTTTTGTTTTCATGGAAAATGCCCATCTGAGCTCCAATCTCTCGTCCCCACTCGCCAATCTTTCATGAGAAACACCCATGTGGCTGAAACTACTGTCAATAATTTTCTCCAGTCTTTATCTGTGCCTAAATCCAAAAGTTGATTCCATGAGCAGAGCACGACGGTGGAACCCTCTTCCGGTTTCCTGTTTCCCACCTGACTACAACTTGGATGTCTTCAAGTCCAACATAAACAAATTCTTGAAAAACGGCCTCCTTAAGTAAGAGACTCTATCAAATATCGAATACTAATGATTACTACAACACTAGCTTATTGATTACTGTACACGCAATAACCCTTATCCCTGAGTGGCTCCGGACCTTGATAAGCGGTGGCCTCTATATAAACAAAATTGTTGGGACGATCAATAGGAATCGGAATCGGGAATCGGAAATATCAGAAATTTGTGGGGTTTGGGATCGGTATCGGAATCGGAAAAATTATAGTCTGATCGTCGACACCAAAGCGATACTTAAAAATTTCGAAATAAAAAATGAAGCAAGCACACATTGTTTTCTTTTTATCATTAGAAGTTTTTCCTTTACCACATATGACTGAGTATGGACACTCAATGTGTTACAAATCTCATTTACAGATTCAACATTGATTAGCAGAGTTGAATTTATTTTATTTATCGCTGATTTTTAACTTGGCTATTGCCTTTGCGATCGTTTCGCATGTATTCGCAATATGTCTATATGCCCTCATTTAATGGAGTTTATATGATTATTAACACGTTTTAAATACTCTTGGCGTATGAGGGGGCAATTCCGTTTGCTCAAGCTGTACATTGGGATGTTTTTCATTGGCTTCTTCTGAAGTAATCAAATTTTTATGGCACTTTTTGGGGCACAGGGAAATCATCAGACTCTCCAAACCTAATGTAATTTGTTTGTATTAGTTTTTATTTGTAAGCAAAGTAAATATTTTAGAGTTTACTTACATATTCAATAAGACATTTAAAAGGCTTTTTGTACCTATTTGATAAATGGGCATAGTGCGTCTATTAGAGATTGGGATTTTAATACCAAGATTTCCCGTGCTTAGAATTTTTTTCTGGTGCTGGTCTTGTAAGACCACAACAGCCTTTGAAATGTTTCATGTTTCCTTATATTTTATTTTCTTTTGGCACAAGTGAAAATATAGATGAAAATCTGACAAATTAATCAAAACATTTTAAGAGCAAACATTCAACATTTTGTTTACTTAAAAAATATTCATTTACATTAAAATACAAAAAAACATAGGATATTCTACGTTTTTATCGATTATGTGTGAGAAAAGTGGAACGTTATTTACGAATTTAGAACTGGGGTCCAGTTGTGCATATAAATATAATGTAAACTGACCCCACTTAAGTATATTATAACTTTTTAAGCAGTAAAGTAATTTTTATCACATATTCTAAGGTCAATCAAGGAAATCATAAAAGCACATGTAACTGCTCTATTGTTAATATTGCCCCCCCCCCGTACTTAGAGTTAGTAGCAGAAAGGAGCGTGGTTTTTGTGACTTTAATATGAAAGGGTGTGTTATTTATTTTGCATGTCACGATCACATCCGAGTAAGTTTTGGTTAATTATGGATTTTTATTTTTTATAATTACAAATTTATCAATAATTCTTCATGAGTTTTTATTTTGGTTTTGGTTTCAATTATGGCTGGTAACACCCAAGTCATTTATTTTCTTCTAAAAAAAAGTTTTACCAAGAATACTTCATAAGTTTCGTTTCGACTTCGATTATATCTCATGGAACTCCAGTGATCCATTTATTTTAAGTATTTTTTTCCAGAATTCTCCATAAATTTTGTTTTTGGTGTCGATTTTAGCTGAAAGAAACTGAAGCTGATGAACCAAAGTCATATATTTTTTTTAATGTTCGAAATCGCATCTTTATAATATATAAAAATCGATAGAACATTAATTCTATAATAAAATATAAAATCTGCAAGAATTTAAATATCATATTAAAGCGTACTTTACGACATGGTTATGCCGGGCGTCCTTGCTAGTTGAGATACATACTTTGCAGTTTTAAAAGAGTTACAATAATATCAGACCATCTCCATTTACGCCAGGAATACAAACGTCAATATATTACATACGAATGTGTTTCCTGTGGAATTTTACAGAGCCCGTTTGTTGTTATTATTTTCATTTCTTCTTTGTTTTTAGATTTTTTTTACAGCAAAGCAAATCAAATTAATAATCACCCCAATATATATAATTAAAATGAAATATGTACAAAATAGAAGACATAAGAAAGAATAGTTAACGAAGACACATGGCTTTTCCGTGTTTAAACTGGTGTTCTAAATAGTAACATAATTCGTTCCTAACAATGAGTCGTTTATATTTTCTTCTTACATCGTTTTCTCATTTTTTACTACCAATCGTCGACTATTTTCCACATTTTATAAAAACTTCCAAGTAGCATGTTGTACACTAACGACGAACTGATACATCTTTGCTTTGTTTAAAATTTAAAAAAAAAACATTTTGGTGTTTTTCAATTTGCAATATGTTACAAGGTAAAAATTTTAGAAAAAACCTACCCGGAAATTACCCGGAGATTTATGTAATAGTTTGAAATTTACAAATAAAAACAAAGAAAAAAATAAGTTTCTTATTTAATATTCATGAATATTAAAAGAATCGGAATCGGGAATTGAATTGGAATCAGAAATTTAGAAGGGAATCGGTAATTGGAGCAGAATCCAGAAACATTTTGGAATCGTCACACACACACACACATACACACACACACATACACACACACACACACATATATATATATATATATATATATATATATATATATATATATATATATATATATATATGTGTGTGTGTGTATATATATGTGGGGGGGGGAAGGGGGACGATTCCAAATTTTTTTTGATTCTGCTCCAATTACCGATTCCGTTCTTAATTTCTGATTCCAAATCAATTCCGGGTATATTTTTTCTCAGATTTTTACCTTGTAATATATTGCAAATTGAAAGACACCAAAATGTATTTATTTTATTTTAAACAAAGCAAGATGTATCAGTTCGTCGTTTGTGTACACCATGCCACTTGGAAGTTTTTATAAACTGTGGAAAATAGTCGACGATTGGTGGTAAACACACACACCCATACACACACACACACACACACATATATATATATATATATATATATGCATATGTAGCGTGTGTGTGTGTGTGTGTGTGTGGTTATGTGTGTGGGTATCTGTGTTTTTGCACAGAGAGTATCAATTTCCCATCTTTCTTTAAAATTGAATCTTAAAAATGTATTTAAAGGTTGTTGCTCTGAGATCAAAGGATAGATCTTCGTGAATATTATGCATTTGGAGCCAGAGGTATCTATGAAAATAATTAGCAACAGTTACGCAGAAAGTGTAAGCGAAAGCTAATGTAATTATTTCTCTCTATTGCTCAATCCAGGAGTTAAAATCCAATGCTGCTTAAATACCTGACTTCATATTTTATGTGAAACAATAGAAGTTATCAGAATCACCGACTCTTTATGTCACCCTTCCGATTATTGACCCAAGAGAATAATATTTATCATGCATCTGGTTCAAACCATCAATCTATTTATTTGCGGATTGATGTTAATGGTTTCTGGTCAATCTAGATTTTTGTTTGCTGTAATCTTTTGTGTATTACTATCCTTAAACGTAATTTCGCCTCATAATATTGTCCGTTTTACATTTAAACATGCCCAATAATATCGCGTTGCAAATTGTTTCTGTGAGCTGAGAGATGTAGGAGGGGTCCATTAATGGAATATCGTTCGCTAGGCGGGGTTATGATCATAATCCTTGCGTCGAGAATTGCCGTGTAAGTTTTAAGATCAATCGAAGAGGCACATTTTCAGGTAAATATTAAGTATGGGAAATGCTTGTTGGAAATAATATATAATGCATTATAACATATCAACAAACGTACCTGTCTATCTATCTATTCATATCCTTCTCTGCGTCCCTTCCTCTACATATATATATATATGTGTGTGTGTGTGTATATATATAGATGTATATATATATATATATATATATATGTATATAGTCATACATTTTCTACACATGTATATGGCGTACCTAGTTATCTAATTATCTATCTATCTATCTATCTTTTTGTATATGTCTGTCAAAATATCTATGTATCTAAGAAAATTAAAACTTATCAATTGACATTCAAATATTAATTTTGCCATTCGTTTTTCTTACATTGTTTCTGTAATTACTACCAATCAATCTACTGATCTTACGTAGCATTTATGTTAACATAAATAGGGGATAGTTAGAAATTTCAAAAAGAAAAATATGTGTATACAACAACGTTTTGTCTTTAATTTATGAATTACCACAAAGGACCCGAAGAAATAAAATGCAAGTATATAATTTAATATTTGGTGTGCGTTATGTGAACGTAGTGTTCCACACAAAAATATGTGCGTAAAAATTCAAAATATGCAATGCGATTATGACATGGAATAATTGCCCTATTCCTATTCATAGTCGTTAGAAATAATATATATATATATATATAGATAGATAGATAAATAGATAGATAGATATATCTTGCGTTTTTCTTTATTTCGAAGGAATTATTTACTCATTTATTGCGATCACTTATCTTCATATTTTTTTAATTTTGTTTCACAAGGTCTCTGACTATTTATTTGCCCTCACTCAGAGGTGAACCATGAAGGGATAGGAACTCTGAATCTCCCAACTGCATTCTAAGCAATTACTGTCTTTCATAATTGTTTTCCGCCTCCGCACATTTGGGTCAAATAAGCCTTTGGCTGGGTTTAAGTATGATTGATCCGCCATCTTCTGACAATGATGTATTTGGAAGCGTAGGAATTCAACGTCTCTATCCACTTCGCGACGTTCTCCGAAGGGCGATGAATATTGGATTTTTTTCTGTATTACACATCCGGGTTCGAATGGTATATATGATTTAATTGGAATGCTAAGTAGGATGAGTATTATTCATTTATTTATTGATTGATGACAATTATCCCTATCTTTTTTATTTCTTTTTTCACGACGTTCCGGCCAACTATTTTTCTAGCATTCCTTAGGTGAAAACTACGACGGGATGGGGACTCCGAATATCTCATTCTCAGTAAGAAGTTGTTTTTCCTCTCATCACGTTTTTGTCAACTAAGCCTCTGGCCGGCTTTGGGTCGAATTGAAACAGCTATCAGTAGACAATGTTCAGCTGGAACTGTAAAAGTAAGGACACTGGGAAAACCTGAATTGACACCTAAAATCCACATTTTTGATGGTTACCATCTGACGAAAGGCGGAGGAATAGTTGGCCGAAACATCGTGAAATAACAACTAAAAATAATGAATATAATTGTCCCCAATAAATAAATGAATAAATATTACTCAAATCAATAAATATTCCAGTTAATAATATGAACGAATTATTATTTTATACTTCAAAACATCCTTTATGATTAGTAAATGGAATAGATTTATTATTTTATTAATTAATTTTTATATTTTAATATCGATATTTTTGTAGTGTAAAATAAATAAATTGGGGATTTATGTATGAAAAACGTGGTCCAAATGTAAACTGTGATGACATATGCGTTGTGCATAAACTGTATTTCTCCATGGAAAATATTACGAAAGCAAGCAATGTGATATCTCAGTTGTTATTTAAGTTTTTAAATCAATAAACAAGGTGGATTTCCCTTTTCATCAAAGAAAACAGTATAACTACTTCATGAGAAGGTTCAGAATGTTTTAAAAAGTTAAAATAGTAAGGACACTGTGAGAACATGTATATATACCTAAAATCCATAACTATCTATCTGCCCATCTTATTTTTCGATTGTCCTAAGTATGAATTATGATACGTTCAATTATTTTAATGAGGTTGACACACGGAGTCTCGTCATGTAACTGAAGTTAAGTAACGTTGAGTCTGGTCAGTAAAAATGGGAGACAATAAAAATATTAGGCGCTACATGGGAGAGAACGTCGATTCCTCTTGAAACACTACTTACATTTCGCAAACGTCTGTAAGAGTGATATCTATATATGTGAAATGGTCCCATTTGTGAACTTCATATTCTGCTAACATATTTTGTGTCGGGGTTAAACCAACATTAGTCAGAATGCTGCTAAAGTAATATATATATATATATATATATATATATATATATATATATATATATATATATATACATACATATTTATGCGTCTATAATTTTATTTTTCGTACACTACACACTACACAAACACACACACATACACACACATACACACACACACACATATATATATATATATATATATATATATATATATATATATATATATATATATACGGGGGTAAGAAGCTCTGGCAATGTATGCAGTCGAGACTAAAACCTGCTGATATGGGTTCAAATGATCTGAAGTAACAGCAGACAGAGTGTTGATCCTAAAAAAATTGTCATCTCGGGCCATGGCAACAGAATATTTTTATTATTGTTTTGACCCTTTAGTGTATATCCAGCCCAATTAGACACAGTTAATCAGCCGAGAACCACATCACTTTATTTAAGATATCAACACGCTCGAGAGTCAAAACAATGAAAAGAATATGCTGTCATCCTACCTCTAGATATATGCTCATCTATTTTTTGGATTTCGCACGATTATGAATATCTCCAGTATCAAATATTCTTTATTCACCGTGAAAATTACTCCATGTATGAATATCAAAATGTAGATATATAACATTTGAGAAATATTCGGAATCAACTCTCCTCTTGCTGTTATTCAGATCATAGACACAAGTTTTAATTTCTCCTAAATATTAAGGCCAGATTTCTGGGGGAAATATCAGATATTATCTAATTTATATGCAAAACTAGAAAAACAAATACATATGTTTGAAGTATTGCCTAAGTTGCAGTATCTTTCCGAAGACAAAGAGCTGTTAAAATGCCACAATATACATTTAAAGGTGTGCTGAAAATAACAAAAGAATCGAAATCAGACAATTTATTAATGTTAATGTACCAGATATCCCAGCTCGTTTTGAAATTTGTATATTTCTAAGCGCTGTTTTTATATCTGAAAACTGCATATATATCAGTTAAAGTAAGAGACCTAATTATAACACTATATACACAATAATAATGTTAATAAATCTGCTTCTACTTTTTTAATGTTTATTGTTTTCACAAAGATCTTTATATTCTAATAAGTTTCACAAGTTATCAAGTCGAATTCCTGCTGTGTGTTTTCCACAATATGCATTTGTTTGGTTCTCTTTAGTAAAAAAACAAAAATATTGTTAATCTGATTTACCTAACAAAGAACTTCATAGAGCATCGTGCACCAAATTTTACGCTTACACATATATCTACCCCTACTTATATCAATTTTTGCTGTCCTTGACTGGATTATGGTTCATTCCTAAACAACGATTATGTTTTGTTTCACCCTGTTATTTTCTTCGTTTTTAAATAGAAGTATATCCGTCCCTTTACAATTTGATAGAGACTTGATTATTTAAAATAATTTATTTAATATTAATATTACAGTTGCAGTTTTGCTAATACTAACAGACTTACTTAAATATCATTGATTGTAAATGGAATTTGTTTTTTACAAACGTTTATCTCATAATTTACATTTTATGATTTATGTGACAACTGAAAATATAAATATATTTTTTCTTTCAATTGACATTATAAAAAAGTATGTCGAATCAGTTTTATTATTAGTAAATATATTTATAATGATCGTTTATGCATATAAATGTTTATTTAATTTATTTATTTGTTTACTTTCTATTGTTTTTATTAGTTTTAAAACTATTTTGTATCGCTATCATAGAGTAAATTTTCACTTGTGAAGAAAGTTGTTCGCTATTTCTCTTCTACAGTTTAATAGATGTTGGGGTTCTTTAAAGTACAGGATAGCAGCTTTTTATGCATAATCTACATGAGTCGTCTAGGTCACTAAACGTGCTAGCTGGTCTGATTATTTTCCATTCGACTACCGGCGAATGCCTGGTTTCCTTGAGTTCCCAATATTTATTTGCAAGCGTTGTTTTCATACGGTGTCTTTTAATTGTTGAATGTACTTTTGTGATTATAATATGAAGTTTTGACATCTAAGGAAGTCATACCTACATAATGTTTCTTTTTATACGGGTTTTCTTTCGCAATCATCTACTAACTAGCTCTATCTATGTATTGAGCACTTTGGAAGTAAATGCTTAAAGTTTACGCATAAATTCATACTTTCGTATATTAATTTTATGAGTAAATGAAGTAGGTATATATATATATATATATATATATATATATATATATATATATATATATATATACATATATATGTGTGTGTGTATGGATATATGGATGTATATATATATATATATATATATATATATATATATATATATATATCTATATATATATATATATATATATATACATATGCGATTAAGCTACAGAAAATATTTATCCACGCCAGGATTCATCTGGCTGAAACCTTGCGTGGATCAAACGCGGAATATTCTGTGTAGCTTAATATATTTTATATATTTTATATATTTTATACTTTACTAGCTAGCTCTGCCTACATATAGAACACTGTTGAAGTTTACGCAGAAATTCATATGTCATATATTAATTTTATGTGTGTAAATGAAGTAGTGATATATATATATATGTATATATACATATATATATATATACATAAATATGAATATATATGTGTGTGTGTGCGCGCGTGTGTGTGTGTATGAATATATGGATGTCTATATCAAATATATATATGGCGATTAAGATACACACAATATTTATCAACGCCAGGATTCATCTGGCAGAATCCTAGCGTGGATCAAACGCGGAATATTCTGTGTAGCTTAATCGCCAAATATATTTTTATAACTTACTATCTAGCTCTGCCTATGTATAGAACACTGTTGAAGTTTACGCATAAATTCATCTTTCGTATATTAATGTATGTAATTAAATGAAGTAGTTATATATATACATATATATATATACATATATATATTTATATGTATTAGTCTATTTTACAATTAGCTTTTATTAACTTATCTATCTTTTTTTTTACTTATCTTTGCTTTTACACAGTGTTATTCGCAGCTTATGCACACTTTTAAAAATATTATTACTTTATAAAACATAAATAGTATAATCTCTCACATCCGAATGTTGAACCACTATGCATTGACGCTTTAATGTTAGGGTTATAAAAAAGTTTGAAAAAAGATATACATCATGTGGAATTAAATATTTCGGCTTAAAAATTCAAATACAATAATACTATGTTATGCATAACAGTAAAAGTACCTTAAATTAATGCAAAATAACAATTACACGTATCTAAACAAAAAAGTTATTAAAAGAAATGAAACGCAGCAAACAAAATAAAAATGTGTTTAAATTATATTTGCGTAAGCAACATAATGATATATACACTTGTTTTAAATTGTATCCCATTGTCTTGAAGACTATAAATCTATAATTCAACTACGGTCAGGCAAAAACTTCGTCTCTCTATTAAACTATTAACATTAGTTCCTGGACGACTACGGAAGCGTTTGTGAGTCGGAACGTCTCCACATTAAAGTGAAATAAACCCCTGTGGCAAGTGAATGCTATTTTTCTTCATTGTTCTTATTAAGTTTAACCAGCCAATAATCTAATTTCAAGGAGTATTTCGCTGACGAAGCGAGATGCAAATACCGGCAATAACTTGTAGTGCTCGTATATATTTCTTTGTGGTTTTATTTAATACCCTAAATTCTACACAAATCATCTTACTGCCGTCTTTCTCTTTCACCAATAATATTGGACATTTCCACGGGCTGTTTGTACATTCAATTACCACAGCTCGTTTCATTTCATCTACTGCTTGAAACAGAATATATACTACCCTGTCCTTATTTGTTTTCTAAATGCTCTATAAAAAAGCTGAAAATTGTATATTCAATTCAGTGAGAAAGACAACGAATTTACATGCGCGGTATATGCACATTATATATATATATATATATATATATATTTATATATATATATATATATATATATATACATATATATATATGTACACCCAGACATACACACACATATATATATATATAAATATATATATATATATATATATATATAATGTTCACACCATACTTTCATTAAACACCATCTTATTTAAGCAGATTATCTTAAACTTCTTTCATTACTACTACTAATAATAGGTATTATCCATTATCACATTAGTAATATTATAAAATATTAGTTGTTTATATTTTGTACCATTGATCATATTACTTCCATAAATGATAATATAATTATCTCTTATTCCATTAGTGATAATTATAATAGCAAATGTCACTCACCTTTTATTCCATTATAAGTAATTATAAATTAATATTTATTTATCTTAATAATCATACTTCATTTTATCTTTTATTTAAAATTTTTATATTCTAACAATTTATCTGCTATTCCCTTAGTAAAATAATAATAATAATAATAATAATAATAAAATACTCATAACAAAATAATAATAACCACAATATACTACTACTACTACTACTACTACTAATAATAATAATAATGAGAATAGTTGATTATCTTTGATACCATTGGTAACAATTATAAAATATTAGTGATTTATATTTTATTCAGTTAGTAATACTTTTACAATATTAATGTTAATCTCTAATTCTATAAGTAATTAAAGATAATAGCTATTTATGTTATGATAGCTATGTGTTAGTTAGAAAACGTGAGATAAGGCATATCTGCGGTTTTCGTGTAATGCTTGTTGTAGTATGCTTCACCCACCACGCTTGGTCCGTGCAAAGGTTAAGGTTGTTGTGAAGCCGACGATGAGTGGACCTGGTGTGACTATCCCAAAGCAACTAAATGTTGACGTCTAGGGGAGAGTATTGTGAGGGAGAAACCAGAGATTGACTGTGAAAACTCTTGGGAATCTGTCTATGAGGTATGTGAGAAGGTATTAGGTTATTGTGAGAGTAAATATCAGGACTGATTCAGTGAGAATTGTACTGAAAGTCAGGTTCTGCTAGTTTAAGGCATGCATATATTGGAGTTCGATTGAGCGAGAATTTTAAGGCAATCAAAAGTGAAGTGCAAGTGAGGTTGCTAAAAATTCAGGATGACTGGTGGAGACAGAAAGCTGAGGAAATACAGTATGCCTCGGATACTAACAACACCAAGGTCTTATGCAGACTACTGCTTGCGGTTTACAGACAATCTAGATCACCTATCACTTCACTTCGCTCGAGAGATGGTGGGAGCATTTTGATGCCCTCCTGAACAGGCCTTCTTATGTTGATCATGAGTTTGTTAGGTTGATTCCTATCAATCCGGTCTGGATATCGTGGCAGAGGTGCCCTCTCACCAGGATGTTGAATATTGCTTGGCGTGATGAGTGTGTTCCACAGGATTGTCGGGATACATTTATGGTGGTGCTATAAAAAGGAAAGCGTGCCGGTGATGAATGTGGAAACTATCGGAGCATGTTTTTGCTGTCAGTAATCGGTAAGGTTCTCGGTAGGATCATGCAATTTATGTCTATGGGTCGAGGATAGTCTATGTTTCTATACTTGGGTAGCACACTAATTATGTCCGGTGCCATCGATGGCGAGGTATCGTTACGGATCAGCAAAGCAAACGATGCTTTCGGAAAAGTGTTTGTGGAGCTGTTGTGGTATCCCACTAAAAACAAAGATCAACATTTATGCCGCATGCTCTTCTCTTTGCCTGTGAGACTTGGACAACATACAGGAAGAATTTTAGACGTCTTGAGCGGTTTCACTAGATGTGCCTACTGCGAAACTTAGGTGTGTGCTGGCAAATGTATATCAGTGATGTTGAGGTTCACAATGTCTAAGCATTGAAGCACGTATTATCAAACATAGAGTGAGATGTAATGGTCCTGTGGTAAGGATGTCAGAGTGCACTTCTCAAACAACTCCTTTACGGCGAGCTTGCCGAAAGGAAGCGTCTGACTCAAAAGCCTGAAATTAGGTTCAAGTATTGTTTGAGGTCCACCTTTAAAATGTGAGATGGATGATCGTGGAGAGTGGAGAAGGGCCTTGAGGTGAAGTGTGGACAAGTTTAGGATTGATCGAATCCAGAATACACGAATGAAGCGTTATATATGGAAAGGGAATTTGCAAAAAGCAGTTGATTAGCTATGGTGCCAAATTAGTCTGGAGTGTGAGGCGTGCGGGAGATTATGTTTGAGCAGAGCTGATCTGATAAGCCACCATTTGCTCATTCGCGCAATGGACCACAAAACAGTCTTGCCTTGCCAGCTCGAACATGTGTCAACTGTGGGTGGACGTGCAAAACAGCAGGCGGTTTGAAACAGCATTTGAATGTTCACAGAGGTTACCATCAAGCACATGCTGCTACTGGCGCCCATCTCTGCACCATGTGTGCCAAAGAATGCCAGAGTTTGCAGAGCTCAAAAGCCGCTTTCGTGCAGCTCATCATTGATCTGTCTTCATGTTTTACATTTTTATATCAAGTAATGGCAACAATCGAAATCGAATTTGCTGCCACCATATGTATACACACACATACACACACATACATATATATATATATGTATAAACTGCGTCAATCAGTGTTTTCAGATTAGTAAAATATCAATATTTCCCTATATATGCGTAAAAATAAAGATTGTACCATCAAAGGGTTTGTTTAAGGTTAGTAATTTCCCAAAATTGTATTCAAATTTATGCCATAGTCACGATGTTATGGCATTTTATTTATTATCAAAGAAATTTTACTGACCATCGCTTAATTGCAGATCTTTACAATGCCAAAGACAAATCAAACGAATAAAGGTTATCGAAAAGCAAAGTATAATTGCTGGACCTGCAGAATGATTGTTCATCCAAAACTTTGCAAGGGAGTTGGAATGGGCTCCAAAATCCCTGACTGCATTCTTGAACAACCCGAACACCAAACCCAGAACAAAATAAGAGCATCAAGAAAACTGATGATGGGGATATTCAGAAAAGTCCTTAATAATCAACCGAAACAAAAACAACACCAGTGCTTTCGTTTTTGCAAAATCTGGAATCTCTTCAAGATCCTGATAGTCCCGATACAATGTGTTAAATGAGATTGCAAGGCACATCAGGGTATAGCATGAGGGTCTCCTCAGGAAAATCAGATCATACGGTATCACTGGTAGAATACTTAACATAATTAAATCCTTTTTAGATAAGAGAAAAATCCAGCTTGTCCTCGACGGTCGTACATCTAAACAATATGATATAAATGCGGGGGTGCCCCAGGGTTCTATCCTTGAACCTCTATTGTTCCTGATATTCATAAATGACCTCCCCGACAAAATTGCCTCTGAGATAGGTATATATGCTGATGACACTACACTCTATGGCAGGCACGACAGAAAGACGAATGAACACATTTCTAAAGAAATGGCAGAACCACTAGAGGAAGACCTCCAATCTGTAGTGGAATGGGGACAAAAGTGGTTGGTCGCGTTCAATGCTGCCAAGACTAAACTAGTTTCATTCAATAATTACAAGAAACCCTCCCTACCACCATAGCAATGGCCAACGACTCTTTATCTGAGAGTCCATCTCTCAAACTCCTTGGCCTAACGTTCACAGGACACATGAGTTGGAACAATTATATTGAAGGCATTGCCAGGGCCGCTGCAAGAAAGGTGGGATCTCTCTACCGTGCTAGAGAACTACTAACACCCGAAAGTATCATGTACCTCTATAAGGCCACCATTCGCCCATGTATGGAGTATTGCTGCCACATCTGGGCTGGTACATCTGCTACTAGACTCTCGCTCCTTGACAAGGTTCAAAAGAGAGTCGCAAATCTTATAGGCCCTGAACTGGCATCTAAGCTTCAGCCTCTGTCCCATCGACGAAATGTTGCATCCCTCTGCCTTTTCTACAAGTATTTTAGTGGTGAATGCTCTGACGAAATGCAATCACTTGTGCCCCCACGACGTGAGCACCCTCGACAAACCCGACAGGCTGCTAAATCCCACCCTCACACTGTAGAGATCCCTAGATGTAAAAGATCTTTTTACTCCAATAGTTTCTTCCCCAGAACCGCTAGACTCTGGAATTCCATTCCAGGTCCTTGCTTCCCCAACAGTACTGACGTGCAGAAGTTCAAGTGTAACGTGAACCGACATCTTGCTGCCCAAATCCGTACATAGTACCCCAGTAGTTGTTGCCCCTGATAGTAGCCCCCTACACCAAAGTGGGAATTTGCCTTGTTTGAGGTGAAAATGTAATAAAAAAAAAACTCTTCCAATGCTTCCATTGAGCAAACAACATAGGGAAAAACGAATGGGTTGGGCACAGAATTGCATAAAAATGGATTTCAAATAGGTCCTATTTAAGATTGAGGCATAAGCTACTCTTGACGGACCGGATAGATAGACCAAAGTTTGCAACCCGAACAGAACTTCGAGGCGTTACAGAGTGCAGCGCCAACAAGGAGGTGGCGGCGTTATGTTTTGGCTGGGAATCATTGGGGAAAAGTTGGTTGGATCATTCCGGACGCCAGAGGGCGTAAAGCTTACGAGCAATGCGTACATATCCTTTTTAGATAATCAATTGTATACACGGCTAGACGACCTACCCTTGCCACGTTGCTTTCAGATGATTTTTATACATGACAATGTAGCATCCCATTTTGCTTGAGGCGGTTGCATCCTTCCTTTAATCAAGGAAATTCTTTAGGGAAATTCTCATAACCTGGCCACCGTGTTCTCCAGATCTTTACCCGATTGGATATATCTCGTTAATATTAAAAATGGGGGTTCATAAGGGAAGAGAGCAGAATGTACTTGTGGAGGAGCATAATTGATGTTGCTGGAGCCAAAACCTTTTTTTAAGATAATACTATCGGCATCATCTGGAGGCAAAACGATGTTTTAAGTTATTAAACAACAGTGGATATGTCGATAAATAATGAATTTGTATGAGGTCCATAGCTGGTATATGTTTATTATTATTTGACAGAAAGTTCACAAGAAAATACATTGTATGTTTGCATTATAACAACATTTTAAGAGGGCTGCAAAAAAGCGACGGAGTGTGAAAATTCTTCGATAAAGAATAAAATGTCATAACTTCGTGAATATCGCATGAATTTGAATAAGATTTTTGGAAATTCTTAACCTTAATAGGAAGTCTGATGATCTAATTTTTATTTTGGTGTAACGTACATTTAATGAAATATTGATACTTTAACAATCTGCGATAAATCGATTAACACAGTACACATTAGTTATAAAGGAATATATATATATATATATATATATATATGTATATATATATATATATATATATATATATATATATATAGAGAGAGAGAGAGAGAGATACACGTTATAAAGGTACATAAATATGTTTTACATAGGAATCACAATTTATCAAGGACCAGAGCCCACTCTAGAATAAAGGTTAAAAGTGCGCAGTAGTCAATTGCACAATATAGTAATCGTTAGCAATGGAGATTCGGTAATTGTTTTTAATGTAGTTGAACGGCTCATCAAGAACTTGTTTTTGTTGAACTTTAAGACAATCAGATTGTAGTCAGCTGGAAAGCAGGAGAACGGAAATTGATAATCCTAATATAATACAAGTAATCATTGGTATTGTGTACGACTCTTTCAGAATCGTTGCGGAATTATTTGATTTTATTTCTTTCTCATGAATAACTACATCTCAACATAGCTCTCTCTCTCTCTCTTTTATATATATATATATATATATATATATATATATATATATATATATATATTATTTTAGATTTAAAATGATTCTAAATACCCATTTTTGGAAGAAGCGAATAAGCAGGTATGAACCGGGTAATGAGAGATTGTATATTTTTAACTTGATTTAAAATAAATTTATTATCTATTTGTACTAAGCAGTATAAACTCTTCGCTACATCGACTTGTTGATCACTGAGGCAATTCAAAATTTCACATTGCTGATAACAGATATGTTTCAACAGTTAAGGTTTAGGATTTTGGGACCATATAGACTACTGTTACGGCCGCCGAGTAATTAGCCACATGCGTTATAGAGTGGGTTTATCTAGGGAAGTCGGAGAAATGGCAACTATATATGTACATCAACAGGGGCATGTCATTAACTATGGCTGAACTTTGTTTAACCTTTTTTTAACATTTCTTGTATTGCAAATATTGAATATGCAACGTATAATTGTCCTTCTATTATGTGTGTTGTTCATGGATAAAATCTGCATCGCCCTGGCTCAGAAATACAGATCTTACTACGATTATATTTTAATCCTCTTCTACGAAACAACACGTTTCGATTTAAGCCATATTGCTGTCAAATAAACTTTCCGTCCAATTCTATTTACAATCTAAACAATATAGAACACATTGAAAACACACTCCTCTACATTATAGATGACTGTTACAATTCAAATGTTTCGTTGAGACCTTACATATTATTGTCGTATACACTGGTATCACTCTGCCCATGGCTAAGAAGTAAACGCGCACTCACAGACAAAAGCATATCTATCTATCTATCTATCTATCTATCTATATATATATATATATATATATATATATATATATATATATATACATATATATATGCATATATATATATATACGTATATATATATATATATATATATATATATATATATATAAACAGGAAGAATACAAACAAGTTACATAGACTTTATTCTCACATCGAAACAGTAAGAACACTAAAAGTAAGAATGAGGGTCATTGAGTTTAGAAGCAAACCTTTTCTCCTAAGAAGAAGAAAAGGGCAAGATATATACTATGTGACTATAATTAGATATAGGGAAAAGTGGTCAATACATCAGTAAAGCTAAATATGTTTGTTTTATTATTTGAAAAGCGGTGATTTTTGCTTAAATATTTACACGTTATTTCAATTCACATGAAAATAAACTTATTCTACCGATCTTATCAGACAATCTAAGCGAAAAGAAAGTAGAAAGAAAAGATTTTTATGAATTACATATGGGTGCTGCATATACAGAGGGAGGAGACGTGAGATGGAAAAGGGAAATGGAAAAGAAAGAGATGGGGGAGTTAGATTATATTTATAGTTTGACTTGAAATCAAAGATTAAGAAGGAAAGAAACGAAATTAAAATCGATTAAAGGAAGAGAGGAGGTTGTCCATCAGGGAAATAGGGACAAATAGAAGAATATGGCGAAATATAAGAGACCGAATGGAATAAACAACGAAGAATAGTATATCAATCACGTGTCAAGAAAAGGCAACAGGAATTTGCGCGTGCTAACAGAGTCATAATTTGGTCAGAGTTTCTCTGTTGTCTAGCTAATGTGCTGGTTGAAAGGGGGAGATAAAGCAAAGATATGTACAATTAAAAGGTAGATACATGCGTCCAATAAAATACATGTAAGCTCAATTCATACAAAGGAAAGAGAATTAGGTATAGTTAACAATTATTATTATTACTAGTGAAATAAAAGTTAAATAATTAATAGTTTTAATAGTATTATTACCCCTCATGGAATAAAAGATAAATAACTATTTTTTTATGATTATTAGAAAAAATACGTATTATTGTCATTATTACTTATGCAGAAAATAATTATTCGATAATTATTTAATGAATAAAAGATAACAAATTATTACAATTATTGGCACTAATTTGATGAAAGATACATATTATTATATTATAATTACTACAAATAAAATGAAATATAAATAATTTGTATAACTATAACTAATGGAATAAAAGATAAATAACTATTAATGGCGTAAAAGATAAATATCTATTATATAATAATTATTACTAATCTAATAAACATGTCTGACTTTCAGTACCATTCTCACTTTACCAATCTTGATTTTTACTCTCACAATAACCTAATACCTTCTCACATACCTCATAGACAGATTCCCAAGAGTTTTCACAGTCAATCTCTTCCATCTCCTTAACTGCCCCCCTCACAATACTCTCCCTTAGACAGTCAACATTAAATTGTTTGGGATAGCCACACCAGGTCCACTCATAGTCGACTAAACAATAAACTTAACCTTTGCACGTACCAAGCGTGATTGGTTAAGCCCTCTGCACCAAGCATTACAGGAACCCTGCAGATATCCCTTATCTCACGTTTTCTGTCTAACACATAGTCTCTCAAGTGCCATTGTTTGGAACCAGGATGCATTCAAGTGGTATCAAATGTGTGTTACCGATTTGAAAACCCATTTCTGAACAACTCTGCAACAACATTAGATCATTGCTATTACACTTGTGTCTTACGACGCTGCACAATGCAAGGTAGAAATCAATCTTTTCTTCTTCAGTTGCACCAAAAGTGGGTGCATAGACATTCAAAAGCGTTGTATAACGATCACATACCGGAGGTAGCATCATAGTCATGATCCGGTAACTCACTCCACAGGGATGTTCTTCCAGGATTGAAAGAATTGATGCCTTTATAGCAAAAGTCACAATTGTTCTCCTCTTACATCCATTTGCCCTACTACTTCAAGAAAATATTGTAGCCCCCAGCCGACTACGAAAACTGCCCCTTATCAGCCAGCTCATATTATAAACGCACACACACACACCCGCCCACATATATATATATATATATACGTAACATTATATATATATATATATATATATATATATATATATATATATATATATATATATATATATATATATATATATACATTAATATATTTTATTCGGCTTGGTGGAAAGCTTCTCGACTTGCCTGCCCAGGTTTCTTAACTTCATGTTTAATTTGGAGTAGAGAACAGCGTGAGACAACTCTAGATTTTCCTTTATCAGCTTACGTACCTTTGTAGGGTCTTTGGTGCTACCTTCCTATCATTTTTGAGGGTAGTTTTACTTTTTTGCTAGCTGTTCTGTAATAGGACGCGTTTTAGAACTACTCAATCTAACTTTGCGACCATTATATTGACGAGACAAACTGCGTTGTTTATAAGTTGACACACCTCAAATAATGTGGATTCCGCAATTACGAGGGCAAGTTGTTACATTGCGCGGAACAGTAACAAAGTTTCACAATATGCGCAGCTTAGCTTTGCCAACGTTTCCGAAGCGTTTGATATGAACCTACCTGTAAGTTTTTGAAACTTGTACAAAAATGTTATGTTCTCTATAATTTGACACACAGTATATATATATATATATACATATATATATATATATATATATATATATATATATATATATATTCCTAAAACCTCTGGCCTTGATCGAGTTGACAATGAATCTTGCTGCTTTTTCTAACAAATGATCAGACATAACAAAATGAAGAGACTTGATTCCAAGTAGTTCTCATATGCTATATCTTCCTTCCGTTGAAAATGTGGTACAATTATGAAAATCTACAGTATCAAATAATCCTTATACACTTTAAAATTTACTTTATGAGTGAAACCAAAACGGGAAATCAAAATATGGGAAATATTCGGAATCAAGTACATCCTTGCTGGTATTTCAGATCAACATAACCGTAACGCCAGGTTTTAAACTCCCCTCCATCAAGGCGAGTGTTCTTGGGGAAGGTTTATATATTTTGTAATTCATATGCATAAGCAAAGAAAATAAATGACTATAATTAAAAATTTGTTACCGCTTCTGCATCTTTTCAACCAGAATAATTCCCGTAAATTTACATCTATTAAAGGTTTATAGCGTGCGTAAAATTAACCAGACATAAAATAGGCAGTGTTATATAATCACATCGTACTAAATTTGAAAGTTAGCTAATCCGAGTATTATTGTAAACCGCCCCCATTCATTAATATATATATATATATATATATATATATATATATATATATATATATATATATATAATTGTAATTCAATGAATGTCAAAAAACTCCCATTGAAATGAAATGAAGTGGTTGAGTTTCATAGCAAAGAATTTTATTATTCTTAGCAAGACAAAGAATGCTTTAGAAAATTAATCTCCTTAACCTATAGGGTTTCGATGTCTACCATCTCATCAGAGGAGAGAAAATATTAGCAAACACTTATAAAGTTATGCACACTATTTGCTAAAGTAAGTGAGACATGGAAAGTCAAAATCAAAATAATGAATTTATCAGAAGTCCTGTAGCAGGAGGATTTGGAGAAAAAGGATATGAAAGTTTTTTTTAGATCCAGCTTGCTTGGTAAAATCTATGCTATGCGTTCTTTACATATATATATATATATATATATATATATATATATATATGTGTGTGTGTGTGTGTGTGTGTGTCTGTGTGTCTGTGTGTCTGTGTGTTTTTATTCGTAATGATTTAAATATACAGTGACTCAAATCGAATAAGCAGTTATAGGGACTAATAGCAATACATATTTGACAGATTTCACATCCCCTTTCTATGCACACGCTCACTATTCATATCAAATGAACAGTGTGCAGCATCAAATATACATCGCTTAATTCACGTAAAAGCCAGTCCAAGGCATCATGATGAGATACACGTGTGATTAGGGGTGATATGAAAAGCCAGCACCTTATACTAATATTTTTCTACTGCACAGAAATTCCGCAATAAATCGAAACTTTCTAAAAGGCCGTAAACAATATCTGCATAGGGTTGAACTCTTCGGAATGCACAAAATTAAACGAATGACCCATTCAACAAGGAACGCGTCATTTCAACAATAAACGAGACTACTGTAATATTAGCGCCTCACAAATTTTATCAAAATGTCACAAACATGGTTTACGTCGCTATGACATCAGACATGCACGTGTTTCTGTTAAAAAATATGGGATTGTCTTGGTTGATATATTGACAATGAAGAGATGCATAGATTAATGACTTTGAAACTGTGCTATGTATCAGGCATTTTGTCACATCTACTATATTACATTCTTTCTATAAGCGTTTTTTTTTAGTACATTAGATGAGGTATTTGAGGATTATATTTGGAAAATTACTGCTTTATTGGACTAACTCTACCTGATTATTTGAACACGCAACTATTTGTATAAAATAAGCAGATGGCTTATTTACTGTTACAGCAAACTATATATGCAATGCCGTCTAACCGTTAATTTAAATGATTTTTGGCATACTGGGCAACAGAACTAAAAAAATTTATGTCATCTGATCATCAGCCCGGGCTCACCAAATTAGTTCATTTTTTTTTCGTACAGCTGATTATAAATGATCGACATATTTTCTTCTGTTATATAGTTATTATTATTAGTATTATTAGACGATACCACTTGTGCGCGTATGTTACGTGAGTTCTTATTAGTAAAGATATGAGTCTTAGTGAGAGTTCTTGTCTTATTACATATGATGTTGTATCTTAGAGAGAGAGATGTGTATGTAATGACATTTTATAACACAGACATATAATAACAATACAATTTACCTTTTTGTAGAAATCACAAACACAAAGTTGAGCTTTATCACAAACACATGATGAATTTATTTCCTTACGACCGGTCGGGATTTCCTCATTAAGAACTCAAAGTTTCACATTTTAGTTTCTGAAGTGACGTCTCGCTTCAGACGTGCGCCTGTCTCTGAGTTTTCTCATTGACCGTCTCCCCTGACTGTCTCTCCTGACTGTCCCTCTGACTGTCTCCTGACTCTCTCTACCCAACTAACTCCCACCTTCTATATTGAGAAATCCATGCATCCCGGCCACGTGAGCAAAATTCACGTGTTTCAACATGCGCGACTTTGCACGTTTCCGACATTGATTTCCCAATAACCTATTTTTCTTGTGTTGTTTCCACAAAGGAATTTAACCTACATATCTAATTAATTTAACTCATATTTTATTATCCACATTCTTTTAACAATTGAATAGTTTATTTATTATTTATTTCATCCCAATTTTCTCTCATACGGATTCAATCGGATTTCCTTGCTTGGATTCTTGAAACTTCGACGAGGATTTAGAAATATCACCCCTAACTAACTAACACGTTTCACGCCCAACACCTTAATTGCGCCTAAATTCTATCTAATTGCCCGATTTTTTTGTGATTTTTCTTTTCTCTCACCAGGGCTTCCAAGATCCAGCAGATATATCCCACATTCATGCTTCTCTAAAAAAATACAAGGTTATATCTTTCTTACGTAATCTACGACATATTTTTGCCTGTCTCTTACTTCATTAAGCTATATGTGATTGCCTCGGGACTACCTCTCATCGGTTTACTGGTCCCCTTAAGAATTTTCGTATTCTTTCCAACGCCTGTTTATTAATTAAGCCAAGACTTACTACTTTGCTTGGAGTCGGTACGTGCAACCAGCTTATTTTGAGCACTTAATTAACCAGGTTCCCAAATTTTTCGTATAGGGGCACTTCTTGTGCTTATCAATCCCTACCAAGTCACTTTTCTTGGAGAAAAATTTTTAAGATCTCTAAAAAAACAAAAAAAACAAAACCAAATGCTAAAACAAAACATCTTTCTTACGGCTTATCACATCTAAAACTCTCCAAATACCCGTTTACGTAATTTTAATTCTTGCCCCCCCCCCTTCTGAAAGTCTAACTGAATCTGTAAGCCAACCATACGTCTTAATCTAATGTATATTTACGGATAACTTTGAATTCTTGCTGTGAAAATCATAACATTACATACATAAGACAATTTACAATATTTGTTCAACATCATAAACACATTTTCAAAAACAAAAAAATACCTTAATACATTTAAACATTTTGCAACAGTTATAACTTTTTTTTTTACCACAAAAAATCATCTGTAACAAACCACAATTCAACCGTCTGTCCAAAACAATTGTCCCTTTTTTTTCAAAAACAAAATAAATGAACACACAAAAGCCGAAAAGTTCACTATGAACACAAAATGCATTTCCAAACAATTTACACCTGTTTCAGAGAGTACATGCGACCTTTCAAAGATTCCGGTTTTGATTGACAGATTAAATTCAACAATTCGTCCAAACGATTTCATATTGACACAGATTTTCTAATGACACTTCTACAAATTTCAAAACAATAATAATGGGTGACACAATCTCTGCCTTTGCGTGTATGTGTGTGTGTTTTTTTTTAAGACCAATTCATTTATCAATGAATTACTCATGGTGACTTGTTTACTATTTTTTCCATTACTACGAATTTCTTTTTACGGCATATTTCTTCTTTTTCTTTTTATAATATTTCTTGTATCTTTTGTTCTCTGTGTGCGTGTGTGTTCAATTTTTTTTTCTTTTTTTTTTCGCATTTCTGTGATCGTGTAATTTTTGTTTTTCCGTGGTATTATTTATTTTTTATTTTATTCATTTTTTTTAATTATGTCGGACCCTTTTAAAACGTTGTGTTTCTTTTTCTTTTTCGAATTCTGTGATCGTGTATTTTTTTTCTTTTTCCGTGATATTATTTATTTATTTTTTAAAAATTATGTTGGACCCTTTTAAAACGTTGTGTGTCTTTTTTTCTTTTTCGTGGTATCGACCCCAGGTTCGGTTTCTGCATCGCTGATGCAACTGGTTCACGAACACCAAATTGAGATTTGTTATATAGTTATTATTATTAGTATTATTAGACGATACCACTTGTGCGCGTATGTTACGTGAGTTCTTATTAGTAAAGATATGAGTCTTAGTGAGAGTTCTTGTCTTATTACATATGATGTTGTATCTTAGAGAGAGAGATGTGTATGTAATGACATTTTATAACACAGACATATAATAACAATACAATACAATTTACCTTTTTGTAGAAATCACAAACACAAAGTTGAGTTTTATCACAAACACATGATGAATTTATTTCCTTACGACCGGTCGGAATTTCCTCATTAAGAACTCAAAGTTTCACATTTTAGTTTCTGAAGTGACGTCTCGCTTCAGACGTGCGCCTGTCTCTGAGTTTTCTCATTGACCGTCTCCCCTGACTGTCTCTCCTGACTGTCCTTCTGACTGTCTCCTGACTCTCTCTACCCAACTAACTCCCACCTTCTATATTGAGAAATCCATGCATCCCGGCCACGTGAGCAAAATTCACGTGTTTCAACATGCGCGACTTTGCACGTTTCCGACATTGATTTCCCAATAACCTATTTTTCTTGTGTTGTTTCCACAAAGGAATTTAACCTACATATCTAATTAATTTAACTCATATTTTATTATCCACATTCTTTTAACAATTGAATAGTTTATTTATTATTTATTTCATCCCAATTAACAATTTACTGGACATTCCATTTAAACCTATTGTTCTTTAAAACTTATGTCCAGGGTTCGATTTCTGCTTTCTCTTATTTTCATTTTAACTAATCTCTCTAATGTTATACTTACATGAACAGGGGACAGCCCTTATCATGTAACACTTCTCCAGGATATTAAACGCCCAGAATTCCATGATCGCGATGGGGCCCAAGGCGGGATATATATATATATATATATATATATATATATATATATATATATATATATATATATATATATATATATATATATATATATGTGTGTGTGTGTGTGTGTGTGTGTGTGTGTGTGTGTAGTAATCTGCATACAGTACTGTTTCGTTGTATCACAACTCATCAGACTAGCGCCTTTCCCGAGCCAGAAATTTACCTACAACCATCGCCTTGGCAGTCGGCAGTTGTACCCATCGACACACGGGTTGCGGCGCCCGTAAATTACCTCCACAAATGTTGATTCGTCCAGCAATGTTTATAGCGCTCACACCGCTTGTTTACAAAAACAACAGCGAGCCTTCTATTTTACAACCTATTATGTAGCCGGTTAGATTATTTACGACAGTACTCCACCCAAAGAGAAGGGTTTAAAATATATTTGTAGTCATTCACATACAATCCTGTTTCGTTCTATCACAACCTCAACAAATGTGCATTTAAAAAAAAAAACGTCCGTTCACCTTTTTTATAGTTCTCAAACCGCTTGTTTACGAACAGTAGATACGGGCAAAATGAATGCCGATGCTCAAAATGTATAAACGTTTTGACTCCTCCCTTTACTTAAGAATTCACCAAAAGTCAGGAAATTAACCAATTCTAATGAAATTCTCATTATTTAACAAATGTTCATGGCGGAATATAATGAACTAATTATTTTTATTTAAATGTTAGTGAAAATGTATTATTTTGTTTAAACCAAAAATACCATTACTAAAGTTATGTTTTTTAGTAGTAAATAAAAACCCAAGAATTATTTTTGTTTTTTTATGTAAATAAATCATCGCAATTTATAATAATTAAATAAAAATAAAATACGTTTTACGGGAACCTTACGAAAAAACACCCTAAAGTCCGTATTAACGAAATCGATATAACTCGATGAAAATTAATTTCTCGAACTACCAATAACATCATTCAATTAAGCATTTTTATTTAATATTTTCACAAAGAAAATTATAATTGAAAAATTGTTTCTACTTTTTTACGCTTACATTTTTAACGTATTCTTTGCATGTAAGTTTCTAATATTTCTATTGCACGCATGAACGTATAATCACCAACGTAAGCTAATGTCCATATAATCTTGGAAAATAAAGTAAACAAAAAAATGAAAAAACAGAAACATAGAAAAATAATTTAATTTAAAAATGGCGTAAATGATACGAACATTCCATATAAGTCAATACGGATGCACAGAGTTGAAAAGAAAACCTATCTATTTGGCACAACTGCCGCCTGTCTTTAACTTCCAGCCTGTTTGTGTTTATCAAGTTTAAATTTACGTAAACATTATGATAAATTTAACGTAATCTGTATTTTTAGTGTGTAATTTTTTCAATAATTTAAAATTGTGTTCTTTACCAATTGTAATTCTGTATTAACATTAATGAATAATAATGCGAACTTTTTTAAATGCATAAATTGTCTGCAATATAATTAATGGATTTTATTAAGTTTTATGCATTTTTGATGTAGGAAGGGCGGTTCTTGTGCCCCAAAATTCGCTCGGTAAGACGGTAAATGACAACTTGTAAATAATTCCAGAAAACTTATATTTTTCTTGCACGAAATATTGCATAATGATTTTCTACGTGAAATGTAGGTTTGTTTCAGATTCGATATGAAATTATTCCATTTATTTTTTATTTCATACCCTTTTTTTTCTTGGAGAAATTAACTTAAACTATACTCTTTTAAACTATACTTTTTTAAATACAATAAAAAAGTAATCGAAAATTAAAAAAAATATATTATGATTAACTGGCGTTAAAAACATGCCCTCTACCGAAACTGTCATTAAAATCCGATACCTAACAAACAGCGAACCCTCACACACACACAGGCACACACACACACACACACACACACACACACACACATATATATATATATATATATATATATATATATATATATATATATATAGTAGAAATGGTAATTAATAAAAACCTGAAGAATGTGTTCAATACTGTTGCAGAACAAATATGCGTTTTATTTTTGTTATTACCGTAGGTTTCTCAGACTTTTACAGAAAAAAAAAAAAACTTTTTTTCTATAAAATCTGAGGAAGCTACAGACGGACAAACAACGGCCGGGTAGTTGAAACAATACTGTAACTTAGCAGAAAAATACTTTAATAAAAATAAAACGTATATATATATATATATATATATATATATATATATATATATATATTTATATATATATGTATATGTATATATATATATGCGTGTGTGTGGGAGGAGGTGTTTATGCGTGCACGTATGTGTGTGTGTAAAGTCTTCATTATTATACTACCTGTGTTAACCCGTCATTATTGACACTTTGTGGTAAACTATATATTGGTTTTACACCAAACAAGCTTGGGAACTTTATTAATATTTCCGTTTTTGCGGAGCAATTAATGTGCATGGTATATATTTATATAATAAAGTAAGCTTCTCCGGTTTGACTAATCTTCACAAGAACTCAAAACTACTATCCAAAACATAATGTTGGATATCAGACTGCATTCATAAACTCATGTTAGAACTTACTATTTTATTCCTTGTGATTAACATAGGGTTAGCCATTGATTCCTATTCTTTATCCGAGAAAACCGGTGCTTTTACAATTAAACGGCTTCTATGTCTGGTCTTTCTTTGTTGTGAAATGTATTAGCTTAAACAGGGAGAAATATCGAGTTCGTGAATATAATCAGCTTCTAGGTGCCTCGCTTATTTGAAAGATTCTTTCCTCCTCACAAATCTATATCTTTATTTACTGGTCTGCGTTCGCTTTAATTATCTTGCTTATTACTTTGCCTTAACATCATCCCCAATGTGCTTGCTGCAGTTGATTTTCCCCAAGATCTATTATCTCCATTTCTTATCATTTCCTAGATTCTATTCATCAGATTGAAAATGTAACCAATGATTACCTTCTGAGACCTTTCAATCACTAGAGGAACTATATTAGCTTTGCCTATTCAGTTATATGATTCATTATCTCAATCTCTCTCTCTCTCTCTCTCTCTCTATATATATATATATATATATATATATATACATTGATTATGACATAAACGCAAACCTATCGTTTGATATATTCGCACATTATAGTTGACAACAAGTGGATATAAAAAAATAATGATATAAAATCGTTCGCTAACAATATTGTATTCGACAGATTTATTAAAGTTAAAATGTGTAAATGTGCTTGCGTTATCTATTTAATTACATATAATCAATTGCATATAATAATGCTAATACTACTATTAATACTACTACTAATGCTACTACTACTACTAATAATAATAATAATAATAACCACTACCAATATTATCAGCTAGGATATCCAAATGGAGTTAGGTGTCGAAAAGTGTGCATTACTAATTGTAAGAAACTGAAAGAAGTGGAGAAAACAGAAAGCATGGAATCAAGCTGAGATTATGGCCTTAAGGGAAAAATACACCCATAAATACCTGCGAGTTCTAGAAGCACCGTCTAAGCCACAGAAATAAAAGAGACAATTGGAAAGGAATACCTCAGGAGAACAAGAAAATTCTAGAAACAAAATCGTATAGCAGAAACATAATAAAAGATATAAACACATCGGCAGTACCACTAGTAAGACAGTAAGACCCTAATGGCCGTTCATAGGGTGGGCCTAAAAAGAACTGAGGCAGCTCGATCAGAAGACCAGCAAACGCATTACCATGCACACTGCACTGAACTCCAAGGATTATGTTGACCGCCTCTACGTGAAAAGGAAAGAAGGCAGACTAGGACTAATTTATATAAACGATTGTGCGCATGACACAAGAAACTTAGAAAACACATAACGCAAAATACAGAAAAGGATAATGATAGCATCGAATAACACTGAAAAACTCGACAAAACAGAAAAGAGAGAGATAAAGGATAAGAGGAAAACTATAGGAAGAAAACAAGCAAGAAGATTCAGTAGGATGACAAAAAGTGAAAGTCACGAAAATACTTGGACATGGATGCGAAAAAGACACATAAACTGAAAAACTAAATCCCTAATAACTACATCACAAGATAATTCGATAATGAATCAACTACATCAAAGCAAAGGTCGACAGAATACAAGAAAATTTCAAATGCAGATTCCGTGGACAAAGAGAAAAAACGATAAGCCATATAGTAAATGTAGCATATAACTGGCAAAAAAGGGATACAAAACCAGGCACGACCAAGTGGGAAGAGCAGTACACTTGGAATTATGCAAACAATTTCATCTCAAACGCACAGACAAGTTCGACAAACATAAGCCGGCAACAGTACCTGAAAAGGAGAATCACAAAATCTTACGAGGCATGAACATACACAATGATAAATTCACCAAAGCCAGAAGACTGGATGTCGTAATAATTAACAAGAAAGAAAAATGCTTTCAAATCACACACTTTGCTGTTCCAGCTGAAGATAGGGTGAATATCAAAGAAAAAGGGAAACGAAGCAAATACACAGAGATAGCCAGAGAGTTGAAAGGGATATGGTAGACGAATAAAATCAAAATATTACCTATACTAGTAGGGGATGTAGAAACTATCCAGAAAAACTTTGAAAAAAGAATAGGAGAAATTGGAATCAAAGGAATGACTGGGAAATGACAGCGAACAACAATAATAAACACAGCTGAAATATTAAGGTAAACTATTGAATGTGGAGACTAACACATATTAGCAAAACGCGCGGCCCCCCCAAAAAAACTGCTGCAGATGCAAAGCATGAAAGGCCACATAGAACTAAGACAATTGAAGTCGCATATCTATAAGTTCTCAACCCTCACACCGAACCCCACCCTATTACCACATCACTGCCTGTTCCCTTAAAAAGACCAAATCGCCAAGTAGTCAAGACGAAGCAAATACCGAGGAGAAAGAACTGACCAGATCAACGCTGGATAAGTACAGAGAACTGGGATAATGGTGAGGTCTATTGCCATTCAAATTCCTATGAAGACCGATAAATATTGTTAACGATAAATTAATGGCAAGCATCTGTTGCGATAATGCAAATTAAACTGCAAATATTAACGAAAGAAACGAAGAATACTGGAAAATCTTGGGAGACTTGTTATCACTCAGCTCTCAGGGAACACCACAGGCCGGTTTCAAGGAAGGATCCTTGATGATCTGTATGAAAGCACCTTGTGAGCTCAATAACAATATTAATAATAAAAATGTTTGCTATGTTAATGAACATAATAGATTGCAGGAACCAACAAACAAATCCGCAAATAATACCTAGCATCATAAATACTGCAATAACATTTAAACAATAAACATCATACAAACAGCTGTGCCCCAGAAAATCGAAATTGCAAAATGCTAATCTAACTAAGTTCTTCTTTTAACAAATAGTGTCGTCTACAAAAAACAGCACCGCACCAAAATAGTCCTAAACCCTCACTGGAAAAGTGCATTTAAGAATTGATTATGTTTACTGCAACCCTACCTCTAATGAATACAAATGCTCTTCCGCAGTTAAAGACTAAAAATAAATATACGTTTTGCTAAAATGAACGTATACCGTTTCTTATGTAAGAAATACGTATAACCCTCTTAATTTTAGAAAAAATTACTGTTACTTTGAATCGGAGAAAAACTCACAAGTTGTTTCCAGTAGTTAATCTCTAATGATGACACGCGTTAGAAATATTGAATGTATGATAATACTGCTGAAAAAATGTCAGTATGAGTCTAAATAATATCAAGAAACGATAACTTTATCACTAAATAAATAAGGATGCATTACCATCACTAAATAAAAAAGGAACTGAATAAGCAAAATGAATTGCCGCATCATTTAATTATTTCTGTATTGATGAGTCAACAGTTTCTTTTATGAACAAATCCAATCTTGTAATCTACGAAACGAACGGGTTTTTTTGGTAAATGACTTTGGATCAACTTGTACAGCTTACCTAGACAGAATGATATGAATTATATTCGGAACAGTTAATATTTTACATTGAAAACATAAGGTATATAAACACTTGCATCATCCACGTTCTCGATATGTTAATGTGTACAGAATGTTTTTTACGTACACTAGTAGCGATAAAATACGTTTAAGTAACTTGCATTCAAATATATATAGCTGTGTCCGGTGTATCTTCCGACGATGTAGGTATTAAAGCAGATTCCTTCATTATCCATACATTTATATATATATATATATATATATATATATATATATATATATATATATATATATATATATATATATATATTACATCTTTCTTTAATCAAAACAACATTATCAATTCAGTCACAAAGTTTAACGATTTTTTAAGAAAAACGTTCATATTTAAAATGCACTATGATACGTGTGACGATACATATAATTGCAACATGGCGTTATTCAGTTGGACAACCCGTTATTTCATCGTTAAAAAAATAATTCTGATCTTCAATTTTTTTTTTTCAAGTAAAACTTTTTTTTTAATTTAGAGAATAATATAACTTGTAATGAAATTCTAAACAGAGGCATTGTAAGAGCTGATGAAACCAACACCAAACATTTAGAATGATATATGTGATGTATATTTGATTAGTTATAGAGTTTAACCATCAGAAAATGATATTATAGAAAAATGAAATAATAATGGAGTTCCAAAGATCTGGTTGCAATGAGAAAATTGACAGTCAAACATAGATAAAGAAATACTTATTTAAACATCATCAAAATAATGAATAACATTTTAACCATATGAAGTATACTTTCTATTCTTCGGATGACAATAACATGATAGAGTCGATCTAGTGGCGCTTTCGATTCGAGAAAAAATATTTTTTCACATATATAAATCATCAGATATTGTAGGAAATGAATGTCTATTTCACAAGATTACCACCTACAAAATTGCAATAAATGCCCTTTCAAACATCAAATCATTTCTCTTCAAAATTGTATTAAAGTAGTCGGTGGTCAGCAGTTATTCAATTCCCATGGTCTTAACCGTAGATTACCTTAAATATGCATTCCGGACCTAGTATATTCCTGATCTTTATCAACGGCCTCTCAAATACTATTTTGTGTTCTTTAATCGATATCTATGCAGAGGGGAGTACATCCAAAATTATGTGTTTTCTTCATTTTCACCAGTTATCCCAAATTCTTAGTTGGCCCTATTTACAAGGAATGACTCTCGTTTGGAAGAAGCAACTTTATCTGATGGACGTTTACGATTGATTTCTTCTCCTAACATTAAATGAATGCTATAGATTAGAAGCGTTTTAATCTATAATCACCAAAATATTGCAGAGATTATGCACTAGAAACTATTTCAGTTTCTACTCTATGCTCTGCCTGTAAAACGTCCGAATATTACTTAGAATTGACTACTGCTGTTACATGATTCAATGATTTTCTATGTGTACTCTTACTTGGATTGACAACGTACAAAACCGTCTTTTCGTCTTCTTACTTCTCTATTTTACTATCCTGGACACTGCGGGGCTGGGCTCTAGTCTATGGATCCTCCTGTAAAATGTTGCTAACAAATACTTGTTTTGCACCAGCAACTGTCAATAACTTTCATCCATACACTACCCCGTAATCAACTAATGCGAATCTCATGAAAAACGTTTATTTTCCAGTAGAACTGTCAGCCTGCGTAACAAGGTATTGTGGAGCTTTTTTCCGGCTCATTATAACTTAATAATTTACAAATTCTAATTCTGGAGTTTTATTGGACGTTCCTCTTTAATAACTAAAATACACCCAGGTTTCACCATTACTGATCATGATTAGGCTGTCTTACAAATAATCTTACACTCATTAAAGTTTATAGTTTAGTTGCTCTTTGGTCTTGGTAAGCGGTGACTTATAAGTAAAAAAATAGAAGCTGTAAAGTGGGATACAATGTACAGATTATTGTAAGGGAAAGAAACACGCTCATATTTTTTCGTAAAATACACTTGACTATTTTCAGCTAAATGGCAATTGAGGCAGATACAAATAGAACAACTAATATATATATATATATATATATATA
The DNA here is from genome assembly GCF_053919585.1 of Euprymna scolopes. Lineage (NCBI taxonomy): Eukaryota > Metazoa > Mollusca > Cephalopoda > Sepiida > Sepiolidae > Euprymna > Euprymna scolopes. Next base: position 121,557,144 of record NC_136485.1, on the reverse strand, counting down.
TATATATATATATATATAACTTTATATGGGGATTAAGTGAATAATGCACTTATTATTTGTGTTTTTTATTGAGTAACTGTTTTCAAATCTAAGTGTTTTTATGCAGAAATAACATGCATTCGCCGGTAGAACGTATAGAGTATAAATAAATAAATAAATAAATTCAGTGAAAAGGATAATGAAAACGGAAAAGTCCGTATGGATTCGGGTTTAGCAATCCTAGCAAGACTTGGTTGTTTTTTAATCGTTTTTTAGTATTGAATAATATGTAAAAAAAAACGTTAAAACAAATTCAAACAAATCAAGATTATGAAAATATTTATTCTAATATAAAATAGATTTACGCATGTAGAAAAATGATTTAGACTTTTTTTATTGAAAGCAAAATCATTGAATAGGGAATTGTTTATGATGACAACATCGATGACTTGTCGTCATTTAAAAACTTTAGCGTTAACACTGTTCGTTAAGAATAATTATGAAAGTTTAGTAAAAATGTTATTGTGATATTGTCAGTAAGTGCATTAATCCCCTTAGTTTATTTCGATACCAAACAATAAGTCGAACACATTTAAGGAGAGTCAATTCCATTACTAAGTTAAACAATATTTCAGAATTAACATAGACAACTAATAAAGAGCAAAATAATTTTGAAGCATATTATAAACTATTTATAACAGTATTGGATGCCCTATTAATTTCCAATCTTGCAGGGATCATCCCTTGACTGTTGTTTAATTTAATTAATAAACCTACTTAACTTATTCTCATATATCTAAACTCTTAATATTATTATTATTATTATTATTATTATTATTATTATTATTATTATTATTATTATTATTATTATTATTCCTTATATTTACATTTTGGGTAAATATACATATTAATGATAGTTTCTGATAATAGTACACTCATAAATGATTATAAACAGACGCTAGTATCATTTAATACTGACGAAATTGTTATATAATATTGCGAACATAAAAAATGAAATAGGATGAGATTTTAAGTAATAATGCTTATAAAAAACAGTGGAAGGAAAGTACTATTTTATATATTAAACAAAATCCCGTTTAAATTGTGTGTGCGAATATTTACGCCGATAAAGTTTTTGGCAACAATCACCACTGAGTAAATACGTACATTTAATAAAAGTATTATGCTTAAAACAGAAAAAAGTGATTAATAAAATGAAAGATGTTATATTATATGAGTAAATTATGTGGTAAACAAAATATTAGTATACGCTCTATTGAATAGAGACTACACACTTACTCCGTGTTTTTATTTTAACTTATTTTTCGCCCCATAAAAATTGGTCAGTTAGAAAAAAAATATTTCCCAAGCTTAAATATTATAAGCCATCATGCGAAAATAAATAAATGTCGACTTCAATTAATAATTACTTTCATCTTTCAGGAAATAGACAAAAATATCCCCCAACACTCTTATAGTGAATAAAAAATTAAATTTGCATTATTCTTGTGTCTAAGACTATAAATATAAATAGCTGTTTTATATGCACAATAAAATAATATATTATATTAGACTTTTAATGTGCATTTTAAGCATAAATATAATTCGAGCAATTGTTTATCGATTAGCCACTCCTGCATTTGTCGGTACAGAATAAAGATGAAATATCTTACTCATTGTGTAAAACTGAAAACTATTTCAATAAGCTTTCTTATTTATTCTGTTTCAATTATATCAACTTGTGAGTAGGATTACCTAGGGCAATTTCATAGTCTTTATGTAATGTTTTCAGTTAAAAGAATATAAGTCCGTACTTCATAAACAAGCAGGTTATTGGTGTATTTGTTGATTTTATTCAAAGTACTAGAACGGACTGCTATTTACAGGGAAGATCAATTCATCCCGCGACACAATCCAGTTCCATGATTATGTAATGGAACATTTGAGGTTTCTATATTCTTGTATTGTTGTCTTTGCTATTGTTATAAGTAGGCTATTTACTGTGAATTATGTATAACACCAACATAGAGAGATGAAAAAGTTTTGAAGTGTGGTGATATTGTAATTATCTTTTGCCAGATTAAGAAGTGTATGGGGAAATTCCATTCCAGCACAAAAAAAAACTATTTAGTATTTATCATGAAACACGGTTTCCCTTCTACATATATTGGCTTCTTCTGGTATTTTCTACAAATGAATTCTTAATTATTTTATATTTTGTTAATGTTTGGGTTTCCCAGCAGACACATGCCATATCTATAAATAAAGACTTTTTACCCAACCATTCCTTATGAAAATCAAATTGCTTCTCAGGAGACAACATCAAGCCACGATTTAATAGTTGTGGGGCAATTAAATGGGACCCTTTTGAGATAATACCTTCTGTGTATGACTCTGCAGAACTGATAGATCGGCTTTCACCCGCACTAGCATCAGACTACTCACATCCATCCGGACAATAAGCGCAGATGTGTTGTCCTTTATAATCAACACAATGTGCATATGTGCTTTTCTATTGTTGTTTTTCCCCTTATTAATAGATGATCCATCAGTCTGCAATGTTCTCCATTGACTCCACGTCTAATAAAGAACGATATACAGTGTTTCTGCATGAGGAAGCGGAAAAAGTGCAGGCAAGGCCTGAAAGAAAAACTAATGCAGGCAGACAAATGACCAGCTGTATGCAGAGATTCTGACCTCAGGTAAATGTCTGCAGAGATTGCAAAAAGACGGGTAAGAGGAATAAGAAAAAAATAAAGCAGCACAGACTCTCGAAAGAGAGGTTACAGGACGGGAAGGAAGTCTCAAAATATTTATAAGAGAAAGGCAAAAGTAACCGCTAGTGATTAGTCTGGTAGTGATGAATATGTTTCTTTTAACGGCCGGAAAAATATGTTTGAAAATTTCTATTCTGCTATGAACTAATGTTTTTGCTGTTTATGATTGTCAAATACAATTGACAGTTTGTGAGTGTATATATGTGTATAAGAGTCGTGTGTATGTGGGTGTATATCTGCATATGGATCAAGGCATGTCTGCATATACATTGTTTATATGTATGTGTGTGCGTACGTGTTTGTATATCGATGTGTAGAGGTGCGCAAATATTGATATATATATATATATATATATATGTATATATATGCGTGTTTTCGCATGCAACGTTATAAAAAACAACCAATTGTAAACTGATATGGACAAGTCGACATATAGCAACTAGAAAAGCTTTAAATGAGCACTGTACCTGTCAAAATATGACATCTACACTAACCCTTTCCCTCTTTTTCTCTCTCCCTCTCTTTCCTTCTCGCTCTCCCTCTATCTTTCTCTCACCTATTTGATATACCTCACCGAACAAGGAAAAGGCAGTTAAAATTTAAAGTTGCAGCTTCCCCTCTCACCTCCTTACTCCCCTTTATCTTCTTTATATACCATCATCTCTCTACCTCCCTCTCACTATATTTATATATTTCAACCCACGTCCACGCCTACCTTAATCTGCTACCCCTACACACAATACAATCTAATGTATCTTAAACCTCAGAACTGAAATATTGTCAATACCTGTCTCCCGCCCCCTTATTATCTCCTACCTCGACCCCCTCTTTCTCTATCTTTTTTCTCGTTCATATTTGTTCTAAAACTCTCCTTCCTAATACTAACAGCCACTTCTGTAAGCCCTGACGAGGCTGTTAGACCGAATACATAATCGAACATCTGAAACATATGTAGCCAAACAGATAAAACGGTAATGAAAAATAAAACACGCACACATACACAACCACATACACACACACACACACACACACATATATATATATATATATATATATATATATATATATATAGCCAGTAGAGTTTAGTTTCCTAGAAGTACATCCAATGAAACAACATGTGTCTACAAAAATAGTGCTCAATGAGTGAACAGAGCAGGTATAATTATTTTATTTATACAAACATTAACGGCTACATATGTGCATACATGTTTCTGTAATCACCCACGTTGGGGATTACGCCTTCAGGCCAAGAATTACCGTCGAAAGTGATATTTCCACCAAATACATTTTCCTATTTCGTTTATCAAGTTAGAATGCAACCTGGGTGGGAGTCATAAAAACGGTAAGAGGATGAGTGAGGTCTTTGAAGATAATAAACATCTTTTTCGTTTCCCTTTCCCCCATCCAACCTAACTTTTGTTTTTTATGGCATAAGGTATTTGAGAATTTACTTTGTTTGTCTTGGAGTTTGTAAGTTAAGAACCTTAGCTATGGTCAATTAAGTACTGGCCGGTGCGTTTTAATCTACATCCACCCACACATACCTGCTACACACACACAACAGACACATACACAGACACCGCCACACACACACACACTCACGTTAATACATATATTCAAAAGCGAATCCATGCTGTACGCTTTTATTTTACTCACAACACACGTACTGAAGCTAGGCTATAACTCTAAAACTACGCAGGAATTGAGTTAAAATTACATTAAGGTAAATAAAACAAAACAAAAAATAAATAAAAATAAATAAAAAAAATAAAAAATAAAATAAAATAAAAACAAATAAACAAACCAAATATGAATAAACATAAAACACGAAAGTTATCTAAACCCCACATGTACATATATATATATATATATATATATATATATATATATATATATATATATATATATATATATATTAATATATCAATATACTTATAAATGCCTACACTTTGCTACAAACGCGCATGTATACACACATACATACATACAGATACAAATAATGGCATTTTCTTTACTTCTGTTGCGTGGTAACCCCTTCATATATGCAATAGTATGCTACTACACTCCAGACGGGTGTATATATATATATATATATATATATATATATATATATATATATATATATATATATATATAAATACACACACATGCACACATACATATACATACATATACATATATATACATATATAAATACACACATACATACATATATAACATACATATAAACAGCATTCGGGCATCCATACATTCTTGTAATCTATACTGGTACAACAATCATATACGAGACAGTTTATTCTAATATTTCAGAAATATATATGCATATACATACATATACATACATGCACACATACAAATACATCCATATACAACCGTACAAACAGATATATAGATACACATATATATAACTAAACAAACCTACATGCATGATATAAAATACACTTATACATACATACTCACACAAATATAGACATATATATATATATATATATGCATATACATGTCCCCTGCCACCAAATGAGACCTCTAAATTACAAACAGACATGAATACATTTACTATATTAATTCCCTTTTTCTATCAAACTCCACAGGCATAGTTATATTTCATGGCCCCACCCGCTTGTTACATTTTCCTAAGTTGTAGGTTTTTTCCGTAAAAATATATACTACGTAAAAATTTATATTGAATTCAGCATGAAGTTCATAGCCTATCTTGATATTAAGCAAACACTCTTTCGATGGTTAGGCAGATATATATAAGATGTATAACGATACAATAATAATATATAATAACACATGACAGAAATCAGAGTATTTAGGTTATACAATCCGAGTATACAAGCTTATATATTGTAGTACTTCTCTTCATCTTTGTTTATTCACCTTAATTTCCTTATCCCCTTTTCTTTTATTCGCCCTTCATTCCTTATTTTCTTTCATCTTTTTATTTCTTCATTCTTTTTTTATTATTTTTCCTACCCGGGTATATAAAGATCTTATATCCATACATGCACACACCCAAAAATATCCATATGCATACATTATTACGAGGTTCACTCAAAACAATCTATTACTCGTTTGGTTCAAATATACCTTCATACAGGTACTTATTTCGGTTAGTAATATTATAACTGCTCGATGAAGTAGAATATTAAGCGTCTTACGTAACCCATACGGGTATGATCATAGTTGCGACCTCACTTATCCTCTTTGTGGGGGTTATTTAATGGGGGTTAGTTGTACTTATATTTGTTATTGTCTACTAATTTTGAGTTCTTTAAGTAATTGTATTCTGAAATGCTTGCAGAATATAGCAGTTTCTTGTTTAATATTTAATATTTTTCCCTGTCTTTAAACCTAGTTATCTCAAGTTTTTTCTGATAAGCATAATGGACATGGTGAGATCAATGAGTGGCAAGTATTGGCCCTCCTAATAATCTTCCATTCTATTCTAGGTGTTTTATTTTCTCTAACTAATTTCCAGTAATATAACGATAAGGAAGTGTCCTTTTCATATGTTTGATTGCTCATCGAGCGTGTATGCCCATAGAATCTATTTTTGAAAGTCATTTGGCTACTCCCTATGTAGAATCTTTCGTCCCTTGGGTGTTCGAGCGGGAATATCCTAGCTTGGTATACCACTTATGAGGTCTGACATTCATTTTTTATCGGGCATTCCTCAGGCTTTTTACAGTTACATTTATTCACCGCAGTGTTTGCACTAGTATTTTCACCTTCTCTATAAGTCGTCTTTAAACTTCTTCCATTATGCTTTTTTATAATCCTTTCTAAGTTATCACTACAGCTATAACTTAATTTTAATGTATTTTTATTAAATATTTTATGTAATATATTATTTGGTGGGAAATAGTTGTTAATAATTTGTAAGAATTGTGTACCAAGTTTTGTTTTCAACATAATATTAAAGGGGGGTGTGAACCACATAATTTTCCTACCACGATTTCTAGATCCATTTATGCTAGCGTTAGTTTCTTTATATTTTATCTCTACGTCCTTATACCCACTATTTTTAAGTGCTGTATTATAAATAGCTTTGCAATCATTGAAAATTACTTCATTAGATTAATTGTTACTTATTCTACTTTCAATAGATAACGGTATATGTTTAATAATGGATGGTGGATGGTTAGACTGCGGGTGTATATAAATAGGATTAGCATTATCCTTAATATATGGTTTATAAGTATTTGAATCCAGATCTAAAGTAATGTCAAGGAAATTAACCTGTTTTAAGTTAGCATTAACTTCTACTTTTAGCCCAAAATCTTTCATGTCCCTATGGATTGCTCTCCTAATCTGATCACATTTAACACTTGTAGCATTCTTCACTATTATCAGCCCATCATCACGATATAAGACCATGTCCCTTCCATCAATGATATTATCTTTTGTTAAATTATAAATGATATAAAGTCCAAAGAATTATGTTGCCTCTGCATAGTCCAGCGATTAAATTGATACCCCGAAAAAGTCGTTTTGCCCATTTTTTGCTCATTGTTCTCTGTTATTAGTTGACCATAGCTAAGGTTCTTAACTTACAGACTCCAAGACAAAAAAAACTACATTCTCAAGTACCTTATGCCATAAAAACCAAAAGTTAGGTTGGATGGGGGGGAGGGATATGAAAAAGATGTTTATTATCTTCAAAGACCTCACTCATCCTCTTACCGTTTTTATGACTCCCACCCAGGTTGCATTCTAACTTGATAAACGAAATAGGAAAATGTATTTGGTGGAAATATCACTTTCGACGGTAATTCTTGGCCTGAAGACGTAATCCCCCAACGGGGGTGATTACAGAAACATGTATGCACATATGTAGCCATTAATGTTTGTATAAATAAAATTAATATATATATATATATATATAAATGTATATATATACATATATATACATTTATATAAATATATATTTATATATGTTCTCTTTTCCTTTTCTACAATAGAAAAACATATTCTTACGTATAAATTTGTCTGTAGTATTTTCTTTATCTATAAATTTTATTAAGTACTGTCTTTGGCACAAGGAAAAGAAGAAAATGTTGATCACAAAATAAGATCACAAACCAGCTAACCTGTTTTATGTAAAAATATTTTTAATCTACGTCTACATGAGTTTATAAGAGTTTAAGGAGTATGCTATTGCACGTAATAATAATTAGATGATTATTTCATTTTCGAGCATATCTCAGTCGAAACAGCAACAGTTTAATGCCCCAATGCTTGACGTTTCATACGCATAGTAACCAGTTACAGGAACACACACGGAAAGATCGTTTAAATGTTTCAATGAATGTTCAGATATATTGTATGTGTTTATTATGATGTCATCTCTTAACGTCTAAGGCTTTTTCTTTGTATATTGTATTTTTTTATCCATACGTACTACAGTTCTAGTAGTACAGCTATTATCGAAAGTTTTTTAGCCCATATATGTGGCCTTTTTCAGTTGGATATTTTTAACTTCAGACATCTTTTGGTCGAACACGAGAAATAATTCTTTCAAACTCCAGAATCGGCAGTGAATTTAAAACGGGAATAAGTGTACTTTCGTTTCGTCAAGAATCAGCGTAAATTATTATAAAATGGACGGTAAGACAGCTCTCTTGTTAATAGGCATGGTCGAGATTCAGGAAATTTGAATTATTTATCAGGGCGGTTATTCTAGAACTGATTAATATTAGACTTAAAACGCCCATGTTGTAGTATGTTTGAAACCAGTCAAGAAAAATAATTTTTCACTGGCGAGAAGTTTTAAGAAATAAATAGTATCTCATATAATATATATTTAAATAAATTCGCAGACAGATAGGTGTGAATATCATTGAGCGTGTGTTAGGCTAGAGCGTGGTATCTATTTCAGTTTTGCAGGGGATACAAATAACGATATACTAGAAAAAGATTATTAACGTGAGACGGAGTTTTACCGGATGAAAAATGGGACTTCCCATATTTAGTGCTCAAACAAAATGTTCAGTTTAATTAATCGCTAAATGTTATGTTTAAATGGACACATCTTTGTTAGGATTTTAAAATTATCCTAGAAAATGTTTGGGAATATTGCGGTCTATAAAGCTAGAATTTGAAATATTTTTTCGTGGATCAGCTGGGTTTAAATTTGGAATATCATTATCGTAGGTTTTCTACATAAGCATTTTAATAGCATGTTTACCACCATTATAATCCGACATTTTCTCAATCATGAATCTCCCTCCTTGTCAGATGATGTGTTTGTAATAATCGTAAGGTTATTTTAGTCAAGTGTCTCCTTTAATATGCTCTATCATATCTTATTCGTGATCCCTTCATTATAAGAGCTACCATTACAAGAATTTATTTAGACTGCTAGAGTATCTAGGAAAATTATTATATGTTATTTTACATTACTCTAACGTACAAGATGTTTTGTATGTCTTAGAGGAAAGACGTTTGATGCTGGGTTCACATTTACAGACACGGAATCTCGATTCATAATTGAGGGACTATCATTGCGTTTTGAAAAAATATTTGTGCTCAGGTTGGGTGATATCGTCGTTGCTAGAGTTGATCACGTTGTCTGGTGATCGTTATGTGTCTTGTTGGGGGCGGTGAAAACGTTGTCTATCCCACACCTAGCTGCACCGATAGATAACATTACTTGAATATATTTACATTCTAATAAAAACCGGCAAGAACATGAACAACCCTAGCAACGTCGTTAACTTAAGATTTCACGTCCGAGCCGAGATATCAAATATTTTTTCGATTTTTAAAGTTTTAATATTGAAACAGCGTTATTTATGGCATTTTTTCTTTCGTTTTGTTTTATTTTCCCTCACATTCGCCGTTTCTATTGTTTTTGTTTTTCCGGTTTTACCTTAAAATATTTTTCAAAGTGTGTTTTTCCAAGTAGAATGAAATAAGAATTTCTTTATCATCTTCTATAATATAACAGGCAAAACTCTGTTTAAATCTATGTATGTATGTATGTTTGTATGTACCGCAAAAATTTCCAGAGATGCGATAGGATTTTTACGAGATCGGCATCATTTTAAAGTTTGACTAGTAAAAGGATAATATCGAAAAAGTGGCTAAAACATTAATTACTTCACCACCAACTAGGCACGTTTCTACAGGGAGGATTAGCAAAACATCGTTCTTTCATGGCATTTTAGCAATGCATGCATGCGCAAAAACGTTATTTCTTGAATTAGCTAAAATATAAAACAAAACCGACCTCATTTAACTCACGCGGTCATAGACAAGTCGCTATAATAGCAGCGTCGTTAGCTTAAGATTGTATCTTCAAGGCGAGATGTCAGATAATTTTGGTTTTTTGTTTTCGATTTAAAAAATTGAATATTGAATCAGGGTTATTATGTCTTTTTCCTTTCTTTTTTATTTTTCCATCGCGTTCACTGTTTTTTTTTCCAATGTTTTAAGGAAGTTATAACATTGTGCGCTCCTTTTTTTTACATCACGTTTACTGTTTATTTTTGTTTCGTGTTTCTAATATTTTAACAGGATACGTGCGTTCGCTTATTCTTCATTTTTGATTTTGATCTGATTTACCCCTCGACACGCACAAACACACACCTCGAATCACCCAGGCAAAGCGGGGTACCCCCGCTAGTATAATCTCAAAAATAAAGTGCATGTCAGCAATACTAATCTTATTACTGAGTTGTAAAATGCAATTACATAAAAAATAAAATATTTTCACATGTGCTTTTAATGTAGAGTATTTCATTGTGCGCGGCATTATATTGTATGGCAATTAAAAATACGACTTCATATTGATAATTGTAACTTGGTTTACAGTCCACGCTTAGAACATACCTTTAGTTATTATTTCCTTTTAAACGAACTGTGATTTTTTTTCCGAATTCATAAATGAATCGCATTTAATTTATGCCACTTTATAAGTCATAAACCTGGTAATGAATGTAAAGCTGCTCATCAAAGCATCATCATCGAATCAATACTAAATTCATTCAAATTAAAATCTAAACTGATAGAGTAATAGTAAAGCATACTCTCAGTATGCTTCCAATTATTTTGCGATTTAAAGAAGTTATATTTTTTGAACCAATGAAAAACTACCAAATAACAAACACCCATATGAGAGATTTATTGGAATTAACCAACATACATTCACGTAAGTGAGTTACTTAGTTTGACGGTGGCGAGAACCCAAATAAGATTTCACACGCCATTACTATTTAAATAAGGGGTGAGTTCTAGGGAAAAAGTATAAATGTAATTTTTACAAGATTATTCGAATAGCTGCTGTGATCAGGAATATCTTCCTCGGACTCATCAGGAAACGTAATCTCTGAACTTAAGTTTATTTTCGTCGAACTCGGTAATATGTATGTCGAATTATGTACATAATTTTGTTTATAAAAATACACGTATGAAACGCGGTAGTTTGTCCTCGTTTCTTATGCCATTATACTATTCGTAATATTTTGCAAAAAAAATAAGAATTGTACTTCCAGAGAAATATATCTTATACCAGTTAAATGTTTATCTATATTACTGATTTACTAAACACGATAGTTAAATAACGGCAGATTTTGTTTAAGAAAACGTATATTTTTTCATGCATTTAATGATCCAAAGTCAGTTGAAATGTCAAACCAAAGACTTTAAATATAATATCAGATTTATCTAAGAACATTATGTAGTATCTACTCCGATAACACCTTTTCTTGGTCATTCATCAATGAATGCCAACTTCTCCTACACGTAATATTTTCTAGCATTGAAATCCGAGTTTCTCTCTCTTTCTTTGTCTCTGTCTCTGTATCTCTTTCTTTCTCTCTCTCTCTCTCTACATCTATATCTCTCTCTGCCCCTACGGTAAAACAAGAATATTTAAATGTACAATGCAGTAGATGTTTCCTCGCCATTGTAGGAGAACGACACGCATGCTTCCTCAACGAATGCAATCTAAAATTAATCTACGGATCAATCGGTGTTCCATATCGTCAATCACGAGCAAAGCAGGCGAGAACAACGAAATAGAGCGGATTGTGAGCATGTCCCCTGGGTTGAATGCAGACAATATTAGCCTTGAACAGTAATATATGTCAGCTGGCTTTGATTTATAGTTCAATATTTTGTTTGTGTTTTTTATCCCCTTCATAAAGCTCACTGACGATATGTGACAATAAAGGGGAATTTTCCCTCGGTAAGACATATTTAGCAGATTATGTGAATATAAAAACAAAAGAAACACAATAGAAAGAGTGAATAACTAATATATATATATATATATATATATTTTTATATATATATACATTTATATATATATATATATATATATATATATATATATATATATATATATATATATATATAAGGAGTATTAAATATCGGAACTAATGTGAAAAAATGAGTCAAACAGTAAAATATTAGAACTAATATAATACAAAAAATTTATGATTCTATTTTTCAACAATTTTATAATATATATATATATATATATATATATACATATATATATACATATATACCCACATATATATAGTAGCATAGTTATATAGATCTTATACATTTATATTAATTAAATTAATTCCTCTATTCGAAATGTTTTAAGCACTATTTTTATATAAGACGTATTTTATATGCCAACAAACCTACTCGTTGCTCAGTGTTGATTCGGGATTCGAAGAAAGTGACAAAAAATGATTGCCAAAACCAACTTGTAACAAATGATGGATAATACAACATGATAATTGTTTTATATTAATACAACGATCAATAAACACAAAAATATAAGATCATTTCACATAGAACGCAAGATACTAAGCTTATTGAAGAAGAAAAGCAATAATAATAACAATATAAATTTCACCAGTACTAACCATAATAACAATAACAATAACAATAATAGCGAGCAGAAGCCATGGAAATACCACAGTAGTTGAAAACATACCTTGATATGCCAATCATAGAATTGTCTTTAATAGAATAATTAGTGCAATATAAGTTCTGGTCAGAGCATGTATTAAAAAGAAATATTTTTTGTATACAAATACATAGCACGACATGAGATATATATTTACAAGCTGTAGAAATATTGTGACGTCTCACTTTTTTTCTCGAGATCAGAATGTAAACAATCTGACTTGTAAATGTTTAGTATTACTTATGTGACTATCTTTTCTTGATAATCTGATAATTTGGCATGATTGAAACATGGAAAATGTAAAAAAATTGGAATTTTTCATAGTGGTAATAAAATGAAACGAATCATTAAGAAAGGCGATTTGTGGGATGAGGTTAAAAAATAACTAAAATTGCAGAATATTGGCAGATGAGGTGACACCACTTGCTAAAATATATACTTCATGGCATAAATATTATAAACTTATTATGAACAGCTATGTCTGCATTTGTAATATAAGTTGTCATTATTATTATTATTATTTAAAATATATGAACATTAAAATGTTATGGTTATTGTTACAATGTTGAAATTGATGTCCTAGGATTTGGTGGTTATCATTACATGACTTATTCTGGCATTACTCTCATTATAATAGTTCTCTTTTAAATTAATATTGCCTGTAAATTTGCAGTATTAGTATCCATAGACTATAAGGCAATATTTTTGTGTTGTATATCAGCTTGGAATTTGGGTTTGATATCAGCTTTGAATTTGAATTTGATATCATCTTTGAATACTATACAGAGTCTTTGTGTAAAGACATATTATATTGATTCATTGACTCAATCCAACCAATAATAAACAGTAACTGAATATAAATTCCTCTTATCTATATGTGTAAAAACGGAAATGTATGTATGTATGTATGTATGTATGTTGGTGTGTCTGCTAAGAACTTTTGACCGACGGAACAAACATTCACAAACTTGGTATCATATTAAAGCCGCACCCTCCGGACGACAAATATCGAAAAATTAGCCAAAAACGACTATCAGAAATACGTCTACTTATCGATTTTCTGCAGGGGAGGGCCCCTAAAAAGTGGCATTTTAATGTTAAATATTACATATTTTTAATCGATTTATAACTGTCCCCAAAAATACGGGCGCCAACTCTTCTACATAAATTATACACGGGCCGTTTATTTTGGGTCAACTTGTTAAAACCCGTTCAGTCATGTCACGTGATTTTGACGTCAGCAAGCTCTAATGGCAGTATGGATTTTAAATTTTAAAATTGTTGTTATCGGTAAAAAAATATAACCCTCACACAAGCTAAACTATGAACTTCTACGCGATCACAACGTTACCAAAGTTATTAGCACATTAAAAATAGTTAGATACGATAATTAAACGAAAAATTACAAGCCAAAAATGTGAAGTAAAAAAAAAATGACCTACAAAAATATTAACGATCGAAGTTTTTACAAAAAAAAAAAAAAGCCAAACGCCGTTTTCTTTTTTAGTAACAGTTTTACAGTAAGGAAGACGAAGTGAGAGAGACAGAGAGACATACACAAACACAAAAAGAGAGAGAGAGGCAGATAGAGAGAGATGTCTAGACAGAACACGAAATACGTAATTTAATAAACGCTAATGTGACGTAAAAAAATAAAATACTGCGACGTCATCTCGTAACGCGCCCGCGATTACCTCATTTAGTGGCTATATGTCAATCAAACCTCTTTTACTCGCTTTATAACCCTTATTTTAACACTATAATAAATTCCTCTTAATCTTGGCCTACCTGGTTAAGTCGTTGGAGTTTGTTTTACTTTCGCGTCAAAGCTCCCGGGTTCAATCCAGCCTCACGACCGAAACTATTTTTTCTTTTACATCTTTAGACACGCGGGCAACGTTTCTTTATGTTTTTTTATTTCGCTTATTCTTTAGTTTACTCCCCCCCTATACACACAGCTGTTTTTTTTTCGCTTTTTGTTTTTGTTTTGGTTTTTCCGATCGTTTCAGGGTTATTACTTATCCCCCACTACACACACCTACAAACCCCCGGCAACGCCGGGTACACCCCCGCTAGTATTTTATAAATTGTAACTTATACTGCTGAATTATTGCATCCTTTCCTTCATAATAACTATGTACTAGCTTAAAATGTGTCTTCGTTTTTGAAGAAAAAACAATGTTTATATTATTAATAAAAAATACGCATCAAGTGCGCTTGAAACCAAATCACAACGTAATATCAGGAAACTAAACAAACATTTTACTTGTTTGAAATTTATCACAAATATATTTCGGAGGTAGACCTCATATTGGTGTGTTGTTTTGTTTCTGTTGTTTTTTCGTTTCTTCTTCCTTGCCATGTTGTAAATTTGGAAGTATGTTTGTATAGAGCGGCACGTTGTAACTGGCGGTTGTATTTTGAAATGCTTGAACTGTGGGGAGGTAACACGAGAATAACCTCAAGAATGAGAGTTCAATAGAATCTTTGTTTAAAGTTGAATAAAATAAAATACGCATCCTGTGCGCTGGAAAACCAAATCACAAGTTAAGGAAATTTATCACAAATATATTTCCAGAAGAAAAGAGGGAAAAACAGAAACAAAACATCACACGGTAGATGGGGTCTATCTCCGGAATATATTTGTGATGAATTTCAAACAAGTAAAATATTTGTTTATTTTCCTAATAATACGTTGTTATTTGGTTTCAAGCGCAATTTGTGCGTATTTTATTTTATTCAAATTTAAACAACGTTTCTACTAAACTCTCATTCTATATATTTATATTAATAAAACATACTTATTTTATTTATGAAGCAGAATTAAATGAAGATTTTAAAATGGAGATACAAAATCCTTTCTATTTAATCAATAAAAATGATTACTTGAAACGACATTTCATCTAATTATGAGATATAATCCATCATATTAACATTTGAAGGAATTTACAAAGACATTTTAAATATGAAAAAAAAAACGTAAAAACGACTGTGTTGTTCACTGAAAAATATGTTTCCATAAAATACTATCAAACGACATGCACATACAGATAAAAATGTGAAGTCTCAATCTAAATGATAACCTGAATATATAAAACGAGTCTTTCTAAATCAGGAAGAATATATTCATTTTTCAAATACTGATAAAAACTCGTCAGTTGAGTTTTAGAATTACCAAAATGAATATATTTTTAAATTAATAAGATATATGATATCAACATCTTATATTACATTGACATGGAGTAATATTTAAATTCGAATAATTAACCAATATAAATGTTTAAAATAATAATATTTTTCTATTCATAATCATAAGGCAAATAATTAATATTGAACAATAAAGAAATAATATGTAAATATAGAATTCAACAGAATGAATTTTTTTCATGACTGGCTTACGAGGTGTTACTTATAAGTGTTATTAACTTCTCTAACTAACGATTGATTTAAGATATCTAACTCATTAGTATTGTAATCCTCGATTACCAGGCATTGCCTGTCGATAAATAACATACTAGTATTGATATATGCCGATCAGACAGAGGTTAAGTATAAGTAAAGTAATAGTATTGTGATATGTGCCGAGTAGACACTGGCTGGCAATAAATAACTTGCACGTATTGCCCTGCACACACCAAACACTAGTTACTGACAACTAACTCATGATATTGTAATCTGCCTCGGCCAAATACTGGCTGCCGATTACTAAATTATTACCATTGTTATTTTTACGCCCCAGACACTGGTAAACGATAAATAACTTATCAGTTCTGTGATTCGCGCCGACCAGACGATGACTGGCGATTATGTACATTATTTTTATGTTCGCCAACAATACACTGGTTAGCGATAAGTCACAGTATTGTTATTTGCACCGACAAGATACTTGCTAGCGATAACTAAATTATAATTGTGATCTGCACCTACCATACTTTGGCTGGAAATAATAAACTGATTAGCATTGTGATTTCCACCGACCGGGCACTAGCTTGCGTAAAGTAACTTATTAATATTGTGATTTTCACCGACTAAACTAGCTGGCGGTTATCAACTTATTTGTATTGTGATCTGCATTAACCAAATACTGTCTGGCGATAACTAACTGATGAGTAATGTGATCTGCGCACAGGCGAGAGTGATTTGGGACAACAGACTTAACTGTGTTATCTGTATCGAGCAGAAAGAGTATCTTACAAAAAACAACTCATTATTATGATCTGTACCGACCAAACACTGGCTGGCTATAACTAACTTGTTATTATTTGGATCTACACCTATCAAACACATGCTAGCTTATTAGTATTGTGACCTGCACTTATACAACACGTTCTGGCGATAAATAAATTATAAGTGTTATGATCTGCCTCCGTCCGACACTGGCTAGTAGTAAATAACTTATAATTTCCATCTTCATTCTCCAAAACCTATTAACTAAAGATCAGTAGGTTAAAATATACATCCAACTGCACATAAAATGTATTGAAATTATTTTTATTAAATAATATTTTTTAAAATTTATTTACGATCATTAAAAATTTACGTCACATTTTTTTCTAATAAACAATTGACCATGGCATTAACAAATAAAGGTGTTTTTTTATATTTAAGGGTGTTAAAAAGACATTAAATAAAACAAGTACTTTTATGAGCTTACATTACACAAATATTCCCAAAACGTGTGTAACATACACTTAGAAAGCTTGTAATAGCGCATTGCATAATGATATGCTTAAAAAAAATGGGCTGCTACGGATATACTCGAAATGCCCTCTTTAAAATTAATCGTTTTTCTCTAATACGTTTATACGAATACTCGTTGAGGAACAGAAATAAGAAACTCATATTATAGACCCTAACGCCTCTCAGGGTTTCATCATTGTCTTTACGAGTTCACATGTCTTCATCAATTATTTCCATAATCACATTCTCATATAATTATCTAGACATTTATGCAGACGACCCTAACAGCTCCTGCAATAATTTAAAGGCTGGAAATGAAAGGTCTTTCTGAATTTCTCTCTTCTCATCTTCAGTTTTAAGAGCAATATGCGAAAAATACCTGTAAAACGTCCTAATTTCAATGAATGGCTCGCATCTTGAGAATGTAATATGCTTTTAGAAGCTTTTGAATTAACCTTCACTCCTGGACTAAAAGAGCACATACATCAAATCCTTTACCAATTTAACTGGAAAATAGTTGTATCACTCCACTGCTCCAGTAGCTAACCAACATTTCTTAACGTGGAAGAATTGAGCACGTTTTCAACATCTAGATAAGAGCTGTATGGACGATCAGTTCTGCTTTAAACGAGTTGCAAATTCGCTTCGAAATCTAGTAGGCGATCATGTTTTGTAGCTTTTTTTTGCAATCACTTTTTCACAGAAAAGAGGTTGCAAGAGTTACTCTACACTGACGTAATTTTCATGACAAGTGCTCAACAGAGATCCAATTCTTGGCCCTTTCCTTTCAAGCTTTCACATAGAACACTCGTTTAGAAAGTGCAACTACAAATATTTTCTCCACTCTATAACTGTGTCAAAATCTAAAGTTTCATTCTCTGAACAACGATGCTTTCCTAGAACTGTCCTTAGTCGAATGATTAACTGTTTTCCCGTTGACTACAATACGGTCTCCTCGTCTTAAATGTAAACCAGTTCTTGTTGATCGGTCTCCTTAAAAATAAAATTATACAATAGTCTCACTACTAACGAATACAACGATGTTTTTCTCGGTCACTATCAACACTACTAAACTTTTATTCGTGAGTCGCCTAATGGCCTTGATAGGTTGTGACTCCATGGTAATGTTTTTCGAAACACATTTCGGGAAACGTTTTTAAAAGATATAATACTGTGGCGATTAGATAAGGAATGTAGTTTGACCCACAGTGTGAAACAATTTACGTAAAATAATTTTTTATTTGTTACTCAGCCAGAGAAAGAAACCGCTAATGACTGGAATATTAGAAAGAGTTTTTTTTTTCAAAACATTTAATCGAATCAAAGCTTCTCAATAACCTAAGAGGCAGAGGCTGCTATCTTTATTGCTAGATGTCGTGTTATCCTATATGTAATGACACAATATATTCAAACTTAGCCCCTATTCGACTAGATTAACGCCATATAAAATTTAACAACATTATCTATTATATACTATATATGGAAATAGTTACATGTTTTTTGCAGAATTACAATATATCTTCCTACATTTGAAATCACTACTCAGATCATCTAGGTCCGCACCCATCTTCTGTCTTTATATATTGCATACTAGAACATCATAATTTCTTCGTGTTTATTTGTTACCGGATCCGTCCCTGTGTATACTTAACGCTTACTAATAATTAATAACTATTAATAAATAGTGCTATCCGAACTACTAGCATGACTAGTAACAGAACACTCTCATAAACACTCTAATAAAACTAAAGAACTAAACAGGGAAATAAAAATATATGATATTTTGTTCTACTTAGTAAATACGCACAACACTAGTTAGACACAATTTGCGTCAGTCATTGCTAAAGGGGAAATATCGTTTTTCTGTCATTCATAATTTTATTTTGGAATTGTTTGACGTCGTAATCAAATTTGAACAACTAGCCTCCAGTGCCGGACATTAAAAGCCATTTTTAACTTGTTGAGATTTCGAGAAGAGGTAATCGTTTTCCGATGGTGTCTGCCAAACTTAGTATCAGTCCTTAAGATACGCCCACTACAGTTTTACCGACAGGAGATATTATTTCGAATTTAACTTGAAAAAGTAACCAGCCGAAATAAAAATAGATACTATCATACAGAACCATGGATATCCAATACTTCATACTCTACTTTGACAAAAAGGAAATGTTATTTTATGATAATTTTGACAGACATACCAACTATCCTAAGAATGTACAGATAATGGAATTTTAGACTTTATGATAAATATTTTGAAAAGATAGTTCATCTCAGAAATTACCACAAGAGCAATTGACTATAACAATGCAAATTCTACAGTTACACATATCTCAGCTGTAGAATTTGAAATGGTATATGATGTGGAACAAGAATCAATATGTGAAGTAAGCACTTCTTCTTATACAGGTTCAAAAAAACAAAGAGGGTTCATCAACTGCTAGTTGAATAACATGTAAAAATATGAGGCGTAAAAAGCTATCTCGTTTATAATTTATCGAATAGCCCAGACGCATATATGAAATCCCGTAGGTAGACGTATTCTAATATTAAAAAAACGGCCAGATTGCTGACAAAAGCAAAAATACACTGCATATATATATATATATATATATATATATATATATATATATATATATATATATATATATATATATATCTTCTGTACGTCTTTGCGTCTGTTTTATGTCTATTTGACGATGCCGTTTTGCATATATGGCATGCATGTTGGTTGGTTGTTTTTGTTTTACAGCATATCAACCCTTTTCGGGTTATTTAATGCCGAATCCACAGATTTTGAAGAATATTTTTTTAATATAATATATTTGTTGTTTTAACATCAGTTTCTATTTAACCCATAGTGTGGACCCTAACAGATACTACCACTCCGGGTCAGAGTGGACCTGGGAGCAATGGTAATTAAAGGGTGGCTCCACACTCCTCAAAGCCCGCAATCTGGGTCCTCAATACTGATCGTAGTTTATGGTCACATCTTGGACCGGCATGTATGTACTCACTATATATATATATATATATATATATATATATATATATATATATATATATATATATATATATATATATAAATATATATATATATGTGTGTGTGTGCGTGTGTGTGTGTGTGTGTGCTTGTCTGTATTTTTGTGTATAGATTTCATCGTATCTAAAATGCAATGTGAATATTGAATATGTATTCTTTACATATCGATCATGCATCACAGTCATAGCAATGTCATTATTATTTTATAGTATAAGCGCAATTCTGTTTCACAAAAGCTATATAGATATACAGATTGATAGTGCTCCGTGCAGAAATGTGACCTGTTCGTTTGCGACGATGTTATCAATCTATTAACTTATTCTAGCAATTTAAGAGGTTATTTCTTCTATCGCCACATATTTCTTGATTTGCGGCTGAGCTGACACATAGGCTCATAGTATTAGGACCATTGTATATTGATGTTTAGTCTCCAAACTAACTGCAATGATAATAAGTATGTGGGCTCTACTTTTCTTGTAATCATAAGTACCATACTAATGCCGACTACAGTTGACTCAAAGTACGAGCCGTTTGGTTCATTCGGTTTTAACATTTTTTTTTACCTTAGGCGTCGATGTGGGATTGCAAATGTAGCGCCTGTTCTTAATCTACTATTGCTGTGTCTATGGTGTCTACTGTTCGTTTGGGCCATCGCAGTTTGTAGCAATTCCTTCTTATCCCCGATGACTTTGCTTTGTTTTTCTACACGATTTCCTTGTCTTCTGGTATCTTACAGGTAACATTGATAATGTAAAGTAATAGATAATAAGATGGAACATATATTTACAAAATAGCACTATAATTTTAAATAATTTATTTATTTATTTCATGGTGCATCTGATTTATTTATACGCTCGATAAACTGTAGTATCATAGACTGACACTATTCTTGATATCTAACTTGATTTTCATAATATTTTACGCTATTCTTAGATAAAAGCTATGTAGGAAAAACAGTTTATCATTAGTTAACGTATCTCCCATTGAGATAATAACATTATCAACAAATAATAACACTTCAACAAGAGATGCAGGAGCAGATAGAAACAATGTATTCTGTACATATTTGTTTATTTTTTATGGATACTTGACGAGCCTGTATTGCGTATGTGGTGTATTTATATGTTTAACAATTAAATGGTAATTCATTTGGTTTAGAATCGTTCACATTTATTTAGCAAATATATGTATGGTGGGGAAGCGAGTGCATGTGTGCTGGTAGAGAGTGACCTTTTTGTGCAAAATCAGTTTTTATTAATTCCACATATGTTCATTCTGATTCGTAATTGTTGTATTTCTTATTTGTGAAATATGAAAAGTTCAAGATTCTTATCAATTTTTTATGCGCATGCCCTCAAGAATTATGATAATGTCGTTTTGACGTATTTTTCTGGTCTATGCTCATGTCACTTCTCATCACAGTTTAATCAGTAGCATTATTACATTTCAATTTACTATTTTGATGTTGCGATGGCATAGGATATCGTTATATGAAATGTGCAAGTTTTTTCCCGTTTCATTACACAATCTTCATATGGATGATTCTGCACTGTTGTTTGTTTAATGTTTGAATAACCTAGTGCGATTAGCTCGTTCCTAGACTAACCCTAGAGGGTTCTAGCGGACCTCTAAATATCACATCTTCCAGATCAATTCAAACAGTTATTGTCTCTTGATTAAGTATTATGTATTTAGGTTTTTTTAAAGATAATTCATTACATCGATCTTGCAATAACTTGTTCCGTTTCCCCTAAGGTATTAATATCTCTTTTTTTACAGCATACAGAAAAGTTATAATATTCTATTATATATATATATATATATATATATATATATATATATATACATATATATATATATATATATATATAATAAAGCATCTTTACTATATATTCATACGACTAGATACACTGAGTTATCCTCCGCCAGCTTTTTCTATGTAAATTCAATTAATCAAGACCTTCCTTTGCATTAAACGCCCAATAAATATCATGCAATTTACGTGCGTTTGTGACAAAAAAATTTAATTTACCCATATCTCACTCGAATATTCCACAACGAAAAGTTGTGTTATATATTTAAAGATAAATAAACATAAACTTACATCGCGTTGCCTTCTTAAAAAATAATAATTATGTATAACGTCATTTAAAAAGTCCCTCTGTACTTAATGCGAAATAGAAGTAGTTTATAAAAGTTGCTTAATGTTTAGTTATGAGATTCTATCGGTCATTATTATATTAATAGAATATTAACATTTGGAGTTTTTGGTTATACCAGATATAGCTTTATGTATTTACTGGCTTCCTGATCTAAAATTAAGTAAACATCGGTGTAACTGCGTAAAGTTTGCAAACATCAATGAGATGGTCCATAGTAAAAAATATCATAACGCATTTGCCAGATAACACAAAAAATACACCGAATAAATGTTTCAAAATGTAAAGATATGTAAGCATAAATCATTCTCTGCAAAATGAATGTGTGGGGATAGTGCCTACTTTGAACCAGACGCAACAAAGCGTTCGCTCTGTTGTCCCCTAAACATGCCCCAGCAACTGGATTATCCCGAGCGCTGCCGATGAAATCATAACAACCCTACATGAAATAAAATAGCAAAATGTTAAATGCATAAAAGAAAGAAAAACCTACTGTAATTTTTCATTTTTAATTGTGTGAATAAAAGTTTATAAGTAATTTTTGTCAAATAAACACATTTTAGAAAATGTTTTCTATAAAAATTTCCAACTAACAAGATTTTTAAAAAGTTTGTTGAAAAATGTTATAATTTTATATTTTAAAAGATTTTGAGGAACACTTTTTTGTTTTTTTACAACTTTTTATTCTTTTTGTTTATCAAGGAATATTTTAAATACTTTTCTTTTTTTAAAAGTCCCATGTGCCATTTTAGCTTCTTCCGCTTATGATGAGGATTAGAAACTTCTTTGTTCACGCATTTTTAAGTATTTTCTGGTAAAAAGTAGAAAAGAAGTGGGAGGGTTAGTTCTTTTTTGGACGAGATTTATTTAAAAAGTTCTTATTCCCGACATTTAATATCCGCACATCTGCAGCCGTAGCCGCCTAATGCCCCCTTTTTTCTAGGCTACACTTGTGTTCGTATGTTGCACAGTGCATATTTTTTTTATTTCCAGTAGAGTCCTCTGCTGAGAAAACTCAATTACAGAATCCGGTGTATGTAACTGTTGGTCAAAGACAATCAAATTCATGTTTTGTTCTTCTCTACCTGACTGACTTGCCTGTACGAAATGTAAGAAATGATGTTGTTTGTTGATTTTTTCCACTTCAAATATTTATTCAATTTCTCGTCTGCTGCTCGGGATTAGCACTAGCACGCACTCGCATTGAGTTTAAACTCCGTGCGATGCGCTGTGATTGGTTGATCGCTATGTTACGTCAAACAACACCAACATCCGAGTTGTTGAGGTCAGATATCGGGAAACACCGACCGAACGCTGAGTTTCATCTTATTACAAAAGATGCACAAGTACCAGCTGTTTTAGCATGTAATACCCTAAACAACTGGTGGAGTGCCATAAAAATCAAATAATTTAAATTTAATGAATTATGACAATCATCATTTAAAGGAACTTTAAACATAAAACATTTTCCCAATTCATTCGAGTAACCATTAAATAATATAAAAGAGGTGGTTTTGCTGTCAGAAATATAAATAATCACACTAAAATTATCACGCTTGTTATGAATACAATTACAAATTTAACAACTATTCTTGTTGTTTTAATGCACTAAGGAAGTATATTTTGGTGAAGAAATCGAAGGCAATTATATCACTTCCATATAGATATTTCAGTAATTAATATATTATTTTCCTTACAATCCATTTTTTTCTTTTGGAAGGTGTTGTTCGAGTGTCCAAAGAAATTTGCCATAGACATCTATGCTCCACGAAAAGCCTCATATGACCCATCCCCCCACGAAAAAACACCTCTAGGACCTAATAATTTTGTTAAAAAAACATCGTCATTCATGCCATCTCACATTGTGATCCGCGCATGCCAATCATTGAGGCCCTACTGATTCGCATTAATCTATTGGACTCAGTATAAAAGGGAAGGCAGGCTTAAGTGCTTTTAATGATTTCAACATATTTTTTATCGATTTTCAATAGATTCCCCAACCACAATTTTTAATTAATCACTCGCTTGAAGACAAATCATATAAGTCAATTACGCTGACGACTATAGAACATTTATTTTTACACACAGACATCACACACACACTCACACACGCACACACATATATATATGTGTATATATATATGTGTGTGTATGTGTGTATGCGTGTGTATGTGTGTGTGTTTTGTTAAGTTCATGAGAAGACTACTATACAATAGAGTTAGAAAAGAATGACTATATAAGTAAATGAAAACAAAAACTATTTGCGTTGATTGTTCTTCGGGTGATTCCAATTATCAAACTCCAGAGACGCATCAAAATGATGCTGTCGAAAACGATAGGCACCTGCTCCTACATAATGCGTAATTGGCAAACATCACAGCTGATCAATCTCTTCATCCTCTTAATCGATCACTCGCTGCACGTACGTCGTATCATGCAGGTGGCGAAATATCAGTTCACTCTAATACGATTTAACCTGTCACAGGATCGACTTCATATCATTTACTTTGTTCCTAGTACTTATTATTATACGCCACTAATACGCAAGTATACTATTGTCCAAGACGTCTATCTTATCTATAAAAGGCACTATGTCTGTCGGTTTGTCTCCTTATTCTCATACTCTATTTCTCCCGAAACTAAAATACGTTGAGTGATGCTATGAGTCTGAAATGATTAAGTTTTATGGGAATTTTTAAAAATAATTTGTAATGGGTTCAAAAGGGGTCAAAATTGAAAGAAAAGTTATACATTTCGTACATTCATTGTTTTTGTTTAATTTATAATCAGTTTCTATGCAAGTCACGTTGGTACAGTGCTAATATACCCAGCTTTGAATGCTACAGTTTTGTTTCAATTCATGCGGATAGCACCAAAACACTGCTTTTTGTACTTTTTGAATAACGACTATATAACCTATATATATAAAAAATGTAAAGTTGGTTCGTTCTAAACGAATAAAACCATATTTCTACGTTGCCAATTTATTTCAAATTTTCAGACAACCCATCTTTAGAGTCGAGGTATGTTTTTATGTTATTAAAATAAATTGACCTCGCGAATTATTAAAATATTGAAATATTAAATAAAATAAATATATTTTTAACCGTTACTGCGAATCTGTTCTGTTGATAAAACTGAACTTCCTGTTCGATTCATTTCACAGCCACGAACCTATAAGAAACATGCTTTTTCTCATTTTGGAACTTTTTCCATTGCGCCAATTTGAGCCACAGCAACGCGTAGCATGGTACAACTACTAATATATAAAAATCTGAACAAATTAAAATATCATATTTATGCGTAATTTACAACCGAGCAAAGACGGGCGTCCTTTCCCCGCTGGTAAGGATCTAAAAATGCAGGCTGTCAGTTTGGGGTGTCTGCAGTTTAATATGAATTCTATTTCGATATTTATTTAATTTTACTGTGCTAAACATTCTAGTAACGAATAGATTGTGACGTTTCTAAATTCTTCTTTTAACAGTCATTTAATGAATATTTCAATGTTAATAAAAGTGGTCAAAGCTCTTCTGCTTAATCTTATATAATAATTAAATGTACAACTATAAATGTGTGTATGTCTGTTGTAAAATCCAAAATACCAACTAATATTTTACGGAACCTTATAGATAATAGTTCAAAGTCAGCAATGTTTCTGTCGAACTCGAAAATCTGAACAAAAATTTCGAACGGAACTGTTCATTTAATCCACGTTGAAAACACGTGTTCTTGTCTTCAGTCTATATAAGGGAAATGTTTTCTTTTTGATGTTCAGGGTTCAATTAACATACGCTGCAAATATATTGCTTGAAAATAAAATTACTTCTTTACTGGTCGACTAATTACACTATAGACTCGATCCCAAAGTATGAAAAAAAATGCAGGTTTATTGACACACTTAAGTAACTCCCTTAATTCTTACTTATGTGTAAACTGTTTATTAGTACTTGTCTGAAAATATCTATAATCATTTGTTCAAAAACCGTTTTTTCGTTTGGCATACAGAACGGCTGAGAAAAAATGACCGGATAAAGATGATGAGTTCGGATGCAAGAATGATATTGTATAACTACACCCGAATGTCTTTTTACGTTTTCACGGACTAGGTAAGTTACAAGATAGCGTTTAATAGGATACACATCCATAGAAACCTTTAATAAATAGCATGAAAGATTGCAGAAACTGATCTACTTTTTTTACATGGAGGTCACTACTTATCAAGGCCCAGAAGCCACCCGGTGATAAGGATTATTTTGTGTACAGTTACCAATGGGATAGTGTTGCAGTATTAATTAATATCGGAGATTTGATAAAGTGTCATTCCTTAAGGGGGAGGTTTTTCAGGAATTTGTTTATGTTGGACTTGAAGACATCCATGTTGAAGTCAGGAGGGAAACACGCAAGCGGTAGAGAGTTCCACAGGCATGCAGTTCTAAGAAAGGAGCTTTGCTCATGGAATCTACGTTTTGATTTAGGCAAAGATAATGAGTTGGGAAAATATTGAAAGTTATTTAAGCAAGACGGGTGTTTATCTAGAAGGATTGACGAGGGGGGGAACAGAAATTGTAGCTCAGACGAGTACCTGCCATGAGAAAAACGATAAAACAGGGATAGGCTCGCCGCGGCACTTCTGCGAGAGAGAGAGAGAGAGAGAGAGAGAGAGAGAGAGAGAAAGGCTGCAAGGAAGAGAAAAGGGCATCCTCTACTAAACCACAAAGTCTATTTTGTACTCTGTCAAGACAGGATAGGCTGTTTTAGCAGCTCCTGCCCAGATGTTAGGGACTTGCTGCATTATGTAAAGTTAAATTTAATGTGCTATTAAAATATTTTTACATTTACTGGATAGTTTTTTTTCCGGCTGATATATTTTAATGTTATTTTTTATAAACTGTAAGATTTAGTATTAGCATTCATCGAGATTTCTAAAGGCATAAAACGAAGTCCAATTTCTTAAACACATTCACCTTAAACTTATGAGACTATTTAACATTATTAACCAATGAAAAACATCCTATGAAAATAAAAACTGTCTATAACATTTACAAAACCTGATCTCTCAATATAGGGTTCAAAAGAGATTATTTGAAAATTTAATATACTTGTTATTTGGAAATCGGACTATGAAAATATAAAATAATCAATGTGATTCCCGTTATAATTATATCACTTTTTACTGTAACGAAATAGTAAAATACATAATTTACAGGTTCCTTCACAATTTTTAAAAGGCATACATATTAGAAACAATGACATGTTTAGAAGATATAACATAAATGTCTAAATCAAAGGGATTAACCTGGTATTCAAAGAGAAATATCCAACATAAACATCACGATTATTATAATAATATCTGTTTTCTTTTTAATAATTTGTTGGAATCATTTGAAATAACTGTTATCCTCATCATCATTCGTGTTGTTTATTTACATTTCGGTCAACTCAACCTCAGGATTTATGTTGGTAGTTAAATACGACGAGATAGAAATGATGGCATGTAAATGTATCCCTAATATTTGTTGTCTTCGATATTTGTTGTTGTATCACAACTTTTGATGCCCGTTCCAGATGAACATTCTTCAGATAACGGCTCCAATTTTAACCAAACCTTATTAATTGGTTAAAACGTAGTGAGAAAAAAAATTGGAAGGCAGTTATTAGTGGAGAAACTGCCACAAGACTCTGGCTAGCTGTCATGTCATTATGGACAACGTGAATGACTTTTATTAGTTAAACAAACATATTTTATAATAGCTGACAATATAATATCAAATTGATTATAGGACAAACTATCATTCGATGCACCTTTAGTCTACGTACATTAATGCCGTAATTCAAAGGAAAATAGTTTTATATATGCATGTAAAGTGTAGTCAGAGAAATCAAAGTTATAATGAAGGAGTAGGGGTGTACAAGAGAGGAAGGTCTAAAAGGGACGAACTCTATGGCGTCTGTAAATCTGTCCGGCGTATGATATCGTCAAAATGAACTATAAGCAAGTGTGCAACATTCTAATTGGGGAAACAATTGAAGGAATATTTATTACTAAATATACAGCACGATACTATTGGTATTTTGCCTGCTGTGAACTTCATTGCAGCCTTTGAGGACCCATCAAATAAGAACTAATTTTTGATAAGGTATCTTTCTCCCATTGGTCAGATGGAAACCACCACAAGTATGTGTTCAGCGAGTGTTGTTCACTTCAATGAATTTCATACGGACATCTAGTTCATAAATATTAAGGACTAAACGATAGTAAACGCTAAGGACTTCCGCATACAATAAGATTATATTTACAAAAATATCTATTATAAAACGTATATAAGTATTTATACACTTGTTTTACTTACATTAACACGATAAAAACAGTAAATAGACTTCCAACATTCAGTTATATACATTCATCAAAATATATGTAACCCTGTCCCGATCATATTACACTAGGCCAAAAAGAATACAATACGACAAATACAGAAATCAGTAAAGTAGCATGCAGTCAACTGTAACTTGAACTACTAGATAAATTCTACTACTAAAAGTTACCAGCAATATTTCTAAAGTAATTCACAAAACCGTATAGGATAAAAAATATACAAACAGATACACCCATTCAAGCCAGAACAAAACATATATCTTTATAGAAACACAAAATAGGAAAGTAACGTCTGATCGCAGATTTAGTTGTTTAAACAGATCACAGGATGAGTATCATGAACACAGAGAAGCAGAACCTTCCAGAGATCTGTAAATCGTAAGTAAATGAAGGAAGTAAAAATTATATAAATAATAGCAAGAGCAATATTAACAATACCGAAAACATTGGACACAATGTACGAGATATTTAAATCAAACGGGAGGGCTGAGTAGATAAAAAGAATAACAATAATCCAAACAGATGAAATATTCAGGAAAACATTGAATACGAATGAACATGACACAGACCTATATCACATAGAAACAAAAATAGCAAAAAAATAAATTAACCTGTGAAAAATGTTATTAATAATTGATACTTGCTTAAATATACAAGGAGAGTAAAGAAAGATGAAATGACCAAATGAAGACATCATTAACCAGAATCCCTCTAAGCGAGGGGAAACATAACAGGTAGTTT
Source organism: Euprymna scolopes (assembly GCF_053919585.1). Classification (NCBI taxonomy): domain Eukaryota; kingdom Metazoa; phylum Mollusca; class Cephalopoda; order Sepiida; family Sepiolidae; genus Euprymna; species Euprymna scolopes. Next base: position 121,527,476 of record NC_136485.1, on the reverse strand, counting down.
ACGGAAGCTTTTAGCCATTAAATTTTAGTGATGACCAATGGTATGTACTAACTAAATACCAATGCTAAATGGCTGTTCCGATGACAGTAAAATCATGTGCAAAGTTATGGAAAGATAGTAGAAGATTGGTTGTAACTCAGACTTTAATTTGTTTTCTGTGTATACTCTCTTATAATAACCATAAAACATATATTAAAATAAATACAAATATTATAACTAATGAGTGGATATATATTATGAGGTGCAGAAATATAAATTTTAATTAGTATAGGTGAGAATTGTTTGAACATAGCGGTTTAACTCCTAACCCAAACCGGTCAGAGATTACTTGGTCAAAACGTGGAGAGACATCTGGAACTACGGAAAGCAGACATTTCAGTGGATGCAGTCAGGAGATTCAGAGGTCCTATACCGTCGCGGTTACCACCTGACAAGTCCAGAGGAATAGTTTTGCTGCAACGTCGTGAAATACCTAAGAAAAGATAAGCATAATAGTCCGCAATTAATAAAAAATTAATGTGCGTTCTACATTAAATAAAACAATAAATATATCGCCCAAGTTTAGATTTTCAATACAATTGCCTTCTCCATTAAAAAAACAAGTCCGAGTTTTATTCTCATAATTATTCTATTTTATTTTTATTTATTTATTTATTTATTTATTTCTGAACAGAAAATGTTATTATTACGTTTGCAAAACATTAAATCAAAAACTAACATCGTCCACGTTTTATTGCTTTAATTATTTGATTTAATAACAAAATTTAGTGATCACTTTTTATTATAACAGTTTACTAAACTAACCACGTAAATTGTGACAATAACCTAGTAAAATTTTGTGACAATAGTTTATTCAGTGGTAGTCACGAATACGTGTTCAATTTAGGAGAACGTTATGATTGAAAAATAATCTCCGACGGTAAAATAATGATATTTTTTTTCGATTTCCATTTTTTTTATCTGATTTTTTTTTTATAGTCGAAGAGATTTACGTGTAAAAAAAGCAACCATCTTAATTGTGAAATTTATAGGTGTACGCACTTTCAGGAACGTCCGCTGATTCTCTAAATAAAGAGAATTCTAGTTTCTATTTACAATGCCTTCCCATGGAACAGAGTAAGGCACAAGGTTCGTTTTTAACGTTGAGAAAAGAAACAAAACCACAGATTGTCTCAGTCCTGAAAGAGTTCTCCACTGAGAGAGAACACGAACTTTTTGTGGGTCATCTAAAGAACAGATGCAACGCCTTGATCTTGGTCCGAAGAGAGAGTTGTAATAGCCCCCTACATCGAAGTGGCACCGAGCCTAGATTGGGTTTATTAAGCAAAAAAAAAAGAAAAAAAAAGAAAAAAAAGAGAATTATTTTTCACTTTCATATAAAAACAGTTTCTTTTTATATGAACACATTTTTACAATCTAAGCCTCTATATATATGACATTGTAACCTTCGTTTGATGCGTTAAATATGAATGAAATAAGAATGGCATATATAAATGGATACGTTTAGAAAGCTAAACAACGCGTAGGTCATATAAGTGTTATATGTGCGTGGGTTCCTCTGTTGGGAAGGATGGACGGTGCCTATATATGTGTCTATTTCCTTTTATTGGTTTCTGTAATGCGTGTTCTGTCTCATAATTTGAGTAGGGTTTGTCTGGAATTCATTTCTTGGTTATCATTCACATTGGATTTTTCGATTTTAATATATTTCTATGGAGATTTACATATTAGTCTAAGCCAGTTGGGATATTTGTAATATTTATAATTTGATAATTAAGCTTGTTGATACAAAAAAGCAGTATTTATGAATAAACATATGGTATTTCTGTAGGTGTTTATTTTTTACGCCCTCACGTTGATAGATTTAGATACAATTGGTTTCTAGTGAGTGGAAAAATGATGGTTCCCTAAAGAATTGTCTCACTCACGAATGTTTTCTCTTTCACGACTCGAGGTAGACGAGGTGGGGGTAGTATTTGTCAGATCCTACACTCTGATTCCTGGTATTTCGTAGGGTTGTTAGTCTCTTTTATACGTAAGGTTGGTATTGATTAAAGTGTTTCATTAATGAGGGGAAATTTGTGTCCGCGTGTGTTGTCGTACGTGTGAGCTCGCGTGTGCATATTTGTATGTGTCGGTTCTAATTCATGTTCTGAGGTGTATATATGTATATGTATTTGCGTTGAGTGTGTTTTGCACTACGTTTGTTTGTGTGTCGATATTATATTCTGTAAATGTTGGGAGTGAATCTTTTTTTATTGCTGTGTAGGTAAGTAAACGTAATTGCCTGTTTGGAATATTGGCATTATCTAGAAATTATTTCCACTGCGTTTGTTTACTTTCTTTTGAACCATATAAATGTTTCTTCCCTGTTTTATTTTATGTTGCTCTTATGTAAGACCACTAAATTATTGAGAAATTGGGTTTTGCGAAATTTAGGATGTGTTTTAAGTTTTGGGTTGGTGTTTCCGTTTCAAAGTTTTTGTTGTTTTGAGTACGTTGTTCAGTTTATCGTTCTGACTGATGAGGTTTTTTTTGTTTTCTCTGTAAATAGTCCCGGTTTTATTTGTAGTGTGTGCATACTAGAATTTTATTTTGTTATGTTTTTGGGATTTATCAAGTGGTCAACTGGAATTTTTCATCCTAGTTCTATACTGTTACTTATTTGTTGTGCTGGGTATCTTATTTTCCGCAGCGTTATTTGGGGGCTTCCGGTGTTCAAGTAATTGGTGTTGTTCTTTTTTCTTATCTGGGTGTATCTGCTGTTTATGTAATGGTTGTTGATGAGGCTGTTTATGATGTTGTTGTTCTTGCTGGTTAATTTGCAGTTGTAATAATAGTTTAGATGTACTCTGTAAGCCGCCCATGTTTGTATAATAGGTAAAATAATGGATTTCCGGAATTAACAAAACGCTGTTCAAATTAACCAGATTTTAGTATTTTGAGAACAACATGGGAAACGTTAAATTAAATTGTTTCCATTAACACAAATGTTTTTCACGGCACAAATGTATTTTTGTAAGGAAAGAAATGTTCGCTGACACATTTATTTAATGACACGAGAGAAAAATATTACGTATTTTTTTTTTTAATGTGTACGGATTCATATATATGTTGTGACAGTGCACAGAAAAGAGAAGAGAAATATATGAAAAATGCCTTATATTTCACGAGTTCGAACTTCGAATTTATATGTCCATTCACTTGTTTGGTTTTCGCCTGTTGCTGTTTTTCTCCTTTCTGTCAGTATTTTCTGCAAACTTTCTTGGCATTGTACGTGTATGTTGAGGGTATTTTAAATTCGAATGACCTCTGAAATTACGTAATTTTATAGCTCTGTTCATAATTGCAAAGAAAATCGGAATGCCAAAGTAAAGAAACAAAATATGAATTGCAAAGCCTACAATACGTGTGTTGTTTGTTGTGTCCGAATAATGACCTACGTTATTACACCGGGTATAGTCCGACACCTTACAGTTTCATCTACCGGTATTTATTGGGTTTTGAGTAGTTTTTAGTAGGAATCATAGGTTACTTCCACCATAATACTAAAATTATTCCAGTAATTTAGTGGAAGGGGCAGATTGTTCGAAAATAAATTAAAACAAAATATATAAAATATATAAAACTGTTGGTAATTGTAAACTAGAAGTTAGTAACTATCAGGAGAATGTAACATTTTAAAATTCTACTGTGCGGATGTGTGATGAAAAAAATGAAATTTTGGGTGTGAGAGAAAACGGAAGTGTGATTTATGTTATTAAGTATGTACTAAATAGATTCACTAAGTATACGCATCACTTTCTTCCAGAGTATAAACAACGCTCGGATATCCTTTTAAAACTAATGAAATTTTATACTCCCGTTTCAATATTGATCGATTTTGGTCGAATTAACAGTTATACCTGAATTGGGATTCGACTGAAACATGCATGGCTATATATGACCAATAATGTTTGTATACTAAATAATGTATATACATATTATGTAATACATTGAGAACTCTTTAATAATCACGCGGGTTTCATTGACTTTTCGTGGAGAATGTAAATATATAGACACACACGCATATATATATATATATATATATATATAAATATATGTATATATATATATATATATATATTCTTTGCCATATCTATCATTCTCTCTATATATATATAGAGAGAGAAAAATGAGAGAGAGTGAGCAACAAATAGCCAGACGGACAATCAGAAAAACAGAGGTAAACTCAGTCAATTAGAAATTGACCAGAGCGAGACTGTATATATATGTTAAAAAAGTGTATTATATGTAATGGTAAACATCAATATATTTCCATTTTCTGATTATATCTTTAATAATTTTTTGCTAAACGATGCCATGCGGGGAAAAAGCATAAAAAAGACAAGCGCCTGAATAATTGTTTGTATTGTTCGTATGAGAATAGATCCTAAACACAACTTATCAAGTTACATTGAGGTATAACCAGATAAACGTAGGTCAAAATAAAAAGTCAGTTTAGTTTTACCGAGCTTTCACCTCAGCCAGTGTCTCATGTCTCTAATAATGCCTCGTTACTCCCGGTATTAAGTAAATATATATATATTGAATACTCAATAACGCAATGATCACATTTCTACAAAGACTTGAGGTTTGCAACGTATTTGCCATATTAAATGATCAATTATGGGGCGATCACATCTTTATAAATGGTAGAGGTTGAGAACGAAGTAGATGCTATATAAAAGTTCCGTTTTTAGATGACGGTTAATTATTAATATTCCTATATATATATATATATATATATATATATATATATATATATATATATATATATATAGAGAGAGAGAGAGAGAGAGAGAGAGAGAGAGAAAGAGCTTGTCAGAAAAAAATATGCAGTGCATATGAAATCAGATCAATATCCAAATGGTTCGACCGTCGAAATCAACTGGTACGAGTCAAGCCCTAGACCGAAACTCTCATATAAAATAAAACTGAGTATAAAATATTTCATAAGAATGCGGAAAACTATACAAAAGTGAGATCAGTGGTCTCCTAAGAGAAATGCTAGAACACTGAACAGCCGTGACACGAGGAGAGATTGTGTGAGGGTAATGCTCACATTACGCTTAGACATTTGCATGTCAGTATGTTTAGGAAAGCAGCATCCTGTAAGAGAGGTCCACAGTCTAACATTTCTTGGGAAGAGACTTTTGGAGTAAAAGGCTTTCTTACATCAAGGGATCTCTTCTGTGTAGGGTGGGATTTTGCTTCTTGGTGGGGGTGTTGTTACGTCGAGGAGGTACATGTGGGTGTGGCTCGTCGGTGCATTCGTCATTAAAATACATGTAGAAAGGCAAAGGGTCGCAATATTTCGTCGATGAGACAGAGATTGAAGTTGAGATTACAGTTCAGAGCTGATCAGGTGTGCGACTCACTTGTAAAACTTGTTCAGTAGTGAGACAAGCAGCATATAAACCATCCTAAATGTGACAACAATATTCGATACACAGGTGAATAGTGGACTTATGGATGTACAGGATACTTTGAGGTGTAACTAGCTTTCTCGCACGGTAGGATCAGCCCACCTTCCTCGTTCTATTACAAAGAGTTGTATATGTATTTTGACTCGAGACATCATATGAATTTACTTGTATACAATTACTACACTAAAATAATCACCGGCGGTCTAATATTCCTCGTATCTATAAAATATCTATCTAGAACATAATTTTCAATAATGCGGACCTGCTTGTTTTCAATACTATCATTTCTTAGTTTATTTATGTGCGAGTTCAATGTATTATCGTAACTGCGTCTCAAATATATTATTTCCTCCGTAATTCCTGTTAGGCAACGTTTCGTAAAATTAACTTTGGATCTCTGTTTCGGGGGATTTATAGTTATTTATAGAGTTGCGATCGATATTTCTGCTGAATAAAACTAGTTTCAAGTTTTAATATATATCAAAATAGATTAGATTTTTGTTAAGTGTAGTATATGCATGCTTATGTGTATAATATCTAATCAGAATCCAGGAACAAGTGAACAGTTATTTTGTATGTTCGTTTTATAACGGATGCGATGAAGCAAAGTATAACTGATAATATTAATCTCCGAGATTTGATTAACTACAAGTAAATATTAAAAAAAGCAAGTAAAATATGTCGAACATTTGAAAGTTATTCAGAAAGTACGGTTTCTAGTCTGATATGCATCTTAGAAAAAACAACTAGAGTTTAGATGTGATGAACATAAAATCTTTTTTTCTTTCGTAAATGATTTAACCTAATCTTCTACAGCATGTGAAAAATGTTAAATTACAAATGTTAATAAAGATATTATTTCACAGAGGACAAAAATGTAACAAAACTGACACTGCACCTTAATTCTATTAAAAAAGCTAAGATAAATCAAACTATCATTATCAAACTATGAATTTCGTGATATTGCTTCCATAATTATTTCAATGTTACTCCCTTGAACGATTAGTTTATATTTTGGTATGAACTTTCGTTCACCATCAGTTTTTAACCTTAAAGTGAAAAGTTATTGTTGTTACATTAGTATACCGTTGACGAAAACTCTTTGAAAAAACTTTTTATCTTTTGTGCAGAGTTGAACAGAATGTCTATTTGTGAATTAAACTATTATTTTCCTTTTGATATGATATTAACGTTCTCGTATGGCTTTAATGTGCCACTTTTCTTTGATTTATTGCAATTTTGAATACAGTTTTATATATATTATAAGAAAGTTATGAAATCTGCTCTACATATGTTAATTTTGTTTTTTTTAATTTTTAAGTATATATATATATATATATATATATATATATATTATATTCTACATTATTTATACACAAAGAAAAATATTTGACAGAATATATATAAATTTATATATATATATATATATATATATATATATATATTATAGTGTTCAATTTAAAAAAAAAAAAGATTCCTCTCCGAATTCACTGTCGTAGGATAAATATGTTAAAATATATATGTGTACGAATTATTATTATTATTATCCTAGACCGTACATAGAAGTGTCGGTTTTATAGAAGATAATAAGGCAAACGCATGAGAGTAATTATATTGTCTCTGTCTCACCGAATTATTTCCCCTTTTATCCTATATTTTATTTTCTCTTTATCCCCCATTTATATATATATAACTGTATAGGTGTGTGTGTGTGTGTAGACTAAGAGAATAAAGAGAGATAAAGAAAGAATAAGGGAAGACTTTATCAAAGGGGTTTTAATAGTAAGCGTGAGCATGGTCCAATAGATTACGACATGTCAATAGAATTGGTTTGTTGGAAGTATTATCTTTTAATAGAGCAATCTATTAGATGTCTGACACACACACACATACACACACACACACACACACATATATATATATATATATATATATATATATATATAATCAAGATGAGACACTGATTAGAAATCAGATGAAAGGTCCTGATAGATATTACTTGAAGTAATACTTTCAGGGCGATCTTAGCCAAAAAGGAGAAGCTCAATATTTAAGCATAGGGCAATATATAAGTTTAGTCGTTATAATTAAATTCTGAAAAAAATACAACAACATATAGACACATATATTCGAATCAAGAATGTATTGTTTGACACAAGGAATATATAGAAAGGGGTTATGTTGATTTCCTTAATCCATGAATTTTCAATAAAAGTTTATATCATCAGAGGAAATGAAATGTGGTTAGCAAAATGCTCAACTGTGAATGGACACTTATTTTGCTTTTCAGCACACATATTAAGAATAGTTTTTTTTAAAGTAGCGAATGATAATTATATGGAATTGATTATAGGAAAAGGGACTTTGATACAACATGTGTAGTCCATTATCAGAAGGGGTACAATGCCCTCCGGGGTTATAAATCCAGGTAGGCAGAATATTGGTCGAGGGGAGAAGGCAGTACTCCCATATAACAAAAATGCGTGGTTGCTCATTGATTTTCCGAAAGGTATACGGGGCAGTCGCATTCGTTGGTGTGTTTTGGTAATTGTAATCCAAAATCTTTTTAAGTGTTGACACAATATATCAGATGTTGAATGGATATCTTATTCCATTGTATATATCCCCGTGGGTAATAGAATTTGAGCATTGAATTATGTATGCAATGGACCTCGAAATCAATATGGGTAGCAGAATAATCCGGGAGATGGTATTTAGAACGATGCGTTCGACGACTGGCTTCTGGTGAGAATACGGGTAAAGTGTGGTCAGCTTCCTTGTTGATAGTGGGTAGGGAAGCCTTTTAGATGAGGGAAAGGGAAGGGTGGGGTGAAGTAGAGACGGTCAAGAGAGAAGGGGGGTTGTGATTGGTCGAGCAGGCAGGTGCTTAATGGAATTTCTTCGGGCGCTTGTATTTTAGTGTTCAGTGTTGACCTCTACATTTTAAGTTCAAATGGGAAATGTATATTCTTGTGATTTTTAATAGAATTGTGTATAAGATGGGGTGGGCGTGCCGTCTTTGCTGAGCGGATGGGTGAGTGGATGAGGTGGGGAAGGGAACGAGTCATGGTCTGAATTTTTTGAATGCATGGAGGATTACTTATTATAGTGAGTTAAAGGTTGAGGGGATATTTAAAAGTAACTTGATTTACTGAGATGCAGTTTGTTCATTACGCGTGTGGTCGTAGTGTGATCTGGTTTAATTTAATGTATTTAAAATGTATATATTTCTGTTTGCAGGCGATCTATGGATGAGTTGGCTTTGCTGTTCGTTGGGTGGGAATCGATGTTTGAGGCAATGATTTTTATACTGTGTTTGATTAACTATTTTTATAATGTGTGGACTTGATATAATTTCGGGGTTTATAATAATAAACTCTATATACATCTGTCAAACCTAACCATAAACGCAGATATAAACACATATACACACAGACACATATGCATACGCATATATACCCACATACACACATACATGTGCATGTATATACATACACATTTATAGCATACAAATACGCACACACCCACAGATCCATACCATGCATACACACATACACAGGTAAATACACATTCATCGTTAATTTCATGCACATGTATACACAATTACATACATACACATCATAAAACATACACGCATGGACACATATAAAAAAGCGCATGCACAGGGAACTGCATATACAGTCAGGCGTGCATGTATAGGTGTGTATCGGCTGTACAGCTGCGTCCATATACACGACCGAACATCCAATTCATCGTGTGCGAACATGCAAGTCACACCCGCACGTGCATACCATCGTATACACACAGCAAATAAACATGTCTACATGAGTGTTATATCCGTGCAGAGATAAAGGCGCCCACACTGATTTATCTACACTTACAAATACAACGAGCGTGCACCTCACAGTTAAACATATACATACATCAACAAACGATCGAGATTATTTAATTATTCTATATTTGAGAGGGGGAGTAATCACCTTTTGCCCGCGTATACAGATGGTCTGGGAAGATGCAGACAGCTAAAGCGTACTAAATTACGGCTAAGGTGTTTAACTCCGTAAAATGTCCATAAGGGACAAAAGACAAGACTAGAAAGATGGCAATAACATAAGAGAGTAGGCAAGTTCATGCAAAAACAGAACCAGAGCTACGTTTACAAGGAGGTCTCACTACAATGGCTTAAAAGGGACACATTTTCATTTGATGAAGAACGATTAAGTATAGCTGCACAAGACCAAGCCTTACTTAGAAATGGATTTAAGAAAATGGCTGGTCTAAAAAAAATGACCAATGCAGATTCTGTCACTCAGCTGTTGAAAGCCCAAACCACCTAATGGATGGATGCAAGACCCTTCTAACTGATGGTCATTACACTGCTTGCCACAACAAAGTATGTAGATACTTACATTTGAAGCGCTCTGGAGAGATGTAACTAGATAGGTCGTCGAACATATGGAAACATGAACCACCACCGATAACATCAAATGGAAACCTGACAGTGTTCTACGACAAATACATACAGGCGGACAAATACATAAAAGGAAAGGTCATGAAGCCTCATATAGTAATATTGTAAAAGCCTGAAAGGACTGCACTCATTATCGACATCACAGTTCCAAACGACTTTGGTTTAATAGAGCTGAACGGGAAAAGATGACATCAGATATCAGGACCCAAAAATGATCTAAAAACAACATGGTCTCTGAAAGAAATAACCGGTATAACAGTTGTGACAGGAGCAACTGGCCTAATAAACAAAGAACCTTCAAAAATATTTAAAAGCAATCCCTGGAAAACTAAGCTGTTAGGAAATACATATAGCAGCCATAAAGGGAACAGTGTCTATTCTTAAAAGAGCCCCCGGATATAAATTTAAACTGTAATAGAATCAAGTGTTAGCCCCAGGAAGTGGTCCCTTGATCTCTTCAAATTAACAAAAGTAAAATAAAAATACATACAAACATATATGTATATATATATATATATATATATACATATATAAATACATATAAAACGTGTATACATGTACACACACACGTTTGCATACAACAATGTATACTCTCTTGCACATAATCATATACATACACACAACACAAAACGCACGCCCACATGCTCACACATATATTTATACACCCACATACATAAGGAAATGAAATTAATGGAAGCAAACTCATATATATATATACATGAATATATACATACACACATATATACATATACACGCCCATATACGCATATACACATACATATGTACAGTCATACACACAGACGCGCACAAACATTACATGCACAAACACGTTTTGGGTCATGTTATGCGTGATTATGGATTTATTCTTGCTATTTTCTAGTCTGTTTCTCATGTATTCTATCTTACCCGTATATCCTAAGTTGCGTAAGGGAGTATTATAAAAAGTTGCTACTTGGCTAAATGTTTTCTCGTCGGCTGATAGATTAGCAAAATAGGTGGCCATTCACAGCTGAACATTTTGCTAACCGCATTTTGTTTCCTTTGATGATATGAACCTTTATTGGAAATCCATGGATTAAGGAAATCAACATAACCCCATTCTAGATATTCCTTTTGTCAAACAATAAATTATTAATTCGAATATATGGGTCTACAGGGTTTTTTTCAGAATTTAAATGTAACCACTAAACTTATATATATATATATATATATATATATATATATATATGTGTGTGTATATATATATATATATATATATGTATGTATACCTATATATATATATATATATATATAATTCCATTGTGGGAATTCACTTTGTACGAATATACACAAGGTTTGCTCCAACAGAAGTTACATACAAATTTAGTGAGTCTAGACTACTAACCAGTGCATCATGTCACTTTTGAACGGTATTTAACACATATTTACCCACTAGATGCAGATCTTACATACCATCCTAGGGGGAATATCATCATGATCGCAGCGATATACACTGAACGTGTCCGTAATAAGGTTCTGGCTGATTTCAGTTTGTTAATAGCAGTCAATCTAGAGGTGGTAACGTCGTGCGTTCGTCGAATAAGGGCCAGTTAAAGCATTGCTTTCCTTTGCCCTCTCTTCAATATAAGAGTTGAACGTTCGATCCTGACCTCTGCTGCTATGAGTTTCCCAATAACCGGTAACCGCTGGTATTTTACACTGTCTTAAAATCGTTGATAATTCTGTCTATATTTTTTTAGATGAACAGGTCAAACACCAAAATAAATTGTTTCTTTTTTTTCTAATTTACCATAATTTTTATTTAGACAAAATAGCTAACTCAACATAATAAAGGGTTTAGGATTATTTCCCTCAAATGTGTTTCCTTCAGGAATATAATCAATATTCTTTTAAAAATTATATAATAATCCCTTTCTTTTTCTAACACTTGGCATTTAAAACGGTTTACATTGTGTCACTCTCTTACATTGTCTATTCATATTGTTTATAATAAAAAGAAACTCCTATATATTGTTTAAATTAAAAAAAGTGTTTATTATTTAAGGAAACCGTTCTGTTTATACAGTTTATATTTTCGGCTTACAAAAAACTGTCACTTTTTAAAAGAAAACGTGTGCGGTTTTGCATAGTAACGTAAATGTGACAACAGAAATTAAGTTCCCTTTAAGTGATTGAGGGTTAGATAGGTTTGTTCCCACATTACCGTCAGTCTTGCCAACAAGAATACCATGCCCTGAACAATACCTGAGTCATTCCCTTATTAATATCCTAAACTTTACCCTACGCGCCAGCTTAATTCGCACGAAGCAAACGGCATTATATCACCCATTGTTGTAGTTCGTTCATAGTATTGTCGCGTGGGATTCCTAAAAGCAATTAGCTATGTTACATTTAGGAAAAACCCACCCCCACTCATAAAAAGGGTTGTCTATTCCGAAAGCCGTTCTAGGCGTGTCTACTTCGAAAGCCGTTCTTAATATGAGGAGTTTGGAGGTTGGGCAACAACAAAAAACACAACAGTCATACTTTAAATTGGAATTAACAATATGTTTGTCAATTTTTTGTGTTAAACATCGTGTTATGAGCGAATCACACTCTTTTCTGTTGGTTTATTGTGGAGAAATTGTTAGAGTCAGCTCGCGTTTTAACAAAGACGTTTACTATGCAAGCTCTTTTGTGGAAGAAAGTGAAAAAGACAGAATCTAATAATTCTATTTCCTAAATGATATTAATTCTGCATATTTTTAAAAGACAGCGGAAAGTAATATAACTTCTTTCATTTCCAGAAAGGAAACATGCATGCATACCGACACGCCTAGAAAGGAAGACATCGTATATATATATATATATATATATATATATATATATATAGTTGCTGTAAAAGTCTGAGGAAGCTACAGACAGCCAAAAAAAGACGGCCGGGTAGCTGGATCAATAATGCACCTTGACAGAAAGATACGGTAATAAAAAATGAAACGTGTATATATATATATATATATATATATATATATATATATATATATATATATATATATATATATATATATATATATATATATATATATATAAAACGTAAAGATACGGTAATAAAAAATAAAACGTATATATATATATACATATATATATATATATATATAGAGAGAGAGAGAGAGAGAGAGAGAGAGAGAAAGAGAGATGTGTTTACAATAGAATATCGTATGTATTAGATCGATATTGATTGATGCAACAAATGCACAAGAAACAGCCATTGCGTAATCTCCCTATATAATATTTTGATTGCAGAAATTTCCTTTTTGACCAAAGTCCTGTTTGCTTTCAACAATTGATGGCATTTAAAAGATTACTATATCTTGATTATTAGCCACTATCGTATGTTACTTTAGAACAGTATCTATGAAACATTTAGTCTTCTTAATAAAGTCCTACATTTCATCTTAGCCGCAAAATCATCACAATTGAAACTCTGTTTAGGGGAACTAGTCCTTAATTGTCTCCTTCTGAATATCAAATTATCTTTCCTCCCCTAGTAAACAACGGTTGGAAATATACACATTATTATAATATCTCCCTCCACCCTTCGTACATGATTAATTAATGTATAGACATAACATAAACTTCCATTTATTTTTTTCGATAAATAAATAATAATGTCAACCGAGACAAATTCCGCTCGTTCTCATTGGATGAGGGCTGGCAATTGCTACATTCCGGGTTAACAGTATTTTTAAGCTAAATGGACGGTAATGTACCATTCAAATATATCGCATCGATACCCCACTTTGCCCTGGGAGATAATTGCTGCATCATTTTCTTTCATTTTACGGTGTCGGTGTGTATTTCTGTTTTTTTTTGTTGTTTTTTTTTGCTCTCACGCTCGTATATATTCTTTCGTCCTTTCTCTCTCTCCCTATCTCCTAAAATCTCTCTTTCTCTGTGACTCTCTGTCTTTATTCTCTAGCTCGCTTACTTTGTAAATAGTTCATGTTAAGCATAAAACATTTCACGACGATGCCTGGAAAATTAAAACAAACATTTTTATTTCTCTTTCGCTCGCTCGCTTTGTACATTTGTCCCAGTAAATAATTATACTTTCAAACAAATTAACGTTTTTTTTTTAAATGCACTTAATTTATATATACTTCATTTTAACCTAACAATATATTACGATCATTGCCGATTAAAAAATATGTTTCGATTTTTTACACTTATATATATGCGACAATTTTAACGTAAATTTTATTACATAGGAAAACAATTATCCGTTATATACCTGTGCTTTCACAAATTTTGAATTCTGTGGAGTAGTTTTTTTTAATATTCATTTTCGTAATCATTGTCGAGATTGTGCACATGTTTACTTTCATGAGGAGGATAAAGTTGTAAATTTATATATTCGGTCTATCTCCATATTTACGACATTTATAGCATTTAAACTCTGCTGATTAAGAAAATATCATTCAAGTTTGTCGGAGACAAGTGATTATTCAGATATAAATACATGTATTATATCCTGTTATCAACTGCCATAAAATAATCGACATTCTTTTTATCCACAACCCCCTGACTATTTTAAGAATTTGAAGTTGGGTATGCTTAAAACGATTTTCCTGGTAATAATTGGTAAAAATGGGGATTGTCTAATCCGAAAGCTGTTTTTTACATGGGGATGTAAGGGGTGCATGCTCTGGACGTAGTTTTAAGAGGGGAAGGTTGTGGTGTCTATGGTGAAAGCTATTTTAACATCAAGAATTTGGGATGTCTATTCTAAACGCCGTTTTTTACATGATAATAATCAAAGAAGTGATGAAAGTGATAATTGTTTTTATTTTGTTTTAAAAAGACACAATACAGCAGGAATGTAATTTAATACTAGTGGTAGAAGCGTTGAAAAGAAGAGAACGACTTGACCAACAAAAGGAAACAGCTAGAGCTGCTACTATTGCTTTCGCATTTTTATTAATTCATACTTACTTACGCTTACGGGTTTTTTTTATTCAAACAGTGTTGACGCTATATCGCCCTAATTCAGCAATAATCGCGAATAAAAGTCAAATTCTTTTTTCATTTTGGTCACGGCCGCAAATATCAGTAATTGTTTAGGAATGGCAGTGGGAACCAACTACGACCGAACTTTAATTTTTTGCGATGGAACCCTGTTTTACGGATCCCGTTAATTAAGTATTAAATCCTGGAAGATCAATATTAGTGCTTGATTTCGCGAAAGATTTCCCTCATTTAGAAAGCAACTAATATATATTTCGTAAAATGGAGTTCTGCCTCAACAGAATAATGTTCAACAAAACGTTTAACTGGAAAATATTTTACCGAAAACTATTAACTATAATTTATGTATAATTTACTATAATGAATTAAAACATGCTTTCTTAGCAATATTAATAAACCAATCGTTTTTATGACACAATTGAATAAATTCGCTGATTTTGGATTTTTTTTAATGCCGTTTATTCTTTTGCAGATTAAAATTAGGTTAATATTTTATTTAATATGGAAGTAAACCGCAAATATTACCTCATACTTATTTAATCCTCATTCATCATTCAAGGTTATGTATCCCATTCTATTTTTTATTCAATTATTCATTTTGTTCTCATCTATAGGGATAGGAAAATATCGTGTATTCTTAGCAACGAAGGGAGATAATCCCGCTCGTTATTAATTAAAAAAAATAGTTGAACTATGGGAACCCCAAATTGACGTCGGTACTTATAGCAGTTAAGGGAGACAACCAGGGACGTTTTATATTTCTAGTTTGGTAAACCATAAAATGCGTCTATTATTTATTAATCAATTAAACATATACAGGAAAGGCTAAGCTAGCTTATTCAACAAATTAAGAGTTTCTAGTATATTTTTATTCTTGAAGCTTCTTATATACCCATGGGTTTAACCTACGTCTGCCATCCATCCATAATCAGGTTCGGTTATTCATGGCTCCAGAACCAAATTTACGATTCATGAATTGTGCTCTTTGATACCTAAATAAAATAATATATGCCCCATTAATAATTATTCCGATAATAAAACCAGTCTATAGCTCCAAGTGTGTTTTACTCCGATAAAGTGGTGTTTACCCTTGCATTTTTGGAGAAAATCATTTAGAACAAAGGGGGATTTTAACAGCAGGGATGTTTCAAGTGTTACTTATCAGAGAACAATATCAATTAATTTCCAATTTACTACTTGCTAATTTAATTTTTATATATAATTGCTAGTTTGTTGTTAGGTGTAGAAGAATAGAAACCATATTTGCTTGCAAGATTTGGATCCCACGTTTAGAATACATCATTCCAAGCTATTTAACTCTACATTAAAATTTGGCCTTGCTCACAAGGATCTTTATTGTTACAGAAAGTTCTGACCTCAGTTACATTTAAGACGTTATAGCAAAAACCTATTCCTGTTAAACCTCCCTGTATAACATCCAGCCTTTCATTTTATATTTCTTCTTTAGGATTCACTATGTAGATGGCTTGCAATAGACATAGATTGTACCTTTTTGATTTCCCGGGCTTACTCCCCGTATCCACTACTGGACATTTCAATGCAAAAGCTTTATTGTTTCTATTAAGTTCCCTGATTATACCCCCTAATGCAGTTGTATTTCTTCTTTTATTCCTAATGTTGATTCTTGTACCATCCCCCCTGCTATAGTAAACACTTTCTCTATTAATTTCCATCACGGGTTGCTTTTTATATGATACTATGTGGTTTCTATATCTTTCCTTAAAACGCACCCAGTGGCCCCGAGATATATCTTCTGAGTACTATCGGTCTTAATCTCGCATTTATACACTATTTCTGAGGTTAGGCATTTACCACCCAACGGACAATGATTAGTATTCTGCAGTTATATTTTCTGTCTAAGACACATCCATTCGATTCTAACTCGTTATTATTCTTTATTCTGTAGATTTACTTGTTGTTGGATCATATTATCGTGTAAGTTAAGTTGCTTCAAGTCGAGAAAGCTAATTTTACCGATTTTTTATTGATTATTTTGCTTAATTTATTCTCCGGGGGGAAGTTTTTCTCAATTATTCCGTAAAATTCCCTAGGTATATTGTTTTTGATATGTTCATGGAACGGTGGATTGAGCCACACCTACGCGTTGCGTCTATTTCTCTTATATATGGTACTCCCTCGTCATTATCTGTTCTGCTGTTATTTTTGCTCCCTCCGTTCACATTCATTTGATCTTTATTAACGTATCCTTTATTAATCTTCGGTTTCTTTCTAGCTCTCATATCCATGTTATACGATATTGTGCAGTTAGGTTTGTTGTTCTTACTGTTATTGTTCATCCTGTACTCTATTTCTCCAATGTATCCCAGTCTCAGAAGAGCTTCATTGTAATATTCCTTGTTTTTATCAAAAATAATCTCATTCTTAGAAAGTTCGGACACTCTTTTGGAATTGGTGGGGATAAGCGCCTTCTTCATACACTTCGGATGATTCGATTGGTAATCTATGTAGAATATTTTCTGGTTGGGTTTTTGATATGGTTCATATGTGTTGTCGTTTAAGTTGAGGGTAACGTCTAAAAAGTTAACTTTCTTGTAATTGCTGGCTATTGTTATCTCTAATCACAATTCCTTAAAAATACTTCTGATGTTTTTTTCATGATTTTTCTGCAATGTGATCGCCATAATTAACCCTAAAATGTGCGTCATCCCTATAAAGCCCCCATTTTACCGAATATTTTCCGGTCTATCTCTCTTAGTAAGTTCAATCATACCAAGTCAGTAACCTACTCAGAGTCCAGGAACCCATTGTGACGTCAAAATTACCCTCTCTATCTTTTCTAGTCCACGGTTCCCCGTTATATCTGATTAAGGTTTTTCTAGCTATGTTTTATAATGTGAATTTTCAACTCTGTCAAGTCCGTTTTCTCTTCAGCTAGTTTAAGTGTTTTCTCGAACAGTGCATGGGAAATTAAAGGGTAGTACGCATCTATGTCGAACATGATAAAATTATATTTTTGTTTTTTGGGGAACCTCTCGAACCACTTGATAACTTCACCCGATGAAATCCAGAGGTTTTGCTTTATTTTGGATTTTAAGGTTGGTATGATTCGGTCTAGTATCTGTTTACTGATATTACCTATGTCGGATGCGCATGGAGGAATAAGTCTAATACTGGGTTTACTATTAAAGTCCGGATTATTGCACTTCAATAAAAACCGAGGGTTAAGTGGGAAGTACACCTCTATTTTATCCTGAATGTTCATTTTCTCACAAATGCTAACAAGTTGATTCTAAATAGATTCAGTTGCTTCCTGATACTTATTATTAAGTCCGGTTAGAATGTGAGTATTATATGCTTGAAAATTCATACTGTAAGTATCTATAGGTTAGGATTGCCCACTATCTTTTGTAAGTCTTATTAATGTTTCTTAACTTAGGGTTTAAATACTCCTGCATATGATCGATTCTTTTCGATACATATTGAGATATTTTGATTGCCCTTGTTTTTAATTTTACAAACCATAGACTTGTCCGTCTTAAAACCTATAAGGAGAAAACTCACGCAAACACATAAAGTAATTATATATATATATATATATATATATGTGTGTGCGTGTGTGTGTGTGCGTGTGTGTGTGTATGTGTGTGTGTATACGAAGTGCCCTTAGTATATTTTTCGTATGGGTACTTTTATTAATAGCAGACAAACGAAAATATATTCAAATTCAAATGCACTTTTTGTACTATTCCAACAACTTTGAAAGGCTCTCTAGATCTTCCCTTGCGTAAGCGTTTACACAATCTTTTTCATCTCATCAATTATCTTATAAAAACATCTTCTAAGGTTTCCTTGAACTTAGTAAATAATAAAAATTCATAGGTTGTAAGGTGTGGATTATTAGGAGGGTTATGGAAATGTTTTGATGCAAATCTTGATAAAATAGTCGAGGACAATCTGGAGTTGTTTACCGGCGCATTCTCGACAATCTACCGCCTCTTCAGTTCTTCATACCCAACTGTGTGCACAATTCTCACTATGACATAAATAATTACACTTATTGTATTTATGAATACAAAACAGTACTTATCCGTGAACTATTGTTGGTCTATCCAATCTTATGTCATGGATAATCTATTCCTCCCATATCTCTAATCTTTAATTAGAAAATTCCGCTTTCCTTGAATCTCTTATGCCACTTCAATACAAATGCTCGATTTATACAGTATAGTTTAAAAACACCCTGAAGCATTCCAAACGTTAATTTGGCATTTTAGAATTTTGTTGTTTAGCGTTCTTCTAAGTGGCCACACATCCATATAATATTTTTGAAATCCAGCTGCTGTTATAATCAGGCTTTAGTAGGGTGTAATCTTATTTATTCTGTAGCTTTTCATTTGATTAAGTCATTAAAATTTATGTCTGAACAAAATAATCTGAAAATTCATTGAAAGCAACTCGACTATATATATATATATATATATATATATATATATATATATATATATATATATATATATATAAAGGAACAAACCGTATTATGTGTTCATCAACGTTTCGTCTTTATTTCGAGACTTCCTACAGAATTATGGCGTTTATTTCCTAGGAAGTCTCGAAATAAAGGCGAAACGTTGATGAACACATAATACGGTTTGTTCCTTTTTATTTTCTCTATTTTGTCGGAATACTATTTTCATTATTTTCATCATATATATATATATATATATATATATATATATATATATATATATATATATATATAGAGAGAGAGATACATATATATATATATATATATATATATATATATATATATATATACATATGTTTGTATATATGTGTGGGTGTGCGTTATAAATGAATAATTACTTTTTCATAAAGAATATTACTGCTTCATGCTTACGAAATCATCACTATTGGCAATGACAATTTCTTCCAATTGAGAGATTCTAAGTGAGTTACGCAGCTATATTTCTCTCTATTTTATACACGGTTACCTGCTCCCCATCAAATATTTGTAAGGGAATTAAAAGCATTATAAACATATAAATACATAATTCTGGCGTTTATTTCCTAGAAAATAGTCACCCTATAGTATTCTTTAAGAGACTTGATCATTTTAATAATTGTTATTTTTGTAACTAGCGACACAATAATTTTATGATTAGGTAGTCATCAAAGTAGGTCGTTATAATTGATGCCGGTAAGGAGTTTTGAACTCAGCCCTGAAGCGACCATATGACTCAATTTTCTAAGCCTTTATTTCCGGGTTAGGAATAAATGTCCAGGAGAATTAAGATGATTTACGAGTTATAAAGCCAACTTTTTGCGAAGATATTTGCGATCCTACAGCGTTTAAACGAGCGGAAGTCGTGGATGTTGCATAACCACAACTTGAGTGCTTCTTTCTTTGTATTTTTTTTTGCACGAGAGTGTCTCTCATTTGGTATTCTTTAATCTTAAAAATTTTCTGGCAGCGAATATAGTCTTAAAAATTACAAGCTTACCTGTCGTTTTTGCATGTTAACCACGATTTACAAAAACTTGAGAGAAATTGGAAAGATAAATGAGTGTATCACCAACTGAACGGCAGCCAAACGAAATGCATATATGAAGTGTCATTTTCCCTTTATTTATACAACCAGAAAGACCTGCTTCTCAACCGGGGTTTGACTTGCGATGAAAAGTGGGTTCTTTACGACCATCCTCGCTCAGCTAAGCAGTTAGCCCCTGACGAAGTCAGAGTTCCACCAAAACAAAGTCGTACTGATTGTTTCGTTTATTTTATGGAGGCGAAACTCTTACTACGGAGACGTACGTTAATGGACGAAATATATCAAACAATTCAACAATAACACCCAGCATTAGTCAACAGAAAATATACAATTTTCCTCCAAGCCAATGCATGAACGCACGTTGATAAACCAAGATTGCATAAGTTGAACAAATGACACAATTAATCTCTGCCTCATCCGCAATATTTCCAGCTCTTACCCCTACCGACTGCTACATTTTAAAGAATATCGAAAACTTTCTGTGTGAGGAATAGTTAAAAAAGTAAGCGATTTAGAAACGCCTTCAGCCAGTAAAGCGCAGGGTATTATTTACGTTACTGGCGTAAATACACTTTTCGGCCTTGGCAAGAGAATGTTTATTCTGATTGTGCTTATTTCAATCAAAACATATGGGCTTCAGCCGAGATAAATTCATCTGAATGTGAAATAAAAAAAAATGCTTATTTATTTTTCACTATCACAAATAATAAAATTGTATATCAAAAGTATATATTTATAAGTATTGTAATACAAATTTACGTGAAAATATCCCATTTTTGTCAGTTAATGATGTAACAAAAAACGGGTCCTACACCGTGAAGCCCTCGCAGCAGAATGCAGCATTGATAAGACATAACGAGAAGCGCATATTTACTAACAAATAAAAAAATAAAGTAAACCCACTAAACTTCTATATCCTTATAACATACTGATAAATAAAAATAAATAAAAAATATAAGAAAAATATAAAAATTAACATAATAACTTGTATAATAGTGCAATGTTACTTATACGAGGATTATTAAGAAAAAAGTCATTATTATTTCATCAGATCTAACGTAGAGCAAATAAAAATGTTGCCCTAATACTTCAATTTCTGCTCCTTGGACCGAATCAGGAATTATTTAATGATTACCGAAAAGTGTAAAACCAGGAAGTACTAATAATGCGGCTGGCCAAAGTCGACTATAATTAAATAATATTCATGCTAGTTGAATAATTATATTTATCTCTCCTTTTTACAAACTGATGTTCTCTTAAGTATGATCAATCTAAGATGCAATTGTTGTCTCTGTTAATTCGTCGTATATCAAGAGCATGCCGCATATATATATATATATATATATATATATATATATATATATATATATATATATAAGGCATTTGCGATGCAAGATGTGTGATGTTCAAACCCTGGTCAAAATCTTATATTCCTTGTTTCATCAGATTATTTCGATTATCGTTTCTTGATTCTTATCGATGACAATTCGATCAAAAATTTGTTTACGATCATTTCCAGATGCATAAAGTACATTTGTGTGAAATTCCATAAAAATCGTTCGGCAATTGTTTTACTTCAACAAAAATGGTTTAGCTCTTCATTATTCACCAATATGAAAAAAATACATAACGTCTTTGATTTATGTTAAGTCTGCCCCCAAGGATTTAATGATATCAAGTACAAACCGCCAAAAACTACAAAAGACGCTAATATCAACAGCGTCAGCTGTTTCTTTTTAGATTTTCGATGTGCGTAAGTTATAGTTATCATTGATTAAATTGAGAAAGGATAAACCATAAATACATAATATCATGTATGTTTTTATGTGCAAATGGAGTAGATACATACAACGTTTACAGAGTCAATACTTAAACTACATAAATCACATTTCAATTGCTTTTGTATCCACAGTTATTTTCCATATTCCCTCGTGTCATCAATGCTGTTTGCAGAGTGGAAGGACATTCTTCAGCTATGAAGTGAATTGTATATTAAGCGTTTTGAACGCCATTATACACACCTGCTAAAAACACAAAATTGTAAGAGAAGCGTTGACACTAGATTATAACACTAGCATGAGTCGCTGCAGATGAAAAAAGCTGGATAAAAATAAAAAGTTTCGTAAATGTGTTTATATTTGCACATTAGTCTTACTAAACAATGGATTTCCATACTAATCCAGGCTAATTCAACGTCATTTAATGTCCATGTTTAATTGAGTAGGTGCATTTTCTGTTATAAAACGTACACCTAGTTATAACGTTTTTCATGTTTTGGAAGGTTTATGTACCTATTCTGCTGTCGTAATATCACGATCAATAGTATTGTACTTTCCTCTGTTGAAGCATTTTTTTCATCCGTTTATTTATTATAATAACTTATGGCACATTTTGCTAATAAAACCATAGTTCTATTATGCAGGCACTTACGTAGGCAATTGTCTCGTATCAATAGTATCGCAATAAGCTTTACATCATTGAATTCTTCCTGAAAATATATAAAATTCACAACTGAAATCCACTGCTACATAAGTCTAGCGGACAATTCGAAGTCCACTCCTTTCAATGAAACAACAAATTATCAAGGCATTACTGTTTCATAGTTGGTGGAAGACAATCCACTGTACTTGGGTATTAGGAGATCATTTGTAACATTTTACAAAGTGCTACGTTGTATATTATTTTATAAGTATTATAAGCAGCACGTTAATAAAGTCTATAATAACATAGGTAGAAATGCTTAAAGAATAACATCCAATATTGGAATATTAGTCCAGATTAGCTCAAAAATACGAATAATGCAAACTAGATTATACTCTCAGGAGTATATTTTAGTGTAAATATTCTTGATAAGAATGCATTATGAATATATCAATCTACATAAATGCAACATACAAATATTTCTGTCACCATATTTTGAATTTATAGTTATGGTCACATGTTGATGTAGAAACGAAAAGTTAACATAGACCCTACAAATAGTATTCTAAGTCAGTTTAGTCACCGTGAACAGTGGGACAAATTATAATGTATTGTCAAATAAAAATAAAATAAATCGATAAACAGTTTACATGCATAAATATCAACCGGTGCTATATGAAATCATCGGCGCCTAGCAGTGTTAATCAATTGTGACTTCTGTTATAACATATAAACAAAATCTTGAAAAAAAATATTAACAAAAAAACACATCTTTTAAATAAGCAGAACATATAATTTTTTTTCTTTTCCAAAATAGAAGGGAAGCTGCCTATGAAGTGATATTGGTAAGGAAGGATGCAGTGTGAGAAGGAAAAATGCATGTCAAAAGCCACGGTAAAATAACACTTTGACTCCAAAAATTGAAAGCCAAAGCATAACATTCATTGAATACAGCGTGTTAGTCATAATAAAAAAAGTTGAACATCACGCAGCCATTAAGAGTCAGATACTTGATAAAATAACTGAAAGATCAATGTCGCCAAAATATATTTACTGATAAAAATCATGTTACATTTTAACAGCATCTCTTTGTCAAAGAAATGTATTATAAAAAGTATGTTTTTACCTAATAAATAATTTGCACTAGCTGCGTTTACACTGACAACACTCAAAGGGGGCGAAAAGGTATTTGCTAGAATAAAATGGCATTGACAACTACCTCGTATTTGTGAAAGAAAATTACTTATTTATTTATTTTTGATTGATGGCCAAAGCAGCTTTTTTTTTTGGCCTTTACTAATTTTTCATTTGTCATTCTATTCATCTTTTGAAGAGGACCAGCTGTATTTCGCAATAGAAATCTACAACTGAGAGTATATTTACAAAATACCACCTTTAACACCCCTATTTTACTTTCACTATACACTGTTTATATTAAGCAAGCGGTTATATACCTAGACATATCAAACGAATGCCACGCAAAACTGTTACTTTTTCTATTAAACATCTCATATAAATATTTTAATGATGATAATGATATAGACCATGTGCTGTGTAATGCTTTAGGTTGTTTTACTCTGTTAAGCATTAGAACACCATTGTTACGGCAGTTACAATTATAGTATTATAACTACAAAACATAATACACAACCATGAACTATTAATTAAATTATGAAATTTTAGTATTTTATATGAGCTATTATTTTTACATATTTGCTATTAGTAATCGTCTTAGACAGGTTATATACAATGTTAAACAAATCAAAATCAGGTACGTTATTCTATTGCCAATGAAAGTTTCCAGTAATCACCTGAAAATTAGCTAGTAAAATATAACAGTGAGTTTGCTGCTTCAATGCAATGTATGTCTACCATTCAATACCTTACAATATAATTTTATATGCTGCATCTACATTAATGTATATGTTTTTTTTCTGAATATCCATTATTGTTGTCTTCCATATTTGACTTAATTTAGCACTAACGCACCTGGAAAACAAACAGACATTTGAATTACATCTTTCAAGCAAATGTATTTTGTGGCTACATGCCAGATGATGCAGAGCTAAGAAAATAATTTGAATCGACTGATATAGCTTCGGGCACAGAAAGCACATTTTTTGGAAGTATTTATATTAACGACTATTCCTTAACGGTGAGTTGAAGTGGGATTTTCCTCTTAAAGAGCATCAATAGTATATTATAAGCATCTGCCCATGTCTGAGTAGATGTGTACGCGCTAAATATTTATTTTACATGGACATGTGATATCTGATAGTAATTACTTTCTACTTATGTACTTATCCTCAAGTTATTAAGCATAGTGAATTGTGTAGCTAAGTTCGCACTGCCTTACCTTAATCTCGATTGATTTGATCGTTCGCTATTTAATTTTGATTACCCCATTTTTCATTTTATCTTTCTACTCTGTTGTGTTATAAACAAATGTGTATTGGCTTAAGTTTCATGAAATTTGACTTAGTTAATTTTTAAATATTGTATATATGTGCTTAGCGTATAAACATATGTGCAATATTTGTGAACAGCAAAATGTTCAAGTAACTATTTATTATTAATTTTATTTATTTATTACGGACAATTATCCTCATCTTTTATCAGTTGTTTCACGAGGCTTCGGCCAATTATTCCTCTGGCCTTCCTTAGGTGGAAACCGCGGGGAATAATAACTCTGAATCTCCTTACTGCGATCACTACCTTCAGTAGTTGTTGTCGTCCCACCACATTTTGGACAAGTGAGCCTTTGGCCGACTTTGGGTAGGACTGAAACCGCTATCTTCAAACAATTCTCACCTGGAACCGTAGAGATTCACCGTCTCTATCAACTGCACCACGGTATCAAGATTTAAGTTTTTGGTCTCATAAATCCATGCTTATTATCTGATCTCCAATGGTCAGTTCCATACGGAATGGCATATATTATTTAATGGAATTCATTAGGACGAGTATCATTTATTAATTTTATTTATTGCGGACATTTGATCGCCGTTCGGAACCCGTGGCGCCATTGGTATAGACGTTGAATATCTACGGTTTCAGATAAGAATTGTATGAAAACAGCAGTTTCAATCCTACCCAAAGCTGTTCAGAGGCTTACTTGACCAAAACGTGGCCAGACGACAACAACTATTAAAGGCAGTAATTGTAGTGAATACAGTCGGGAGATTAATAATTCCTATCCGCCGCAGTTACCTCCTGACGAATTCAAGAGGAATAATTGGCAGAAACGTCGTGAAACAACTAATAAAAGATGCGGATAATTGCCTGCAATTAATAAAATTAATAATCAATGCTTATCTCAACCAATTCCAATTAGCCAATACATATTTATCAATTCATTACTATCCTGTTACATAAACTTTCACACAGATTTATTTCTCAAGCCTCGAGAATCTTCACATTAGGTATATCTCCATGCTTAACGGAAGCCAATAATCCGTCTTTCATATTTTCGTTTTTCTCTGTTTAATATCGGTTTCCTTTGACATACAGTGTGTTTCAATGACTTGAGAAGATCTTCAAGTTGAATTACGTTAAATTATTTACTGATTTTGTTCTATTTTCTCTAATTAAACAATTCATGTCTTGTCAATTTTAAGTAGGGGATAATTAACAACATAACAGTTTGTTAAAGTTGTTTTTACGAAAATTAACAATTAACCAAGGATGCATTTCGCACACTAGACGAGAATTTTTATCAACACACTCTACAAACCATAAATCTAATTGCGAGCATTACTCTTTAATTCCAACATACTGGGTCATTGTCATTTATAAAATAACATTACGTGCTTGCTTTAATTGTCCAGACAAAATCATTGCTGCAGTACACAAAAATGTGTCGGAGAATCCTCTCACTCCAGCCGTTATTGGGAGAAGGAACTGAAACTTTCCCCAACATTATTGCGACATATGGAACGAGCCATGCAGGGACGTCTTCAATTTTTTCAACCATTTAATGAGGTGTTCAAACGAAAACTTCGCGAATATATATATATATATATATATATATATATATATATATATATATATATATATATACAAGTTAAAGTGGCTGTTTTGTGTGTGTCTGTGTATGTACATTTCCCTTTCAAACTTCACCATCAATTTTCAGTCTACAGTCTCAAGATTTGAGATAAGGGTATTTAAATTTGGAAATATTTTAATCGGTATTCGCCCAGAAATTTAGCTGTTAAGGGTTCACATTCAACGTTTTGATCTATAAAAACTCTACAAAATTCATCCGCGAAAGTGGGATTTAATCAATAAAAATATTACATGTAGGCTACTTAGGCAAACTTAATTTGAGCCCAAAACAATAAATGTAAGAGGAAAAAATGAGGGTCAATTTTTTAGAAAAAATTGACCTCCACAGTCTCTTCAAAATTACTCAGATAATATTGGGGCTAATATTTAATATTTACATCAAGTGTATTCAGATATTTTGCAATCTTCTTAATCTGTTTTCGGCCGAAGAACTGGCTGCCCAACAGTTAAAGTTCAAAAGATTTCAACTTAGCATTCCAAAGCGAACTATTCAGCCAATTTTGGGGAAGACATTTGAAATTGTACATAAAAGGGAATTGAGCACGCATCAAGCTTTTTACTCAGTTTTGGGGCAAGAAATTTGGTTGCCAATAAGTCAACATTGAAAGAATATACCTTTGCAGACTAAACAAAACTCCTCTGCCAATTTTATGTTTAAAAACTTAACATTTTAGGTGTAGGTTACTTGTACATGAATATAACTTTTAATATATATATATATATATATATATATATATATATATATATATATATATATATGTATGTATATATAGCAGGGTTATCAGTTCACTCGACAAGGCATCTTTGACCAACGAGCATATGAATGTTCACCATCTGCGAAGGAGTGTGCCGGACGTCTACAGGGTTGCAATTGCGCATGTGGTGTCCAGAGCTTGGGAGCTGCTGAAGATTGCATAGTCAACCCTCATTCATCGTCTTCGATAAGAGAATCAACCATATATATATATATATATATATATATATATATATATATATATATATATATATATATATATATACAGTGCCATCCAGCTTGGTCAAAGACATCTCGCCTTCTCTGCCCAGTGCTTTAACAACTTCACGTTAAATTTGGAGTAAAAAACAATGTCAAGATTTACATTTATCAGCTCTCCTACGTATTTTGGAGGGTCCTTGACAAAGTTCTTTACACTTTTTTGAACCTTCTTATCATTTACAATATTTCGATATAAGCTTTACCTTTTGATAGCTGCTCTGTAACAGTACTCTTTTCAGAACTATTACGAGCCATTTTATTCACGAAAAAAACTACCTTGGTTATAATTTGACACACCTCAAATACCGTGAAGTCAGCAATGAGGATGGCAAATTGATTACACTGTGCGGAACATTACGAAAATTTCACAGTACGAGCAGCTCAGCAGTGCCGACGTTTCCGAGGATTTTGATACGATAATACGTGTAAGTTTCTGAAACAAGTGAAAAAATGGGCTATTGATATAAATTTGACACGCAGAATATATATATAT
The DNA here is from genome assembly GCF_053919585.1 of Euprymna scolopes. Lineage (NCBI taxonomy): Eukaryota > Metazoa > Mollusca > Cephalopoda > Sepiida > Sepiolidae > Euprymna > Euprymna scolopes. Next base: position 121,499,008 of record NC_136485.1, on the reverse strand, counting down.
ATATATATATATATATATATATATATATAGTCCGACTTCTTCAGCTCTAGACAGACTATAGATATCCTCGAAGGGGTGTCTGCCTGTTATTATTTTTTCCGAGGAGATGCACAGTATAGATAAGCGAAGACCACATACACCGTCTAGAAATTCCTGAGTGGAAATTTTAACAATCAGGGTCAACATCGCTTAACTATGGTGATGTGTCGAGAATTGGTGTGTCATCACGATCATTTCGTTCATTGTGCCTATATGTATATATGTATGTATATATATATATATATATATATATATATAAATATATATATATATATATATATATATATATATATATATACATATGTATATACCCCTCCGCTAAAAATTATAAGTACTTTGTAGTTACCGTTTTTGTTGGTGTTGTTGCCCAACCATAAACCTCCTCTCGTAAAGAACTGCCTTTATAATGGACACCATGAACCTCCGTACGTAAAGAACAACACCCTATTTATTGAGTAGGGTGTGGCTTGTTAAAACCTTGCACAAAATTTATGTATAGCTGTCACAGTTTCCACGATCATAAAATTTGTTGGTTCCTGTGTACTAAGCTGTCGAGTAAAGTATGATATAGTCAGCATCATAAACAGAAACGGCGAAGTCAACGAAATATTTATTTAATTTGTGACCATTTATTTTGAATATTAGTCTATAAATTATATGTTTATTGAAATAATCTCTTTCTATTGGTGTCCGTATTTTTCCTATGTATATGTGGTGCCCCACAAAACTTTTTTAATACACATTTGCAGCTGTCAGTTTTTGTATTTCTAGCTTCCAAATGGTAATGAAACATGTTATAAATATAGTAAATATATTGAAACTAAGATCGAAACAGTGGGGAGAATTAAAAAAAATTGTCATTTAACACAACGCGAAAAGAAAACTCAATAATTACCAACGCAAACGTTTAGAACATATTAACAAAAATAATATCTAATATTTTGTAGCATAACCCCTACTGTTGATTACGCTATGCAGATGTTTTGTGTAATCTCCTACGAACTTTTTACATATATCTTGTGTATTTTATTCCATCCATCAACATAACATCCAATTCTTACAGTTATGAACCCGTAATTTAAATTCTCCCCATACATTCTCTATAGGGGTGAGATCGAGAGGCCAATTAAATACATTCTCTTTATTTTAATTAAACCAATGTTGTGTGAGTTTCGCAGTGTGTTTCGGATCGTTATCTTGATCCATTTATATATCAATTTGAACAACTTCACACTTTCTTTAAAGTTTTTGTCCAAGACACTCCTATAAAGTGCTCCATTCATTTTTCCTTTTATTATTTCCAGTTTTCCTAAACCTGCACTGAAACAATCCCGGATCATAATATATACTTCTCCATATTTTCCTGTGGAAATGGTGTTTTTTTATTCGTATTCAGTACCTTTGTCCCCAAACTTTCGTTGTTTTTGGAGTGGTAAACTAGTCGATTTTTGCCTCATCTGACAAAAGCGCATTATGCCAAAACCCTAGAGGCTTACTTGCATACTCATTTGCAAAATCAAGTTTAGCAACAGCATGCTTTGGCTTAAGAAGGGGAGTTTTCCTTGCTGATCTAGAGAAGATGCGTTTAAGGTTAAGGGTTTTAGAGATTTTGTCCTTGCGAAATTTAATTTCATTGTTTTCCAAGTCACTGTGCAGCTCTCTAAGAGTAATTCTTGTGGATTTCATAATCTCCTTGGTAATAAGCCTTCAGCATGTTTGGTTATTTTTCGAGGAAAACCTAATCTGGGTAAAGGAAAAGTTGATTTGTGAGATTCCAGTACCGAATTATGATTCCAATAGGATTCAATGAAACCATCAACTGTTTGAATATTGTTCTGCATCTCAATCCACTTTGATGAAAACATACAACTGGTTTTCTGAGCGTTTGATTTATCGGTTTATTTTTTTTCTATGACGTGGTTGCTTACATTACGGTTATTTTTAGATAGGGCATGTGCAATACATTTACTAATTGCTTACTTCGATGTCTGTTCGTTGTCGGTCTCAGTTGGGTCCCCAACACGACGGGAAAACACGTAGTAGATGCATAAAGTGTGTAAAGAAACATCACAAGGATATAGAGAAAGATAAAAAAAGAATAGTACTAGTCGTAGCTTCGGGATGTACAATATCCGTTGAGATCTCGCTTCACCATACCAGTCTTAGGAGCTTACTATAAAGGATCTGGTGAAGTCCAGCATGGGGTCAGATCTGGTCTCACAACAGTATTGATTATTCTTGAACATTCCAGAAGCTTTAAAGCATTTTACCATAAAAAACAACATAACATTATTTAGAAATCTAATGATTGTGGTACGTTTGTAAACTTTTGCGGTGCTAATTCTTGAGTTTTCTCTTCGTGTTGTATTGGGTTATTATTTTTTTTTATTTTTCCAGTGTTCCCATCTTAGTTTTAATACATTTTCCACGTCTATAACAAGATCATGACCATTTGATAGCTATGAATACAAAAACCGACAGTTTCAAATGTGTATTGTAAACTTTTGCGGGGCACTGTGTGTTGAAGGCAATGAGTAGCAAAGTATTAGCTCCGTATCCTTCATTAATATTTTAATATTACATATAGGCAGACATGAATTTAATATTAAAACAAACGTGGCATCTAAATCCTTAGTGTTTATATTTATTAATCATTTTAAAGCTTAATTCTCTTTTATGTTGCATCCAGAACTTAGAGTAATATAAAGAATAGCATAATAATTATAATTTACTGACAGTTATTTTAGTAAAGGTGCAAACTTTACAAAAAAAGACATGATATGTAAAGCGACGGTTTTCCGCGGGATCTTGGTAATTATGGGCATAGGTTGTTTCCTGTACATTGCCTTATTTTGTAGTCGGAGACCAAGCACAATGCTTTTGTAATTACTTTGTAATGAGTGTTTTAATTGATATTTTTTATTCCCCATACCATAAAATGCGCAAGGGTTATTAATGCATTTTTTTCATACAGGAGTAACATTCTTCTTACGCGCCTTTTTTTTAGTATTCCACTAACTAATTTTTATTTTTACAGCATCTGGATTGATGGAACTAAATATTTCACTAAGATTATAATGAGGATTCTAGATATGACGAGAACAGATCATGCGTTTAGAATCATTAGTCCATTACGGGATTTTCATTATAGAACACGCACATAGTATTCCATAAGAAGATTGCATTTTAGGTCAGGGAATCTGATCAACGGATAGTTAATTTTCTGATACAAATTTAGTGAATATTCGTAAAAAATAATTGTGTACTGTTTTTTTTATGTAATTTACGCTTGGCAGCTGCGTTCTAAAATTTATAAAAATATGTTACTAGAGTTCTCGTTCACTCGAGCTATTTAATACCAAAATGTAAGATAAGACGCGCGTACTATGATTGTAAAATTGTTGTAATACGATTAAATTATCTAAATTTCAGACTCACAGAAAAGTTCAACGCTAAGCATTACATTTATGTTGATGCACAAATCATTTAGGTAAGTATATATATATATATATATATATATGCGTATATATATATATATTGTTTAAAAAAGCTTTTAGATGAGACAAGTCAGTGATACCGTCGGTTTGAAATCTGATAACCAGGACTTTTTTATATACACATATCAAGCTCTCTTTCGTCAATGCCCCCCTCACTCTCTCTCTCTCGATATATATATATATATATATATATATGTATATATATATATGTATATGAACAAAAATAATATAAACAAATATGCATCAATTATAAACGCCAGCGCGACATTCATTCGGGATGTTTATAATAATAATAATAATAATAATAATAAAAATAATTGTGACATAGAGACATATGTACTATTTGAACACACAGAGGAATTTATTATTTTCCATTCAGTTTGACGTATCAACAACTGCCGAATTTTATTTTCTTTCTATTTTGAAGAAGGAACACAACACATAGAATGCAGTGCCTTTGTTTCACTTAAAATTAAGCACTTGCGCAATCAAAAACGGAGAGATAACGAAGTTTCACTAATTGCAAAAGTATAAAAAGAGATAACACAAATTGGATAAGCGCCAGCACACAGAACGAAGATGGCTGCCAACACTTAGCGAGCGAAAGCCAAATGTTGGAGATTGCTTGATTCCCAGATGCCGTCGTATCAGTAATGACATGAGTATTGGTTGGAAACAACGTGAGAGACTGTTGATGTTTTGTAGATGATTCGCATTGGGGATTCCTTATTGATTGCTTCTTTTTTCTTTTTTATCACCGAATTAATTAATTAAACCGTCAAGAAATATTTGGAAATAAATGGCACAATTCAATAAAATAAAGAGGAGTTCAGATAAAATGTTTATATTTGTGATAAACTGTTGCAGTGAAGCGCTTTGATACGGCAAAACTATTGATCAGGAGTTACTTTATATTAAGTATATCGTTATTTATTCAATCGACTTTATACATTAGTTTAATAATCCATCAACATTATTCGATCCGAATTATTTAACTTGCAGTATTATATATATATTCCCGCAGCTATTTAAGCATGTAAAAAATTGCTTATATGCTGTAATTCTGAGCACTACAACAATATCTTATTTTTATACAATATACATTCACAAATAAAATATATATTATACAATATTCTGCTCCTATGACAATTGCAAATTTATTTGCTACTATGTACTCTAACCTACACTTTATGCCATAAAAATACGACACATCATACAATTAATAGGAAACCTTAAAGAAAATAGAGGAACAACACAAATAAATAAAATGTAACACCTTTGGTAAGAAAAGGCGATAATGGTCAAATGGTGTTTTTTCAATTATTAATGATTTGTAAAAACCGTTAGCACTTTTAATACAGTTTCTATAGTTATGAATAAATTGTACAGGGAATGAACTTAGAACACCACATTTTATAATTGCATATTAACATATCATCCCTTATTAAAATGATTATGAATAAACTGGCGCCCGTGTAATTTTTGCAAAGTGTTTATTAGACGATCAATTTACTGAAAGAAACATTTTATGAACTAATAAGTAGATCATATGTCTTGTTAACTGGTCATATTGTTCGTGAGATAACAATTATTTATAGTATTTACTTTGAATATGTGTAAAGTCGGATTGCCACGTTGATAAATCAGACACAAACAATGCAACATTCGATTGTTATTGGTGTAATACATCTTACTTAAAGCTTGCGAAAATTAAACACCCGGATTATGTCTAAGAAACGATAGTCGCGTGGACATCTGCTTAGGATTGTATTTAAATTATATATCCCGAGAGAAAATCTTTTGAATAATTTACATATATTTAAATAAAAAGATTCTTTCACAGATTCTAATGAATCAATCAGAATAAACTTTATAACACTCTTGCAATAAGAGCAATACTAAAAAAACGGTTTTATGGAAACGGCTTAAAATATTAAATGCGTATATGACATTATCGGAAATGTATATCAATACTCTTTTACCTTTTCAATTCATTTCTTATTAGTTGACATATAGAGATAAAAAATATATTAAATTATGTCTTATTAAATTAAAAAAAAAACATACAATTTCCGATTGTCCTGTTGGCTTTCCATGGTGCATTGGGTGCATTTCATCGGGGATAATATTGGTTTACCAAAATTACTACCATTGTATAATAATTATCCAGATATTCTTAAATATCTTCATAAGCGCCAAATGCGTGTTATCCAGCCGATGCAGAGTAGAAAATCTGGTTATTGTTTACTCCTTTAAATCTAAAACTGTTAAAATGTTTTTGACGCCTAATGGGGGTAGGTATTTATTTGCTTCCCCACGTAAGCGAAATATGACACAAGGTCGGTTTTAATTTGGTGTGAAGGGGGGCGAGGAGGGGGTGATAAGGGGAAGTGGATGGTATATATAGGGTAGCCCCTAAATATACCAAAATGGGCAATGGTCTCAAAGTACAGCATGTGAAAACAGATACTACACTTTGATCTCAGCCAAAAGGCCAAGTAATGGAGGTAGGTATTTTTTGCTTCCCCACGTAAGCAAAATTTGACACAGGTCGGTTTTTATGTGGGTGAAGGGGATGGAGGAGGGGAAGGGATGTATATATAGGGTTGTCCCTACATGTATCGACAACCAATTGCTACGAGGGCAATGGCCCGAAAGTGCAAAAACTCCGGGATCAGATACTACACTTTGATCTCAACGAAAGGTCGAGTAATGGGGGTAGGTATGTATTTGCTTCCCCATGTTAGCAAAATTTGACTCAAGGTCGGGTTTATTTGGGGTGAAGGGGAAGGAGGAGAGGGAGGTGAATGTGGAAGGGATGGTATATATACCGTTGCCCCTACATGTAGCAACAACAAATTGTCACAAAACGCAGCATCTGGGAACAGATAGTACACATTGAGATATTAAATCTTTTATTCGGGAAAAAAATGAACATGGCTAAAAATCTTAGGCACAAGGCCTACTCAAAAGAGGGGGCGATGAGGTCGTTTGTCGTCCTTGTCACTCTAGAACTAAACAAAAGTTTCTCTTAGCTAGAATCTTCTTTCGCCAAAATACCGCATTCGCCCTTTCGTACTTGAGGAGGTCCCAGTCTGCACCCAAATTTGAAAACATTTTTATTAGCATGTAAAGCCATAAAAATGGTAACACTAAAGCTAATACAAAAATGCATTTGTGTCGAGGGCAGGTGAAGAAAAAAAAAACAAAGAAAAGGTAGTGGTTAATAGCCCCTCCCCCGCAACTCTTTCTAGTTGATAGACTGCCCGTTCCACTTTACTTTGTAAAGGAACCTGGGATCCTGCGTGTCAGTCCCTCTGAAGGAATGTTCTTTAGATGGGACGAAATGCAGAAGAAAAGTGGGGATGGGGGATGGGGGTTAGTGATAGATTTTTTTCTCTCCAAGATAAATGAAATTTAGAGAGAGGGGTGAAAAGAAAAACATGCAATTAAGTGGTGGTGGGGATCTTGGAGGCTTCCTAATCGGGGGGGGCATTTACTCAGGTAGCTAAGAGGCTAAGGATAAAATTGCACTTTACGGAACTGCACGTTCCATAACTAGGCGGGGAGCACGGATTCAAATTTGGCTCCTTTTCGTACACACAGACTTCCTACATGTATCCATCTTCTGTCAAATGTCGTGTGATGCAGCCTTCTTCTATCATGCCTGATCTTCTCCTGTTATTTTGTGTTTAAAGTAAGCGATCAGATCCTGATCGAAAAAAAAACAACACCTCCGGACACCTTGCAGATGCGACGTCCAAATCGCCATTCTCACCACGGCCAGGATCGTAATGTAGGCCATTTTTCTTTCCCTGTCTCACGGTGGCATCATGTTGTCAACGGCATTAGATACGGTAATCGGGCGAGGTTGCTCAGGATCGATGCGAGCCGTCACCTCGCTGACATACGACCAGTACTGGCGGAGTTAGCGGCAATCAAATAAAGCGTGATCAATCTATGGCTGTAGTTCGGCAACGGAGACAAGCAGGCGGCTGACACAACCAGATCTGCATTATATGTTTTTAAGTTGAAGTGAATTTTTGGACAATCGCTAGGTCAGAGAGAACTCCGAATTATTCAGATGACTTGAACCTGGCACCCAACTCCACGCGGATCTCACTCTGTTACCAACCTACACTCGCGCATAATGGTTCGTCGGCAGTCCCCCCCTCACTAGATCTTGTGCAGTTCCCTACAGGTAGCAGTCACAAGATCGCAAGATCTTGGTAGTCTTTTTAGCGCGGCTATGCACCCTTTTAGGAATGTTGCATCTCCCCGCGGCCTGCTACGACTCTCGACAGAATGGACGAGAATGAGGTCGGGAAAGCCGGCAGTAATCGCGAGGTACATCGGTTGCCCCTCTTGAAGGTAGTGGCTCAGGGAGGCCAGCCTCCCGTCCTCTCGATGACACTTCAAGTCGGGAATTCCAAAACCTCTCTCACACGGACGTTGGATGCAGACATTTCTGCTAACCCAGTGTTTACTTAAGGAGCAAGAGTAAGACTGTGACAAGAGATTTAAGGCGTTATGCAGGCAATGGAAGTACGTCCAGTCGGTATAGGATGAGAGGTAAAAAGTGTTTGGCGTACTCTTCCGTTTTACCCTTTAAGGAAGGTTTCCTAGGAAGCCACGAATTGACCGCAGCCTCCACTTTTGACCGTACCTCCGAACATGACGTAAAGCAGGGGCGACAACGGACAACCTTGACGAACCGACCGAGAGATAACAAAGTGGTTCTAGCGCTTCGATTGACTTGTACGACAACCGTGGGCTGTCGATACATTACGGAGATCCACTTGCAAAAGTTCTATTTAAAACCTGCGGCTTCGAAGGCAGATCCCAGTAAACGCTGGTTGACCCTATTGAACGCCGTGGATTTATCTAAATTGATCAGCGCCGCTTCCGTGTCCTCATCTATTCTCCCCTCTAGGATCGTGCAGATCAGGTGCAAGTTGTTCTGAGTCGATCTCCCCTTCAGATCGTAGCTCTGATCTGGTTCAACCAACTCTCAGATAACAAACTGAGAGCCGATTCAACAGGACCTTGGCCAAAATCTTCAACTCCGTGTTAAGCAGAGTTATGGGTCTGTAGTCGTCTAACTATTTCCCTCCATGCCCGTCTCCTTTCTTCGGCAATATAATCATTCCGTTGGTGACTTGCCCTGGGACATATCCCTGAGCAAAGCAATGGTTGAACACCTCCGTCAGAAGTGGCAAAAACACGGGCGACAGCGTCAAATACAGTTCGTATGGAAGACCATCGAGTCCCGGCGATCTGTCACAGCTGACCTACATCAGCGCAGTAAATACCCCCCGCTTCGTCACCCGATCATCGCAACTAGCAGATACTACACTTTGATCTCAGCTAAAAGGCCGAGTAATGAGGGTATGACCCCAATGATTTCGACGATCGTTTTTATGACCACAAGTTACGATAACCAACCAATTAGAAGCTTCCAAAGTTTCTAGGAAAATTGTCGAATTTTGGATTCAATCAGTTCATCGTCTCTGTCACCAACCTGCATTTGATTATTCGCCACCATATTAGTTACATGGAATTACTTAACACTAAAGATCAGAACTGCACTGAATCTTCGCCGCTATATTTGTTACTAGGAATTTACAGTCAAGATATGAAATGCACTGAATCTTCGCCACCATATTTGTAACTAGGAATTATTTTACACTCAAGATCGGAACTGCACTGAAACTTCGCCGCCATCTTTGTTACTAGGACTCAATTAACTTTCAAGATCGCAACTGCACTGATTCTCTACCGGCATCTATTTTTAACAAAATGTCTCAACATTTAACAAAAACAATAGAATGTTTTTATTGATTTGGCTTTATATTTAGTCAGGCAATATTTTTTAGGATAGGTTCGATCATGGTGTGGTAATACTAGGCGATTACAAGATTACTCGTTTAAGAAATAACTAAATACGTTATTTTTTGTAAACATTTTATATATAATAATGCTGCAATTACACAATATATTGCATATGTTCTTCAAACAGTTTAAATATTGGTCCGAACTTAATCTTGCAATTTTGACCGAATTATATCCGAAGTTTTGTCATCCATCCAAACTTTATATATGATTTATCCAATCTACTTTAATTTTTTTCCCAGAAAACATTAAATAAAAAGGTTTTACAAATTTAAAAGTTAAAAATCTGTCATATTTTTATCGTGACAGAAGTTTCCTAAATAACTGTCAAAATTATAGATTATATAACATGTTAGTGTTCATTAACTTCAATGTAGAGCTGATACTTAATATCTGGAATGTACAGAATTGAAATATTCGAAAATGTAATCGTGGCGATTGCTTAAGTGATGTAACCGCTAAGCTGTATATGACTGAAACAAAACGCCACTTATAATAAATATCTTCTACTAGTTTTAGGGTGATAATTTTGCCCACAAACAACTAAAAGTTTGAGTCAGTTTCTGTAAATTAACTGACATTTGGAAACAAATATCACTGATTAACTTCTCCATATATATATATATATATATATATATATATATATATATATATATATATATATACGTTATATTAAACCATTCCCCTGCTTCTAGCAAATCATAAGGATAACATATGTAGCTAAAATTATTAAGCTACATTAATTAACTTGTTTTTCAATCATATTATTGTGTTTAATAATTTTGCGCAGCATTCTACTAAGTAAGTAGTTTAACTATTTGCTGCGGTATTTGCTACACTATAAGCCTTCTGTAAACGCATGGACACTTGAAATTATAGTTAGCACTAAAATTATTGTTGATATGCTTAAAACGGTAGAATAGTCTAGGAACGAGGGGGATCTCCTTTAGAATTCTGAACCCGTAATTGAAGTTATATATTAATTGTTTCACTGTTTTATTTTTCTTCATTAAACAATGCTAGTCTTGATCTACACACGAAAACGCCTAAAAAGTAGAAACTCATTTTTGTGCGTAGAGTAATTAAGCGAATATTGTAAATTTCAATTAATGCCATGACTATAAAAATTATGCCACTCCGTAAGAACATGTTTCACATAAAGCACAATTTACCGAAACAAATTTACCAACGCGGAAAGAGTTTGAAAATAGCGAGAACTACCCGTTTATTATTAAACATTCAAATAAATGGCTACTATTTGAAATGTACGGACGCACACACGCATACACACACAGATACACACACACACCCATATATATATATATATATATATACATACATATATATATATATATATATAAAGTGCGAGAGTCACATATTCGTAAAATCTCTCCTTCATTGCAATACATATTTATTTACAGAGATCTTTAGATAAATGAAACCATACCGTTTGTGAATATTTTGCCTGCGTAAACTTTTCTATTTTCTTTAATGTGGCCATTCAATAAACGTTGGCCTGCAGTCGTCAGACATATTAATTGTCTTTTACTGTACTAAGGTTGCCTAGGTTTTATATTTGCGTCGTGGCCTCTGAGAAAATAGTCGTTTGTAACAGCAAAATTGTACCGGGCTGGGGAAGTGTGTGATCGCTTCCAGTGTCTCAATTCGGGGTTCATAAATATAGTACTGAAGCGTTGGCCCGTTCTCAACAAAAAATTGTATAAGAGGAATTGTCTGAGTAAGTTGAATAGTTAGAATATCAAAGTGATTTCAAAATCACGAATAAGTTAATTTGTTTGTGTGTGAGAGATTTCAGTTAGCAGTTAATTGAAACAAAGACAATCCAATTGCTTAAATTAAAAATCGTTAAAGTGTGAGTCGAGATTAATTTAATATGTATTTAAAAATAATCATATAGAAAATATTTTCATTACAAACCACAAAATTCAATACATAATCATAACAATTATGTATTAATCCTTGTCGCTTCATCCGTCTTTAGGCTGGCCAAATTATGTTATTCCAAATGGTTAGTAAACCTTTTTAAATATTATATATATATATATATATGTACATATATATATATATATATATATAAGTGAATGTGTCTGTGTGGGGGGATGTGTGTATGTGTCTGTGTACATTTTCCTATGCAATAACTATGCCAATTTTGAGTCTACAGATTCGAAATTTGATATACATGGTACTGAGATTTTAGTAAATTTTGAGATCAATTTTCTGCCAAAATTTTGCTGCTAAGGGGTCAAAGTTGAACGACTTGACCTTTCAGAACTTTACTAAACTCCTCCAACAATTTTTGGTCTGAACACTTGAAATTTTAGATATATGTTCCATGTACATGGCTCTTAATTAATAACTTTATTTGAGCGCAAAATAATAAATATTTAGGGCTCATAATAGGGCCCAAATTTTAAAACAATTGACCGTTTTTTTATTTTTTTATTTTGCTCAACATACACTTTCAAAAACCTGGGCGACGCCTGGCTGAAATGCTAGTAATAAAAATTAATTGGCTTTGCTGAAAGGAAAAACAACGAGCCATGTTCTGATTGAATGAGAAAGACACATTACACATCTCATTGGATAAAAGCAATCTCACTAGCTATACAATAATTACGACAATATGGCGGGTATATCTTTCAGTTCCATTGTAACATTTAATAGAAAATCGAACAATTTACCGTACAAAATATTGGGTTACAATTTCCACCTTCTTGAGAAAGTTTATTTATAAAAGCTTCTTTTAAGTTTGACATTTCTTTTATAGAACAGCTATATTTCTTTTATGCCCCCTTAGATTACAAATGGACTCTTCCTGATGACTATGGTGAACCTTGTATGTCATCTTATATCAGTAAAATATTAAAAAATATTTTATGTGGATACAGCTTTTGCGGAGACGCCAGCCTCTCTCGATGACCGAGTTTCAAAAATTACAAATCGCCTATTAAATATCTCCGATTTGTCTTTATCTGTTTATTTACTAAGTTCCACTATATGGCTGACTTTATTCTGCATCCACTTGAAGCTTCCTTTTTAATTTGCTGTTAGAGTGAAATGAATTTTTGTTAGATTTTAACCCTTCTTTTTAATATTGTGTGTTAGCAAGGAGGAATTAATTAGTATTTGGCAAGCCCTTTATATGATTCTACTGAGAAACATTATTAAACATGTTGCCATGTAAGAAACATAAATCGATTCATAAAAAAATCTACAAAACGAACAATACACATTTACAGTAGAAATACATCAGCGATACATGAGATGTTGGATTCGATATTTAGAAAGCAAAATAATGCCTCTTCAAATATGCCGATGTGTACGGTTTAGCAAATATGTTGATTATCAAATAATGTTGTCAGAAAAAAAAAGTTTGAAAACATGTGAATTATCCTTAGTATGTACTGGGGCTTAATGACATATTAGCTATGCATTGGTATTATCTCTATAAATATTATATTTACTGAATCCCCTGTTTTCTTATTGCTCAGTGTTTAGATGAAATCTGTTGTCTCGGGTGTTTCCACCGAGAGGCGACGTGTCATGATAATATATCTCTTACCCTGTTAACGAATCTTCTATTAGAATCTGATTGTGTACTTGAAACTTATTCAAGCTTTGTTTAAAAAGAGAGCAAAATACACTTACACCATAGAATATTGCTATTGTAGCTGATATGTATTCTCCCTTGTATTGTAAAGCGACTAGTATATTGTACGTCATAATTAAATTGCTTGAAAATGTTATTAATCAGAATTTACTACATAATTAATTTAGGCTAATAAATCTGCCTGTAGCTCCAGGACTAACGTTAAAAAAAATCGCCAATATATTAGGTCGGCAAGAACGTGATTTCAGAATTTTAGATTTTTATTTAAAACGATGTATTTGAAAATACGTTTCAGTAATAATATACCTATTTTATCAAGCATTTTAAAGAGAGTTTCCCCGCCTATATAATCGTTCAATATACATACGTTTAACACAATTATAGGTGCTTTTCAAAACGTTAAATACAAGATGGACAACTATTCGCAAAATGTTCTTATTTCAATTACGACCACACTTTGATCTCAGACTTCTTAAATATTGCAATATCAACAAAGCATTTGGTCCAATAAACACTAATGAACGACCAGTACAATATTGGTTTAAGAAATTTCGTGGTGGCGATGAGAGTTTTGAAAATTATTAGCGTGGCATTTTTTTCGAATGCAGGCGCAACTATTACGGTAGAAGAGTACCTCCAATAAATGGACAACATGCATCAGCTATTTAGACAATGCCCAGCATTCGTCCACAGAAAAGAATCTATTCCCTTCCATGACAATGCCAGACTATACCTAGCTAAACCGACCCGCCAGTAGTTGAATGAATTAATCTACCACACTCTGACGCATGCGCCATACTCACCAGGCGTACCTCAGACTTACCGATTATTACTTATGCAAGCATCTCGATAACTGTCTGCGTAAGGAATGCTTAAAAACTTAAGCGGGATGGAAAACGCCTACAAACACTTTAAGAACAAATTTACATTCCTGGAAAAAATGTATTTGTTTTCCGCCGAGAAAGTATGCCGACTCTCGTGGTGCTATTTCGATCAATATTTTTATTATATTAACCGAGATATTTTCGTCTACATTTAATATTTAAAAAGAATAGAACTTTCTTGGCAACTTGATAATGACCTGCAAGGCGCCCAAACTCCAAACACTATTCCATAGCCGATATGTGACATCCGTCTACCTGTTTTTCAAGTACTTTAACAGTAAATTCGCATGCGAACTCAAATCTCTAATACCAGTTCTCTATAAATCACACGACACTCTTGAAAAAAAACCCTCCAATATCTTACTCCTACACTGTAGACATCACTAGATTTTATAAAAAATTCTGGTCAAATAGCTTCTTCGCTCGAACGGCGTGGCTTTGGAATTTCATACCAGGTTGATTTCGTTCTTGTTCTGCCATGCATTTGTTTAAGTGTAATGTAAACAGATATGTCGCCGCTACAACACCTTCATAGTATTTCGGCTAATATGTCCTTAAATTAATTGATTAGTGGAACTGTGCTTGTATGGGGCGAATTATCTGTAAAAAAATAACAGGGAAAGCAATATATGACGTGGCAAGTAATATAACAATACTGCTGGTGTTTTTAATGTAATATCGCATTACCACATGCACTTTCTCGACAAGTTTCTAATACTGGGACTTAAGACACCAAATATCTTCCAAAAAGTCTAACGTAAGGATGTGTCTAACAATATTGTTAGCTGTGTGATATGTCGTTATATTAGTTATTCTTACGCAAGCAAATCCTCAAACTTGCCTAAATCTATAAAAGCGGTTGTGGATGGCTCGCAATATGGGCAAATTAGGCGTTTCTCACAAACAGATTTTATGTGTTCAAGATTTTATTTTGTAACATTCATTAATAGTTTTAACAAATATTATATAATAAAGCATTGTATTATTCTGCAAGAAATCCATCACATGAATTATGTATGTAATTTGATTCTGACCCAGAACGTAAAAGAGAAAATAATGAAAATTATTTTATTTTCCAAGTCGGCATGTTTAATTATCCAAAGAAATTGACAGCAAAAAAACGGGAGTCAAAAATAGATGATTAGCTTTATCTTAATAACAATCAATAAATAAGTAAAAGAAAAAAACAAAAACACCTTAAATCCACAAATCTAATCTACCTCGAATCCAATGCACACATTCAATTATGTTACTCCGCAATCTAATACTGAAGTGTTAAGGGACACCAACATCCAGAGGAGGATGTGCCAAAGGCTTCCAGTGTGAGTCTTTTGCCGGTGGAAGTATTTCTAATTTTTCAGGGATAAGGGTTCTTCGGCACCATAGATGAAGCTAACGGCAGAGGTTTATTAGTAAATCAACCGCCTGTCGTATTTTACACATACATCGAGAATCATTCATTGTCAACATCCAAACATGCATCTCGATCGGATGATTACATTATATGTGTGTCGTCCTCTAATAGCAAACACTACCCACTCAATCTTTCATATTACATTTTCTTTTTTGACGTTACTGTGTCATCCTATTGTTTACACTCAATGTTTTTATCTAATTACTATTACTGCGTAAAGTAATCATCTAAAAGAACATCAGTGTTGGTGTGCTTTTGCCCTTTTTTCATTCCTCGTCTTATTCATTGTTCTTTGTTTATGTTTTTGTTGCTTCCGTGTATCTTGCTGCAGTAAGTATTCTTTCGATGTTCTGCAATACGTATTTTTCTATTCTTGATTGCGTTATTTACACAGTCTTCTATTGTCTTTTAATGTTCTACGTAGACTCGGGCAGTATCAATCTTTGGGTCCGCTGAATTGTGCATCGGCAATGGTTTCCTTTAATTCTGGCCGGGATTACATAGTTTTTCTTCTGGTCTAGCTTATAAACGAACCAGAGTGTCTTACCAGTCACACAACCCACGTGTTTCTTGCTTTAAAAAGGTTCTTACTATATAACATGTTTTACTTTGGAGGTGTTGTCCTGATCTACTGACGTATTCCTTTCCAACTTTCACGTTTATTTCTGTCGCTTTAATAGAGCTTGGTTTCAGAACTCTCAGATATTTGTAGCCTTGTGCCCTCACCTCTGATTGCGTAATACTAAATATTTTGTATATTCCAAATTTCCTCTTCGGATGTTACGCAATACGCATTTTTCTATATCTAATTCCATTCGGATATCTTGGAGAAAAATTATTAGCGTCTCTAGTTCAGTAATTGGTGCGATTATTAGTGTCTCTAGTTCAGTATTTGTTTCTGTAAACCGTTTTTAGCCATCCATGTACATGGATGGCTGAAAACGGTTTGCAGAAACAAATAGTTTTTAGTTCAGTATTTGTTTCTGCAAACAGTTTTAAGTCATCCATGTATATTAGGTAGTTAATTACATTTTTCTTTCCGTAAGGATTATCCGGCTTGGCGTTTTCTTAGTTTATTGTTTAGAGGCGCCGTTGCTATCGTGAACAATAATGGTGATAGAGAGTCACCTTGGAAGATACCTGCTTTTATTTGAATTTCAGTTATGCATTGATCATCAACTCCCAGTTCAAGTCTGTATAGTCTCATTGCATTTTCTAAGAAATTGATTACTCTACATCGTATTTCGTACATTCTAAGGAATTCCATTATCTATGCTTACTAGATCCTATCGTATTATTCTTAGGATCTATTTACGTCATATTTAAGTTTTCTTTTCTTGTCACCTGCTTCAGAAATATTGGGGCTATGTATAATAGGCATGTGCTCTACTTTTTCCTGTCTGGCATCCTTCCTGCTTTTCTAGGATTAGTCCATGATTATGAAGGGAATGATGAATTTGCGCTCTCAGTTGTGCAGTAAGTATTTTTCTATATTGCAGGAAAACATGTAAATAGCCGGTAATTGCTTAGGGTGTTTTCCTTTTCCATACCCTTTTGCACTCGTGGCGTTCTAATATTGGTCATCTATTCTTGCACGTCTAAATGACGAAAACATTTTTGAATTAATCTTTTATGTAGTTTGTGAATTTCTTAAACCAGTATGCGTATATTCCGGTGTGGCCTTGTGCTCGCCTATTTGGTATTTTTCCTAGGGTTTTCCTGAGTGTTTCTTTACAGATTCTGTATGTTGGTTCTTCTTTAATTAGTTGTGTCTCTTCTTTCATATGTTTCAGCTATCCAGTATGTCTATTATGATCCTGTCGTTCTTATATTTGACTGCAGTCGTGTCTTGCTTCCGTTGGGCTGTTCGTGGGTTTCATCCTTATGCATTCTGATAGAGCTGGCTTTCATTGTTTTTAAACGTCCTGTTTTGAGATCATTGTTCAAATTTGTATCGGTATCGTCTCTTGTTTATGCTATTTTTTGCTTTACTTCTTCCAGTTTCCTGTTGACCCTCTGCCCGCTGGCGACTTGTCAACATTTCTCTCAATGTCTTTTTATATTCATTTTGTTTAACGTTTTGACTAATTTTTTTTAAAAGTTAGATGATCTCGCTTTCAATCCTCCCAATGACGGTTACTTGGTCCTTTCTAATTCTTTGTCTTTTTTCTAGTTTAATCCTCATACTTCTTTTGGTTGCACCTGTATAAGCCTCAGTTGTTTATGTATCTATGTGTTTGTATATCCATTTAATATTTTGTAATCCGCATCGAATCAGCATAACAAGGAGTCGGGACAAAGATGAATAATCAGGAAAAATTAGAAAAAAAATCGTCAATTATGTCCTGTAAAGTTGTTTGTTTGTTTTCAGGGGATTTCAGGTAAAACCCTTGGTTTCTAGGCTGTTTTTAATTGCCCGAACGCGAACGATCGGTTCGCTGTTTTATTATGAAAAGCTAAATTTGCATCTGATACAATCGGGAAGTATTGGTCCAATCTATAATGTGTTCGCTAACGAACATAACTTTTGACAATTCGTACGCATAATTTTTTTTCTTTAAGCAACGTTTTATTTCACCTGCCATTAAAATCCTAAATTTTCTTACGCGCGCGCAGCACGAAACAATTATTTTATCTAACAACACGATAAGAGTGCACCCAAATCAGTTAATTATAATTGACTATTTAAATATAATATTTAACCGGATTTTACGACTGGGTAACGCCGGGTTGTCTACCCCTCCGCTAATAATTAGTAAAATATATTTGTCGTTATTATTTTAAGTATTTTGTAAATAGAGTCGATGCGATATTATTTTAATGTTTTATTTCCAATAACCTTCAAAAATATATTCAATATGTTCTTTTCTAGTACCTTTCAAAAATAAATTCAATGTATCAATATTCCTATCTCATATGGCTTAAACTGAGAGTTACTGTAAACTCTAAATGGCATGCCCTTATACAGAAAATGTATACATTTAACATTGTCGAACATTTTATTAATAACCTTTTCGTTTCTCGTGATTGCGTAGTTGTCTGAAGCAAAGTTCCATTGTGGAATATATTTTTATTTCTTTTTAAACAACAAAAGTATCATTGTGAAAAATCTAAGATTTACACTCTCAATTTTGGAAGTATTTTAATAATAACCGCGTACTTTATACGGACGTATTCTACTGATTTCCATTCGCTTTATTCCTATTTCTGCTCGGTAAAACAGTGCCTGGTTTATGTTGATATTCTGCTGGCCTTTTAGCGGATTTTCCAGCGTGAATAATTTCCGATAATATATTTCCACACGAGCTTTCCTTTTGGCAATAGAGAACTTCCAGATTTCGTCAAATGCGAGGGATATTTGTGAATAAGGAAATGAATAAACGAGCTTGCCGCTATCCCTTGTCAAATTCATCTTCAGCTTTTTTACCTTGGCTTAGATGGCATCGATTTTTCCTAACTGTATTTGTTCCATGCACTTTCTGATGTGCAGTCATTTATCTTAAAATGTCGATACAGAGAAATGCATCGGTAGCAAAAAGGAAGAAAAAGAAAACAATGGGTAACTTATTCTATTTTAATTTTTATTAAAGTATTTTACATTAATCGTTCTGAAGTACGATCAATAAAATATACGACAAATAAACTGACTTTATATTTCAAACATAAAAATTATGGTTTGTAACATGTAAGGAATAAGAATATATGTCATAACGTGGCCAAATTTAATCAACAACATAGCATGAGTTTGCTATCAGTTCTGTCCGTACAAAAATTAAAATAATCACGTCACGCTACTTTACACCATATATTGCGTAGCATTGAAAGTTTTATCCTAATCATTTATTTGCTTTGGAGTTTAGAACCTATTTAAAATTATAGGTTCAGGCTGAAGGGATGCTAAGAAGAAAATGAAATCTATGAGATCTGTATTAATTAGTTTCTCATGGGTGTGTTAAATCTACTCTGTATATGTAACGAATTAATAACGAAGATATTATTAATAAAGTTACGGCTATAACGTTATGATGGTGTAATGCATTGCAGTTTTAAGCCCAAATCAGGACAAATGATTATGTTATTATATTTTTGCTTCTACGTTTTTGTTTACTATAACATTCTGTTTTCTGGTGTATTACCATCCTGCAAGACTCTAACATTATTGATGGGAGGTTCGATGTTCTATCACATCAATACTACAGAGAAATGAGCCGCAATTATCACTGATTAGGTAATATATAGCAAGTTTAACACTAAATATAAAATATTTTAATCATCCAGTCTGAGAGTTTTCACTTAATACCGGGACTAATAATACAAAAATACATTTAGTTGAACTAAAAGTAAGGGAATATATAGAGTGCCCCAATAAAGTAAACACACTATTTAAATAATCTAAACTTGCTACATGAATATGCTTTGCCACATTCCTAGTAGATGTTTAGGAATAGAGAATGACATTTCCAGCAGAATGGAACACTTCCTCCTAATCCGCAGGACGTAAGAGTATATCTTGATAGTGACCTGCAAAACAGATAGATAGAACGAAGATTAAAGTACCGAGTACTATCAACGCTCACAACATTTGTCCGCCTTTACTATGGAGTTTTCTCTTTTTCCGGAGGGGGTGGATGGGGCGTGGAGCACCACAAACCGATCTACAATGAATGAGTTGAAAGCAACCCTTGAGAGAAGATGTGTCAACATAACAATTGGACTGATAAGGAATGTTTTCGATCCAATCAGTGAGGATTCTTAGCTGTCCATGGGCCAAAATGGCCCACAATTTGAACACTTACGATAATTGGTTTCTATATTTGTTCACAGCATTTTGATGTATGAAAATTTTATTTCTTATAATTAATATTTGTTTCATAGTATTTTAAAGAGTTTATACATTTTATTGGGGCACCCTGCATATATGTTTCTCTACTTGATTTCTTAACAAAAAGAGTCCTCACCATTTTACTGTATTTGTAAAGAACTACATGAAAGTATATACAGCCAACATATAACACAATTACGCATAGGCGATGTTGTTTTAATTAAATAATAATAATTGGATCATAATCTCATGAGTGAATCATGTACATCATCATCATAATATATAAAAGGCAAAAATCTGTGTGTATGTATGTATGTATGTATGTTTGTTTGTAACGCTAAAACTTTTGACAGACACAACCAATGTACATACACATATAAAGGTATGCACATATCCAAGTAAATCACAAAATAATGTATGCTATTATATATTATAGTGTATAATAAGAAAAACAGGATTTCTAAAAAAATAAATCATTGCTAACTTAAAATTTATTGACCAAATACTTATTTGTACCATTTAAGTGTAGTCTTGTTTTGATCGTTCGCTGAACTTGAGTACCTTATTTTATGTTAGGTAAGTATGTTTAGGTAATTTAACTTTAAAGCTTTTATTATGCATTCCATAAAATGGTAATAAATTAGCAAGCGCTAAGAAAGTATGCTACCGAAACAAGTATACGTTTGTGTGTATATTGCTGAAAAGTAGTGTTTAAGTATTAGATTATTAAATTAAAGAGAATTTGAAGCTAGAATATTTCTCCATTTTGATCTTCATCGGATGACATAGCAATTGTTTATATAACATTTATATATTTGGTTATTTTTGTGTATTGATACTTATATTAGAAACCCGTTTTTATTTACAAAAGTATATACATCTTTCGGGTCGAAGACTTGCATTCATATGCATATCATATAAAAAGATCAAGCTAATTTGCATATTTCTTTAACCATTAATTTTGATTAATCCCCTATTATTTTGTTCGGTTTCTAATATGGTAATCATCTTTAGTTAACTTTTACGTGTAATTATATTAATGCAGATATTTTCGATTAATGACATTTTGGTAATATTTGGGTAAAAAGCTTATAGAAAACACAAACTTATATATATATATATATATATATATATATATATATATATATATATATATATATATATATTAACTATCCGCAACAGCTACTGATGATCCCCGTTTTCCCTTTAAAAATTTTGAGTTAAACTTTTCTCTTTTTATCCTAATGTAGTTAAATTCTATTGAAGACTTTTGCAAAATCAGCCTATTCCAGTGCTAGGTCTATTTCTATTTAGCAATTTCAGTTAAAACCTTTTTGTCCCTCCTTATATAAATATAATCCATTTTGTCATTATAAACTTTTTAAAAGTACGATTACATAGGTGTTTAGACTGCATATGTTAAAATTAATATTTCTACCGGGAACTTAAACTGCATTCATTATGTTTGCATTTTTTTAATTCAAAGCTTCTTTACAATATATATATATATATATATATATATATATATATATATATATATATATATATATATATATATATATATAGTAAGTTATAAAATATATATGGCGATTAAGATGCACTGAATATTCCGCGTTTCTTCCACTCTAGGACACTACAGGCTTATGTGCATAAACATTAAGAGTCCTAGAGTGGACAAAACGCGGAATATTCAGTGCAGCTTAATCGCCATATATATTTTATAACTTACTAATTAGCTCTACCTATGTATTGAGCACTTTTGAAGTAACCACCTTGGATCACAGTTACCTCCCTAGGAAAGCAAATAACTTCATAATACTATAAAGCAGTACACGGACTCTGCAAACCAATATTAGAAAACACACACACACATCCTTCCCTAATGGAAAACAAAAACACAAGTAGAAATAGAGAGTGAGAGAGAGAAACACAAGGCAGGAGTGACCACTTGCCAATAAAACAGTAATAAAAATTGAACATTCCAATGAATAGTAGACACACGCTTCCAACTTTTGGAAACATTTCAAATGAACTACGAAAATGCTATTTTTACATTTCCAACACATGTTGAATATATTATAAGCATTTTAAATAATTTCTGAAAATGACGCTTCACAGGACGTCTGAACGCGATCAAAACGATTTCGATTATTTAAAAACATTTTTACAATGATCTAAATATACTTCTCAATAAACAACCAAGACACGGAATAATAAAATAATTGTAATAAATACACATTGTTGGTGACCAGCCCCTTATTTAAATATATATATATATATATATATATATATATATATATATATATATATATATATATGCGTACATGTATATCTGTAAATAATAAATTCTCTAAAAAAGCTCTTCCGTCACTTTTTAGTCTATCACCATGAAACTTAATATAGGTTATTTAGACCCATGCGAAACTTTATATTTGGGGTTCAGCCGGGGGAAATCGGTGTAAAAGTGTTTAAATTAAAAAAAAAAATTGAATTCACCAGGTAAAGGTCGAGCGATGGCATTACGAATATACATGCATAACGTAATAGCTATGAATTAATGTATTAATGCAGCAAACATGTCTTCATTGCTAAAGGAATTAATGCCAAATTAAAAAGTAAATCGCAACCGTTTTGGTTGCGCTTTTTAAATTTTGAAATATTTACTATATTGTTGATTCCAATCTCTCAACACTTCTATAATTTATTTATGTGCTTGTGTATTAAGATTTATATTAAAAACATCTGTTCTATCTATTTAAAAAGAGAATGTGAATTTCTTATATATAGGTCGTGTGAATTGCATTCACTAGGAAAATATCTAGCTAATTTGTATATTTTTAAACATTCATTTCAATTAATTCCCTATTAGTTTTTATAAGTTCTTCCCATGGGATGATAAGCCTTAGTTTACTATAACGTAATTATATTGATACATATATTCTACATGATTTAGATTTGCGTAATATGTGCGTAATACGTGATAGTACATACACCACGCTTTCGATATATATTCATGCATAGGTATATAATTTTGATTTAAATATTTTCTTTTTTGTCTACAGCCATAGAAATGCATATATAAGATATTTGACCCCCTGCGAAATTTTATATTTGGCTTTTTACCTGGAAAATCCGTATAAATTTTGATAATCAAAAGATTACAAATTGCCAGGTGACGGACGGACGCATAATATAATGGGTATTAGTTCATGTTTGAATTTATAGCCTTGAAGGCAACACGTCTTCATAGCTCAGTTTTATATATATATATATATATATATATATATATATATATATATATATATATATATATATATATATATATATATATATTCTATAATATAAACCTGAATGCCTGTGTGTGTGGCTGGTCACGAATAGGCTCCTATATGCCTGACTATTTAAAAAAAAACAGATTACATATAATGATAGACGATGTATCGAAACACAGGGATTGGTATATTTGATCTGGCAGGACGGTGGTTTATTAAAATTGTAGGGTCTGCGTTCGCACCTGCTCCACAAAGTATTGAAATAAGATATTAAAAAATTAAAAAAAAATTACAAGTGTTTTTGATATGGATGTACATAATAACACTTTGATAAGTTTGCTTTAACCTAAATAGGGATGGTATAATAAAACTATGGGGTCTGCGTTCGCGCTTGGCCTCCATAGAATGAAAATAAGCACAACTTTGATAAAGACTTTTCAAATCTATATGCATAAGTATAATTTTATAATTATGTTTCATTGTGAAGAAATATGGTATAATAAAATTATGGGGTGTTCGTTCGCACCTGACCTCTATAGAATGGAAATATATCACACAGTAGTTTAACAAGGTTTTTTTAATATAGTTCCACAGAATATTGTGATAAGTGTTTCAGTGTGAACAAGTATAGTATAATAAGTTATGGACCGTATCTATTTTATTTTTACTTTCATCATATATTGCTTTGGTTTTGATATCCTCAAATTCAAACCAAATTTACAACCCTTTCTTTTCATAACCTATCATATTTCATGAAGTCAGAGTCGATTTTCTGTAGGCTACTTTTGAACCCAGTAAACGGCGGGTACTTTTGATAGTATATATATATATATATATATATATATATATATAAACTCGATTCTAAACTGACATTGATGTCGGTCATGAAAATTCGCACGTGCAGATCATCATGTTATAACCATAAGATAACATTCGCAGTCTTAATATTAATGATTTATATAAATGCTAATTTCTACTGTATTCCTCGCAGTTAACGTTGGGCGTCAGGTTGGTTTCTTGCCGATAGGAGTCAGAGCTGGCTTCGTGGTGAGTTTCGACCTTCCCGACCGGCTGTTTTCGTAACTCTCTGCACTAATGATTCCCGAAAGAACGAAACACCCGTGTCTTTATGGCAATCATTTTAAGAACTAAACGCTTTATCTTGAACATTCTATGTTTAAATTGTAGTTTGTCACTTACACTCATGTGCTTGGATGCTATAATAATAAAATTACTCTTGCAGTCTTGCCATTAACGCCTTTGATAAATGTTATTGTCCACTGTATTGCCCGCGGTTAACGTAAACTCTACGATGTTTCCTATGCTTATTTAGTAACAGATAACTGCGTGGTCTTGTTCGAATCGCCCAGCAGCCTCTAATTTTACCTCTTTAACTAATGATTCCTTAAATGATGAAACATTAGTATATGAAGTATTAAAATTATTCTTGTAGTAATTATATCAATATGCATGTATATACTGTAGTTAATTATATTTATATATATATATATACATATATATATATATATACAAATTTATATATATATATAGATCACTCATCATATATAAGTGTGTATGTGCGTGTGTAGGTGTGTGTTTGTTTGATATGTGTGTACTATGTGTATCAATTATATTTACTGATTAATGAGTCTATTGTTCAGAATGAGTTCTTTTTAATGTCATATCTAATCTGCTTAATTAGTTATGTTACTATTCATCATTTCCACAGCATTCTTCTGGACCTATATTTTGGAAGACTGCATGTAAATTCTTATACTCATCTATTTTTGTTTTTTTTTTTATTGGTGGTTTTATCACCCAAATTTCCTATAAACGAGACACAATAGTCTCATATGAAACATTAATTCTGCTGGCGCTTAAATTGAGTTCGTATTCTGCTGTGGCCTAATCCTGAAAATATATACATTAGGGATGAATATATATGGATAAATAAATTAAAAAAGCAAAGAAAGTAACGAGGTTATTACTTAGGACATAGCTTGAAAAATGCGTTCAGAAAACTTTTATTTGAAAGTGGTATTTAAAAAAGCATTAAGCAAACTTTTATTTGAAAGTGTTATTTAAAAATGCATTAAGCACACTTTTATTTGAAAGTGGTATTTAAAAAGGCATAAAGCAAACTTTTATTTAAAAGTGGTATTTAAAAATAGATCAAGAAAACTTTTATTTGAAAGTGTTATTTAAAAATGCATTAAGCAAACTTTTATGTGAAAGTGTTATTTAAAAATGCATTAAGCAAACTTTTATTTGAAAGTGTTATTTAAAAATGCATTAAGCAAACTTTTATTTGAAAGTGTTATTTAAAAAGGCATTAAGCAGACTTTTATGTGAAAGTGTTATTTAAAAATGCATTAAGCAAACTTTTATTTGAAAGTGTTATTTAAAAATGCATTAAGCAAACTTTTATTTGAAAGTGTTATTTAACAATGTATTAAGCAAACTTTTATTTAAAGTGTTATTTAAAAGTGCATTAAGCAAACTTTTATTTGAAAGTGTTATTTAAAAAATGCATTAAGCAAACTTTTATTTATAAGTAGAATTTAAAAATGTATTAAGCAACCTTTTATTTGAAAGTAGTATTAAAAATGCATAAAGAAAACTTTTATTTGAAAGTATTATTTAAAAATGCATTAAGCAAACTTTTATTTGAAAATGGTATTGAAAAAGGCATTAAGCACACTTTTATTTCAAAGTATTATTTAAAAATTCATTAAGCAAACCTTTATTTGAAAGTATTATTTAAAAATGCATTAAGCAAACTTTTATTTGAAAGTATTATTTAAAAAAGGCATTAAGCAAACTTTTATTTCAGAGTCGTATTTAAAAATGAATTAAGTAAACTTTTATTTGAAAGTATTATTTAAATATGCATTAAGCAAACTTTTATTTGAAAGTGTTATTTAAAAAGGCATTAAGCAAACTTTTATTTGAAAGTGTTATTTAAAAATTCATTAAGCAAACTTTTATTTGAAAGTGTTATTTAAAAATGCATTAAGTAAACTTTTATGTGAAAGTGTTATTTAAAAATTCATTAAGCAAACTTTTATTTGAAAGTGTTATTTAAAAAGGCATTAAGCAGACTTTTATGTGAAAGTGTTATTTAAAAATGCATTAAGCAAACTTTTATTTGAAAGTGTTATTTAAAAATGCATTAAGCAAACTTTTATTTGAAAGTGTTATTTAACAATGTATTAAGCAAACTTTTATTTAAAGTGTTATTTAAAAGTGCATTAAGCAAACTTTTATTTGAAAGTGTTATTTAAAAAATGCATTAAGCAAACTTTTATTTATAAGTAGAATTTAAAAATGTATTAAGCAACCTTTTATTTGAAAGTAGTATTTAAAAATGCATAAAGAAAACTTTTATTTGAAAGTATTATTTAAAAATGCATTAAGCAAACTTTTATTTGAAAATGGTATTGAAAAAGGCATTAAGCACACTTTTATTTCAAAGTATTATTTAAAAATTCATTAAGCAAACCTTTATTTGAAAGTATTATTTAAAAATGCATTAAGCAAACTTTTATTTGAAAGTATTATTTAAAAAAGGCATTAAGCAAACTTTTATTTCAGAGTCGTATTTAAAAATGAATTAAGTAAACTTTTATTTGAAAGTATTATTTAAATATGCATTAAGCAAACTTTTATTTGAAAGTGTTATTTAAAAAGGCATTAAGCAAACTTTTATTTGAAAGTGTTATTTAAAAATTCATTAAGCAAACTTTTATTTGAAAGTGTTATTTAAAAATGCATTAAGTAAACTTTTATGTGAAAGTGTTATTTAAAAATTCATTAAGCAAACTTTTATTTGAAAGTGTTATTTAAAAATGCATTAAGCAAACTTTTATTTGAAAGTGTTATTTAAAAATGCATTAAGCAAACTTTTATGTGAAAGTGTTATTTAAAAGTGCATTAAGCAAACTTTTATTTCAAAGTCGTATTTAAAAATGCAATAAGCACACTTTTATTTCAAAGTATTATCAACGCTCGGATATTTCTTTGTAAACAAAACGAACTGATTGTGATATAGTGCAGAAGTATAAAAATAACAAATAAATTGATGAAAAAATGTGTAAAAAATATTAAAAGCAACATAAATATGGTTAGTGTGTACCTGAAAAAAAGTTATTAAATAGTTTTCCACTCGACCCTTATCAATTGTTGACGATAAGAAATCTTTCAAGTCCTCTATTTTTGCGATTGTTAGGGATGAATTCAAACGTTCCTACAAGTATCGAACACGGTTTATGTAAACATTAAAATATAATGATAATTGTCACTTATTTCAAATGTTAAAATATCACATATTCATACTGCTATATATACTTTCTGATTTTACTTTGTCATTTTACTCTTTTTAATATTTCTTTTCTCTGAACAGTGGTGCATTTAATATGTTACCTTACTCATTTCTAATAGCTATAAACTATTAACACATCTTTTTTTCTGAATGTTAATATATAATAAAATGCTATAGTGTAATAACATATTAATTGAATCGTGTGAATGGAACCATTTTCTGCATAGAATAGTTCTGACAATGTATTTATTCCTATAAATATATTCTTCTGTCAGTAACCCTTGTAAACTTTATAATTTACTAAAATGTGTAAGTAACTAAACGCTTTTTCCTTTTTAATTTATTATTTCTCTATCTATATGGTTCACTTATATATATATATATATATATATATATATATATATATATATATATATATATATATATATATATATATATATATGTATATGATTGTTGAGCTGGATTAAATCCGACGATATGAAATAAAATGGAGGTGGAAGGACCTGGATACTCAACGTTTCGCCCGACCTATGCGGGCTTCTTCAAGAGGGACGGTCAGTGACCGTCCCTCTTGAAGAAGCCCGCATAGGTCGGGCGAAACGTTGAGTATCCAGGTCCTTCCACCTCCATTTTATTTCATATATATATATATATATATATATATATATATATATATATATATATATATATATATATGACATCCCTTTTAAGAAATTCGTATCGTATAGTTGAGCATTTCAGTTGAATTAAAGTCGGTCAATTTAGCTCTTATGCATAGATCATCGTATAACGATTAGATCTCTGTCTGACTGATATAAATGAACATTTTAAAATTAAGATGTTTAAATTCAACGTTATTTCACGCGGTTAATGGTAGCCGAATGGGTTGGGTCTTCGCTAGTCGAGCCAGAGATTACTCGTGTTGCGGGGTTCAAATCGTTCGACTGGTTTTAATCGCGACACCCTGCACTGAAGATTCCCGAAATGATGAAACACGGGTGTCTGTTGATATTTAATTATTATAGTAAAAAAATAATTATGACAGCCCCTTTAAGAAATCCGTTTCTTATCGTTGATCATTTTCAGTTGAATTAAAATCGGTCAATTTAGCTCTTATGCATAGATCATCGTATAACGATTAGATCACTGTCTGACTGACGAAACACTAGTGTCTGTAGGTATTTAATTTTTATAGTAAAAAATAAGTATATATATATGCATATGTATCGATATATCTATCTATCTATATCTATAGATATATGTATATTTGTATCTATCTATCTATATATGTATATATATATATATATATATATATATATATATATATATATAAGGTTACCAGGCCCAGCTCTAATTAGGCCCCGTTTCTTACTGTTATGTCCGAATGAAATGAAACTGTTGTTATAACTAGTTTATTATATTCAAAATATCACACCAAAACACTAGGGTCTTTGGCCTTTTTTTTCTTTTTTTTTGTCCGTTCTACAACATATGCCCTCTTTTGTTTTTTGGGCTCCCCCTCTATGCATGCATATACAATCTGTCGAGCACTCTTAATCGTGGTTTATTATACACACACATGGAATGATCAATTTTGAAACCTTTCTCAAAAACTTCATCAAAGACTAGGAATACCTCCTTAGCCCAATATTGGAGATGTTCGATCTAATTAAACGAATCCAGCTTAAATGCATCTTATTCTACAAAATATTAGTGATAACATCCTTAAAGAAAATTTTTAGTTTTTAAGCATGAACCCTTCGCCTGTAATTTTTCGGCTACCACGCTTTGAAAACGATATTCATGGTCATGCTAGAAACAAAGAATTACACAACAGCAATGACTAATTCCGGAGGAAACTATATAATATTGTAAAAAGACCCAGAAAATAAATAATCTTCCGATAAAAGCTGAAAACATAGTAATTTCTTTTATCTCAACCGACATAAATACTGGGACCTAATGAAAAAAACTACATAAATGCAAACAACACCAACCTGGTAAGAAATTATCAACAAAGATATCAGAGAAATTACGTAAGATCGACAAATTAGCAGTAGTGTAAGTAAACTCAAAAATACAACGCATGATCCTATTCAACAATAACACACCTGAATTCCAGATAAAACCAACAATCAGATTAATAAATCACACAAGACCGGAGAGTTGAAAATCAGCAACAGAATTCTGAAGAAGATCAACTTAAAATGAAAGCAAAATGCAACTTAAGCCAATCGATTAACGCTTTCCGCAAAATTAAGTAGTTTACTACTATTGCCGATTAGAAAATGTGTGCATTTCATTAGTTCTGCTGGTAAATCGTGAGGGCTTCCCCCTCTGAGTATAGCGGCAGCAGGGTGACCACATCTTCTATCTTTTGCAGCTTCGCCACCATTTTTAATTTCTCCAGCCACTTAATCAGGTCGCCCTCCCCAGTAAACGGTCTCAACATCTGAGTGCTTAGTCTCCACTCAGCCATGTTAATTGCTTGATATGCCGAAATAGCTTGGCTGAGTGGAGACTGAGCACGCGGTCGGTCGTTCTTGTTTCTCTTTTTCTTCATTTACACCACACGCCCCCTGATCTTCGAGATCAATAGGATACTTCGTAATCCTCCATCAAAGCAGGCCGCCTCCTGTCACGTCGAGGCCTCTGCGGGACAACTTCTCGGGGGTTAACGTTTTCAGGTTCACTACAACGCGGGCCTAAGTCAGGTTGAGCAGCATCATTTGCTTCTCGGTGGCCCTCGATTTCTTCTTCTTCACTGCCCTCACTGCATACCAGCAATGTCACACGACGCAGGTCTAAGATATGCCGGGGAACGCCATTCACCATCACATTGTTCTTCGACTGCAATCCTGTTATGACCCCTCTTTTCCAACGAGTGGTACACTGTGCATTGGGGGGTTTCACCCACACCTCTTCACCTACTTTGATAGTGGCTTCTTCACTCTCAATTCCTGCTGCTTAGTTGCACGGATGCCGCCACTTATATGTGAAAACGGCCCTATGAGGCACAGTTGTCTCATCTTGTTTGGTCTTCGGCGAGATGTTATACCAAAACACCGACTCTATGGGTGATACGTTGCTTTTTTTCGCAGCGGCTTTAATGGTGCGATGATTCCTCTCCACTATTCCGTTGCCACTCGGCCGATACGCTGCTCTGAAAAATTGCCTTACTCCCCACTTATCGCACACCCCTTTAAAGACTTCTGATCGGAAAGCGGGGCCAGTGTCCATTAAGAGTTCCTCAACCGGCCCTCTCTCCAAAAATATCTCCTCGATGACCCCTCCGATCGCCCATGCAGCTTCTGCCCTGATCTCTCTCCAGATGGCAAACCTTCCCGGTCCACAGTCGACCATCGACAGATACAATTTGTGGCGATAGTGTGTCACGTCAATGGCCAATCGCTTCCAGTCCTCCGCAACGTGTAGCTCTCCTGCTTCGTGTCTGGACGGTCCAGGGTCAATTGATTGGCACTCTCGACAGTTCTCCACCACCTCCCTAACCTCCTCCTCGGTGGTCTCCGGGTAAACCTCTCTGGCTAGGAATAACGTTCGTTCTCGACCAAAGTGGTGCATTTCGTGTGACTCTTTGACTTCTCCCCCTGCACAGCATACCGAGGAGACCTCCTTTACCTCCTGCAGCCAGGCCTTCTTCACGCGTGTCATCGATCCGCCTTGTTTTTTTCTGACGGGACCAACACAACAGATACTCTCAACTGGAATTCCGCTATAAGGTCGGTGAGCGCTCCGAGTCTGCGCTTGATCAGCATTTCCGCAGCACCCCTTGTCTTAACTCTCTTATCGCCAGTTACTGCCGACCGAATCAAAGACGCTACCGTTGCTGAATCGGTTTTGACTTCAATTATTTTCAATCCCCATTTCAGGGCCAGATTGATTTCTTTTTATAGCGGCATCTAGTTCTGCTACGTTGATATGGGAGAAGTCGTTGTTTTTTCTTAGCCACGCCGCATCCTCCACAGTTACACCTCCTATCTCTAGTACGACGCCCAACGCCAGGTTACTGGCATCGCACCAAACCACACCCGCGTCTTCGCCGCTGACATACCATTTCCCTTTCACTGGGTCCTCATTCCTCACTCTCGCAATGACTTCTTGCAGCATGTTCGTGACCTCCTTCGTCACACGGGCTTCCCAGTCATCAGTGCCTGTTTGTCGTTTAATGAAGCTGCATGCTATCCTGAGCCAGTCAGCGATAGGATAGTGCCCGACCAGCCTCCCGCAGACTGTGAAGAGTTCTCGCCTCGTCAGCTCAGATCCGACTTCGGGTATTGCATTCCCTCGTTCGAAGACAAGGCTGTCTTTTCCATCTCGCCTTAGTTTCAACCCCAGCACCGCTCCTCCATCTAGGGCCTCCGCCGGTTTTGCGGTTAACCCATACTTCTCGACATGGCTTCTTACTTTCTTTGCTGTCACCTCTGCCTCCTCCACCAGGATGTCGTCAATGTACGAGCTGGTGGCCTCCTCCACTGTACAGTCTTTGCTCAGCACTGTCTTCAGTACGGCAGTCATAATTTTGGGGGCTGAACTCAGCCCAAAGCCTAACCTCGTCAGACAATACACCCGCCCCTTGTACCTGACCAGTTGGTACTGCCAGAGTTTTTCATCTACATGGATCTGCAGATATGCCGATTTCAGATCGACAATCTTAGTGGCCCGCCCCATTCTTCTCCATTTCCTCATGTCATCCTCACATACGTCGATCCCCGTTCCAGTGTGGCAGGCTACGTGTCTGTTCAATTCCCTAAAATCCGGCACGGGCCTAATCTTGTTTTTGGTAGGCTGAACAACCGCCAGTAGTGGCAACACTCCTTTTTCTTCCCCTGTCCACGGTTTAAGAATTCCTTCTTTTAGCCATCTCTCCACTTCTTCCTCGAATCATTTTCTTATTTCTCCTCGCAGGGTGTTTTCGTAGCAGCCCACCTTATTCTGTAGTTCTGGGGGCCCGGAGATCCATTTCCATTCCACCGTCCACCTCACGCCATCAAACTTCGCCAGGAAATCTTTGTCCTCAATGCAGCAAACCTCCGGTTTTGGGGTTCTGACAGTTCTATCACCTTCCACTCCTGCCATCCCCACTGCGCTAAGACGTCCAAACGTCACTTGGTCCCCTCTTAACGTAACGCCCCCCAGTCGGTTAATTGCACTCATACCTATAATCACGTCGACACCACCGACCAGATGATTCAACACTAGGGCTTGCAGTTCAATGGGCACCACTTGCACCATTACTTCCGCTGTCGTCTCTCCTAGGCATTTCACATCCCTGCCATCCACGGTCTTAATAATCCTGGTTCCGCTCCATGACCTCGCGACATTCCTTGCTAACAGCGTTGTAGTGCAGCCTGTGTCGACAAGGGCTATGGCTCTCTTCCCATTGACTACCACCGGTAACCGAGGCAATGTTCCATCATGCGCCATTTCCACACAGAAGGGGTAACCACTGGCGCAATAGCTCCCCTTCAATCGTTTCCCTGGTCCCGTGCAGCAACACAATAGCGGCTAATATGCCCCACTTGTCCACATCGGTAGCACGTGATCCCCGGTCTCGGTTCTTTGCAGTCCTGGCACCGGAAACACTTGATGGCAGGTCTCCCCTCCTGTCGCCTCGCCGGCTGCCTCTCATTCAAGTGAGGCCTCATGCACATATTTCCGTTCACAGCTGCAGCCACGATTGGGCTTTTAACATTTTTCACTAGGACTCTGGCGTGGACCAAGAGATCGTCCACTTCCATAGAATGGATCCCCGTGATTCTCTGCATGTTCGCAGAGATTTCCTCTGGGAAGCCGTTAACTAGGTACAGCTTTACCGTCATCTCCAGGCTCCTCCCCACGTAACCAGCCAACCCTGCTAGTCTCCTGATCTCTGCCGCAAAGACGTCAACGGACTCGCCGGTCCACCTCAAACTTGACAGCTTGCCAAGTGCTTCAAATGGGCCCTCCGCGAAGGCCAATTTCAGCCTTTGCTCCACTAAGGCAAGGTCTTCCTTGTCTTCATCTCGCATTCTGAAGTTTGATTGCGAGCAGAGAAGGTGTATTTGCAGAAGAGAAAAGCTAAAGTTGCAGAAGTTCGTTTTGGAGTGGAGAGAAGACGTGTCAAGTGGGAAGGGGAAGGTGAAAGTTCGGACAGCAGTGTCACGCAAGCGACAGGCATTATGGACTACTACCTGTCCATAATTAAGTTAGTCTTCACGAAACCGATTTAGTTTATCAAAAATGCCACTTATATCCACGTCGGTGACATTGATAAATTAATGAAGACAAGTACTGATAGTTATTAATAACGGTGAAAAAAGGACAATAGATAGTCGAAATTGCCACGTCGAATATAGTATAGGCTCCCGGGATACAGACCTGGCCAGATTATTCATACTGCATTATATTACCATAAATAACGACATAAATATTGAGGATAAATATTTACAATTCAGGACTCTACAAGAATAAAAGATAATTGATTAGAAGAAAAATACTTAACGTATAAACTACTAGCAATATTAAACAAGTCAACTTCGTAGATGTCGCCTTTAATTCACCAACCGATACTTATAAACAATATCATAACTTCACATATCTACCCACTCTCTTACCACCCATACTGTAGTATAAAGCAGATATGAAAATCAAGTGAATGTGGAATAAATTCTTACTCCTTTAACGCAAGAACATTCAATGAATACAAAAAATGTGTATAGCAATGCACTAAAATTGCGGATACAAGGACGGAAATATTATCTAAAATAAAAACAATTTAAATACAAGAACTAGTAAGCAAAGAAGAAAAACAATCTGCTATATTCCCTTCTTACTTAGTAGTAAAGACAGAATTTTGGAATAGGTTTCAAGATCGTATACATAAACATTTAACACCAGGTAGTACACAGCGAAAATATTCTACAAAACACCTTAAAACTGAACTCTAGTGAGAACCTGGAAAGAATCCTAAAAAGAACTCAATCATAAAATATTAAGGAGAACTAATCCAATTACTGACACTAATTATTGTGGTAACAGAAAGACCTGTAACTGCCAAGCACCGACTGTATGACCGCTAAGTAATATTTGCCTTACCTCTTCGGTGTTACACCCGTCTAAAGTATACACTGCAGTAAGCCGAGAAATATAAATATATTATATACGTAGTACTTCAATGAGCTTTTAAAACTGATTCTACGAGAATACACTGTAAATGAATAATAAAACTATGTTACGGACACATCACTCTACAGGAATTTCATCCGAGCAAACAAAACACCTTCAGTCGAATGGAAAATAGTTAGGAAATTAAATACCTGTAGTTAATTAACTTCACCTTGTTATTCATGATTAGCGGAAAAGCCTGAGATGAGTAGATTAAAGGGCCGTTAAAATTATTAAATGTTAAAGTAGAATCGGCCATATGTTGCAAGGACTTTGGAAGCTATGCTTTAAATCTATATATCTATAAAAGTGAAAGCGTCTCTCTGTCTCTGTGTGTTTCTGTGTACATTTCCCTACGCAATAACTCTCTGAATTATAAGTCTAGAGACTCGAAATTTAATATATTGGGTACTGAGATTTGGGAAAATCTTTGTAATCCATTTTCGGCAATAAATTCGGCTGTTAAGTGGTCAAAGTTCAACGATTTGTTTTTTGAGAATTCTACCAAACTATTCCTTCAATTTGCTGTCTACATACATTAAATTTTAGATACAGATTCCTTGAACAGATTCCTTGAATTAATAATTTGATTGGAGCCCAAAATAATAACTGTTAAGGGATGACAATAGGGGTCAAATTAAAAAATATGACCACTTTCCTTTTTTTGGGGGGTGGGCTCAACATACACCTCCAAACACCCGGGCAACGCCGGGCTGAAATGCTAGTAAGATATAGAAGCAAACGCCTATTCCCTTCAGGGTAGCTATATTACTACGCATACCCCCTTATCCTCAATATAATTATGAATTAATAAATGAACCAAGTGGAGGGAGGAAAGGATGCGAAATAATAGCGGTACTTATTAAAAGCGGCACACCCCTAGAAAATAAATAGACTTACCAAAAGACGTGGATTCATCTTACATAAAAACTTAGCTAAATAAAAGACAACGTCGCCCCAACTAAAGCACATCATTATGTCAAACGTTACCGATTAATACTTTACTAAATAGATAAAACGGAAGAGCCAATGAGATAAATATGAGTGTATTTTGCATATTTACTAATAAAATACCCAATAAAAACTAACTAAACTAATACATATAAATGAAGGGTTGATATATACATATGAGAATGAAAGAAGTTTTATATGAGGTAACCAAGCGCAATTTAGTTTTAACTTATAATTACAACTTGATGATTTATTACAACGGAATGGCATACCCATATCGACACACCTATGCAATTATTTATCTGTTTGCCAGTAAACCTCTGCACAATCCTATCTCTAAACGACGCATATGCACTGAAAACTATATTATATATTCTAATGATCTAGAAGATGTAAACAACCCATATGAAAGAAAAAAACATTAGAAAAGAAGTTTATATAAAAAAACACGCCATTTTGCCTTTCGAATTACACAGAACTCGTAAGACTGAAAATTAGGCACCGCCAAAACTGGGGGGGCAGGTCAGTACTTTTTGACGGACCGTCTTTTTAAAAATCTACCAAAAATCAGGTAATTATCCGATCAATACGAAATTTTCAGCGATTATTAGGAGAAGAATGAACTTTATAACAGTGTACTTATTTTTCATAAACGATATTTATATATATATTTTTTTTTGCTTACAAAACCCCCCCTTGTTTTGAAGTGGGAACAAATATGCTTAAAATAATCATCTGAAACTGAAATCAACATATTGTGTTGTTGTAAGGGACAGAATTATAGATTAAAAAAAAAAAAAAAAAATTGTTTGCATACCTTATTTTGACGTCTGAATATCAGAACTTCGATTGTGTTTAATTATCCCGCTTTTGAGTTTTGAAGTGTGAAATTCGGTGAATATGTTAAGTAAAATAATTAATTTAAGTTAAGCAAAACAAAAAAATTTTTTTTTAATATTTATACGAAAAAAGCTATTTTAAAATTTTTGATAAATAAATTAACAATTTTTTTTTAGCGAGCCGAATAATGCATGACCATTATTAAACAGGGCATGCTTTGAATAATCGATACCAAAAAAAAAAATTCGATAAATATTGTGCCCTTTGTGTTAAAAATAGCATCATTTTTTTCGATCCCGTTTGAAAACGTTTGCCGCCTTTCGACTACGGTGGACCAAACGCGCTGAAATAATTTTTTTTATTCAGCTTTAAATTACCCCCCCCCCATTTTGGGGAGCCTTCCCCCCACACACATACACATTAAAAACCAAACGCATACAAATGGTCACCCATCTGGTACTGGCCAGCCTCAGCTTAATAATACATTGAAATTTTCGTCACTGAAAAATAAGTTTTTTTTGGCCTGTTTGGTCTTCCATAGTTTTCTCATCATCAAAAGAAAACGTAAACAGAGTCGATCTGAACTCTACGTAAACGCGAAATATTTGGTTACCTATATGAATAAGTGGAATTATTTGAAATTCAGGTACTTATATTATAATATTTTTGCATATTCTCTTAGAAAATCATCCTAAATCTTAGTTAGACAATAAATAAATTAATTAATTATTTCAAAAACCCTTTTTTTTAAATATTTAAGTACGTTTTTTGTGCAAGACAAAAAATGTCAATTGTTAACTTTTTGGGAAAATTTAACATTTAAAATTGAATTAAAAATAGTAGAAAAAGTTTTACATTATTCTGTTTTCTATATGATAAAATTCAGGGTTTTATCTTTCTGGAAAAAAAAAGTTACTCAGAAATAATGGATTTTAATAAATGTAATTTCGTTTTAAAAAACAACAACAACTTGATTTTGCGGCCATTTTTGGCGGTGCCTACTGAAAATGTAACTCCCATGATACCACCATTATTTAAATAATATGAATAAGCTGTACAGTAGTTCACATATTGTTAATTTGATCATGTATATATATATATATATATATAAATATATACATATATATTTAGTAATGTGATTGATAATTTAAAAATCAAATTATAATTAAATTAAAAAATCCGTTTCATAAGAAGGAACAACAACAAAATCAATTATTTGTACGATTGTTTCGGAAAACAGTGTTTTTATTGTGGTAGACATCAAGTTACGGACAATAATTATTACATATAGTTTTTAATCAAACAAGGTTTCCTCATCAGCAAATATAAGGAAAGGGTTTTTTTTAATGTAAAAGACAGCATAAATAAACCTAGCATTAAAGTAAGGCAGATGTATCTTAAAAACATTAAAATAAAGGTATGGATTTAAACTTGATAACAAAATTAATATGGGTTAGAGATAGAAATAAAATAGAGTAAAATTATAAATATTAATTTGGTTTAACTACAATATTATACGTATATATATATATATATATATATATATATATATATATATATTAAAATAAATAAGTAAAAAAATAAATAAATTAGCGAACACGAGAAATAATTAAAAAAAACAGGAGTAAAATGAATAAATTAATAGAGACTATCAATAAACTACATCGAAGAAGAATATGCAACCAGAATAGAAAAAGAAGCCAGGGGATCTATAGAGCGAAGCTAGGCAAACGAACTGATATCAGTGTACATACACACACGCACACACACACACATACACGCCCACACACAGACACACACACAAATATATATATATATATATATATATATATATATATATATATATATATATATATATATATATATATATATATATATATATATATATATATATATATCTGTGTGTGTATAACACCGTTCCAATATTAATTGAATTTAGGCTAGATTTAAACGTTAATATTTATAAATATCTAGAAATATCTGGTGTGCTTTAAATGCGTATATTTTTTCACAGGAATTAAACAGAGTGCGTCCGGTGATTATTTTGCGCAAAATAATGTTTGCTTTTTTTCGATTTTGACAGCACAGCATCCTTGCCTAATAAAAAAAAAACATAAATTAGTAGTTTTTTTTGCATTGCATAAAATAGTTATATGTTAGAAGATGTTTCATAATGTGTTACTAATGACGATGCCGATATTTCATTGGAATATAGAAGGGATCTTATACGAACTCGTATTAAATTCAGTACACAATTCAACAAAGGATAAACACCACAGATTTTTCAGGAGGAAAATCATACAGTAAGACACTT
Source organism: Euprymna scolopes (assembly GCF_053919585.1). Taxonomy (NCBI): domain Eukaryota; kingdom Metazoa; phylum Mollusca; class Cephalopoda; order Sepiida; family Sepiolidae; genus Euprymna; species Euprymna scolopes. The sequence goes on along the minus strand of NC_136485.1, from coordinate 121,459,967 downwards.
TGAAGGAAATATAATTAGTTGAGTCTGCGTTCTTTAATGCTGCGGAGAATCTATTAGCGTGTTTTTCCTCCGAGTAACTATGCAACAGAAAGCAAAACTACATACAATGAATTAAAAAAAGAATAAAACAAGTGAAATCGAATAAGGAAGCAGAAAATGTACCTATAAACATTTCGGCTTAATTTAAAACACACCTCATCTTTATTTGTAGATATAAACAACACTGTATTGATCAGACTAACGATGTTTTCTTGAACATGCATTACAAGTACGACACGCTATTCATTAATGAAACATTTAAAACAATAAAAACCAACACAGCTTTTTCAAATTTATTACCGTTTAAATTAATAGCCGTTTCAAAATGTTCTGAAAATGACTTCAGTAATTTTTGCAATTTCATAAAGCTATCGATACTAACTCATCGGCATCAATACAAAAAAAAAATAACTAACCTGCATAAAATTGCAAAAGTATACAAGACATAAACAGTTCAATTTGCTAGATGATTAGAAACAGGAAGAAAATGTTTACCCTTTGTTTTTAAGCGAAAACACCGAATTTATTGCTTACTTACATTAACACAATCTTTCATCCTCGGGTAATACTGATCTGAAATAACGTCATTCACACTTTACATATAATATATATATATATATATATATATATATATATATATATATATATATATATATATATATATATATATATATATATCAGCTTTACGACGATTAATCGGAATCGAGAATCGTCAAAATAGGAGATTTGGGGCTTCGGAATCGGTATCAGAATTGCATTGTGAAATCCATGTGCTATCTTTTTTTTAATCTTTTTTATTTTTTTATGAAAGCAAACTCCTCCTTTGCTGGTAATATCGATAAATTAGTAAATATTCATTAATTTTAAAATACCAGTAAAGCTACAATCGATAGATCACTCTCCACAACTGTAATTTCGTCCTTTAGGAAAATATCTGCATATTTAACATGTGTTTTTACGAAAATCCGGCAAAATTACAATGCTATAGTTTAATAATTAGAGATTTATAAAGAATTTGATTCGGAATTTGAATCTGGAATTTAGCACATACTCGCTAATTGTATCGAAGTCGGTAAAAATATTGGAATCGTTCTATCACTAATATATATATATATATATATATATATATATATATATATAATTATATTGTTTTCGAAGTAAACAACGGGAGAAGCTCCCCCCCCCAAAAAAAACGGTTACACAATTAGGTACATGAAAACTTTTTCTAATAAATATTATAATAGCAAAACACAAAGAACAATTATAAACAATTGGAATCGATCTTGAACCATTTTCCAACCAACCACCATCATATCAATTACCAGTAAATTGTAACTTACAACAAAAAGAAAAAAAAAATTGTTAAACACTTTCTCCTGAAAAGCCCCTCCTGAAACAAAATTTTATTAAAAAAACACAAAAAAAAATCAGTAAAAAGCGGAAGAATCTCGGAAATGAAAATATGTAGTTATTAATGTGGTAGATATATAATATAGGCGAATTGAAGGTTAAATGGGTATAGAGGAATAAGACCATAAGACCATACTGAGTATAATTATTCACATAATTATTCATATAAGAGTTGAGGGTATACCGATGGTGTATTTGGCTATGTCTTATGTATTAGGCTAAAATAGTGTTTAGGACTGTAGATTAGATTGACGTTAGAAAGGAGACGTTACTTATAGTGTTTACAACTGAGTGTTCTTGTTTTTTATGTTTAGGAGCTTATCTCTTTCCCTGAACTTAATAATAACTAGTTTCTCAAAAAGGCATAAATATAAAGTTTAATTTATAGAAGAACAGGTATTAGCTCTCTTTAGGATAGACCAATATACTATTGATGATGATCTCTGTTCGATTAACTCACTAAAGTGTTTGGATAGTGAGTTCTGTCCGTATAGTTAGGATTTTCAAAAGAGCATTTATGGCCTGTATATATTTTCTTTAATGTATTGCAAGCCATGCTATTATAATATTTTTTGTTGTCAGGGTTTTCCTTAGTAGAGATTGTAGCTTTGTAAACAACTGAATCATGAGGCAGTTTCTTTTATGGGCGCATTCAGACTTTATTCTACAGTTACATGATTTATTTACTTGGGTGAATTTCTACTATTGACATTAAAAACCCCACACACCGCCTTCCTGTAAAACTCACATCCCCATTAAAATTATGAAACATTTTTATTTTTATTTACAATTTGCATTCTGTAGAGAAAAGTTTGGAATAATCTTCCAATAGGTCCTAATGCAATATTTCCCTTTTATTTTCTATCCTCTTTTTTTGAGAGCACGCACTTCTTTATAAACGCCTTATGAACTTTTTAAATAATTTTTTCAAGAGCTCCATTTTTTGTTTTTTATTTCTCTATAATCTATCCTATTTTTCATTTTTCTTTTGGCGTCGACAGATTCCAGGTCGCCTGATGAAGCCTCTTCGACTGACACAGATGGCTATTTGTAGCGACTCTATGTGCCTGTTTACCCCAAATAATAATAATAATAATAATAATAATAATAAAATTAATAATAATAATAAGAAGAAGAAGAATATATATATATATATTATATTATATTATTGTATTTCATATTATATATTAAAAAGTGATATACATGCTGCTCCTCATTTAGGGGGTACTAAATTGGTTTATGGGAAAAATAGTCTTAACTTGCATTTAGGCAAAAGTAACTTTCGTATAATAATTGAATTAATTCCAAAAGTATCGCTAAAGCAACAAAAATAATGATAAATATAATATATATATATATGTGTGTGTGTGTGTGTGCGCGCGCGTGTGCGTGAGTGTATATGTATATGGACATATATCTGAGATATATAAGAAAAAAGACCGATAGACATATATATATATATATATATATATATATATATATATATATATATATATATATATATACATACACAAAAAGGTAAGAAATATATGTTACACTTTAATTCTAAAGATAATAAAACGGAACTTTTACAGACATAGATATTTTTAGTATAGCTAAGAAAACCGGCAATATTCCGCAATTAGCTATGGAAAAATATTCGTGAAATAAGAAAATAACTTGTTGATTTTTAAATAAGAAATACGAAAATTAAGCGAATAAAAAACTAATTTTGAAGGAAATATATTTGCACACCCCGAAGATAAAGAAGAAAGATATAAATACAGACAATGAAAATAAAAAAGAAAAAGACATATAAAGAGAAAAAAGTGTTCAAAGTACAAGTATGTCATCATAAAAATGACACACAAATGTGTCTGTGTAAAAAAAAAAAAAATGTGTCAATTCAATTTGTTGCAGTTGTCAAATCCAACAGTGTATGCTCTTTTTCTTTAAATAATTTAAGAAATGTTACGAATGTTGGTTAATAAATGAGGTTTCTTCCCTGTTGAAGTGTTTAACGCCCGTGAGTTTAAGGGAAAAAGGACACACATTTTATTGAGTTTCCTGGCTTTATTGCGAAAACTACAGGGAAAATGTGCATAGATGTATTTAAAATTAAAATTTAATTAAGATGTTCGTAACTGTAATTGTTTTAGAAAGGAAAGTGTCGTTATAATGTATTGATGTATTAGAAATCGTGGATTCTCGTTCAGACATTGTGTTTATTGATAACGTGGCGTCCAGCAATGTTTTGTTACTAATTAATTGAACTTTATATATATTTGAATAGAACGATTCTGGATTTTTTTTTTATTTGTTGGATAGTCAAAAGCGATTTTCATCCGACTCAAAAATTGTTCTGACCTGGACATTTTGACATCCTCATATCTGTGTTTTTTGTTTAAAAATGTTGCTCTTGGTAAAATGTGACTTTTGTGAATAACGGTGTGTTATAGGGGAATCATTTTTGTGTGTAACCGATTATGTATTTATTGTACTATATTTTATTTGTTTTTTGTTTTTGTGAATATGAATTATATTGTGTTGACAAAATAAGAAGTCAAGTGATCTTTGTCTGGTGGTTATATTTAAATACTGATTGATTAAAAAAAAGAGTATTTAAATAAAAAAAAATAGAAACAAATGAAATAAGAAAAATTAAGCGATATACGAAGTAAGAAATTACAAAAACGTGCAATGGGATTATAAAATGTCAACAATAGGTTAAGATGAAAGTAGAAGGGAGTATGTAATGGCGGCAATTTATTTTATGTTTTCGGGAGGAGTTGCGATTTGAGGGGGGGAGATAATTCTCGGGATTCCATCGATTGCGGGCTGTATCAACGGAAAGCGAAGGCGCTGCTTGCACTAGCGATTTGTGTCCTGCGTGGTGTGGGCCAAAACAGGGATAACTGCGGTTAGCGGTTGGAGTACGAATTAGTCCACACAGCGTATAAGGCAGACGTATTTCTATCCGCGTGCGCTATGGCGAATTAGGAAGGATACTTTCTTTTGGCGCTTAATGGACCTTAAACATATTTACTGAGGGCCGTGATGGGGCGTTAATTCCATCACGATGTATGACTCAGTGCGATGAAAGGTGTATAAAATAGGACTGACGCTTTTACGATTTACGTTGAGGTATAGTGAAGAGTATCTTAGAAATTATAGTCATGACAACCAGATACATTAGAAGAGGGTTTCTCTTGTGCCTCTAACTGTTAGTAGAATAAAGAAAGGTTTATGATAAACCCGATGTAAAATCTATGATGCGTACGTTGTTTGGTCGCAACCGGTATATTGAAAAGTTAGTCTGTAAAACAAGGGACGATGATTTTCCGTGTTGCTGAGGAAAATGGACCTCACTTTGTGTTGTTAGGATTATTGCCTAGGATTTAGCCATCAAGTGTAGACGCGACGGAAGTAAAAAAGATTCTCCTGAAATTGAAATTGAATTTGGATTTACTAACAGGACATGGAGTCAAATACGCTGTGTTGAGTCTCGAAAACGCAAGGATTGGCACCACATTGCGTTAATTGTGGAAGTAATCATATTCTATATTATTATTTATTGGATTATTGTGTGACAGCCTTCTTTGCAGCAGGGTGATCATATATGATTTGCTTCTTAGTTGAATGTTACTAGTACAAAATTTATGTCTTCGCCATACATTTTGGTATAAGAGGGGGAAGGGATGTTGGATAAATGTTGAGCAGAAACAGTAAATCGTCTGTTTGTATCTCACTATCTATCTAGTAATCTTTCAATTTTTGTATCTGGTTATCAATATATCTTTCTATCTATTGGTCTATATATCTATCTTATTGTAGGTAAATCAGAGATGAGATGTGAAACTATGTTTTGATAAACGTTTTCAAAGCATGTTGAGGTTTAATCTGGACAAATTAAATACCAGGTGATTCCGTCGACTTTTGCTAAAACATTTTACATACGTCAGAACTTTACTCTTAGAAATTGCACTTACAAACTTGCACAGAAATATCACAGTTTTCCACAAGCCGGGGCAACCCGAGATAGATTATATATCAATACTGGGACATGGTCATCATGAGATGTGATAAACTGACAGAATCGGAAGGTATATAATTACCAACCTAAAGGGAGATGAGGGCATTAAGTTAACAGGATTAATAAATACATTGCGAACATCCTGTATACAGATACCGGTAAAGGAGCAGAAATAAAAATATTAAGCATGATTACATCTAATGAGCAAGAAAATACCTTGGAAATTAAACTATATAGTAGAGACCAAACTAAAGGTATAAACGCATGTGCAGTGTCACTCTTAAGATACATTGGACTGTTTATAAACGGGACCAAATAACAAACCAGACGGGAAAAGAAAAGGGAATGCATAATGGAAGAAAAGTGAAAAAGAAAGAGCTACACAGACAATTTATAATGATGACAAAAGATAAAACTAAAAAAAAATAACTTTAACATTGCTAATAAAATGAAACTAAAAAAATGGAGAAACAGTATAAAAGCTGCAGAAAATAAGACAAATAGAACGAAGCATATAAAACCCTAATTAGCAAAATCCAAGAACTAACTAAATGAAGCCTTTGTGTACAGAAAGAACAATAAACAACATACCTATAAAAATGACGCAATATTATGAGGAAAGCGGTGCACATTGAATTAGGCAATAAACTGCATCTTGAACACCTACGGTAAATTGAAGAAGGATGCATTTGAAAATGAAAATCACAAAACTCTATTGGGGATGGATATGCAAACGGATAAGCCCACCCAAGTAAAATACCGGATGTCATGTTATCAAGAAGGAAAAGTCCTGTTAAATTTACATGTTTCTGTTCCAAACTAGATATTATAATCAAGAAGATGGAGAAACTGAGCAAATATATAGAACTTAGAGGAGTATGAAATATAAAACAGTAAAGATAACATATCTAAGTATATGAGTTCTAGGGACAGCACCAAACTATTTTTGAATATACATGATGATTGCAATGTCTTATCAGACGAGTACCACTCTCTCAGATACTTAAATTTATGAGCCAAAAAACGACTTCCACCGTCACAGGACAATTTTTATAGACAAATGCCTGAGGGAGTATTTATACACAGATGATGTTATAGAGTCTTAGCTTTGTACGACAGCTAAGTCTCTCTATCGGTTCAAAATGTTGAGATCCAGCAACAAGCAAGAGCAAGATAGCCAGCAACAAGTTACACTGCAGAACAGCTTAATGCAGGTACTTGTCTCGCGCTTTATTGTTTTTTAAATCAGAGATTTGCTT